>NC_073393.1:9577213-9885850 GCF_028641065.1 Leucoraja erinaceus | reverse complement strand
CAATTAATTTAATTGTCTTTGGGATTCCTTTTAAGGGAGGTTGGGCTTTACTGCAGAATTGCCACCTAGGACTGGATTTTATGGATGAATTGATGGATACAGTCACAGAAACTGAAATTATACAGGATTCATTTCGACTCTGGATAACTACTGAAGTTCACAAGAACTTTCCTATTACTCTGCTGCAAATGTCCATAAAGTTTACCAATGAAATACCACAAGGATTAAAAGCTGGATTGAAACGCACATTCTCAGGTAGAAAAGTCATTTACTAGATCAACACTTCTAGCTATGCATGTTTTAATGATATCTTGTGACCGAATATATTTTTAAAAATTGGGACCGAATATATTTTTAAACATTCACTTTGTGTCTTCTCCTCTAAAAAAGAATTTGGACAACTGGTAGATGTTTTACCCAGGTCTGGGCATCCACCTTGTTGCTTAACTTTTGTAATTAGGCCTTGCTCTGTTTCTTGTTGACCATTAAGATGAAAGAATGGATTGACTGGGCTTAGATGAAAGAATGAATCGATGGGCTTAGACTGGGCTTAGATGAAAGAATGGATCGACTGGGCTTGTATTCACGGGAATTTAAAAGGATGAGAGGGGATCCTATAGAAACATATTAAATTCTTAAGGGATTGGACAGGCTAGATGCAGGAAAAATGTTCACGATGTTGGGGGAGTCCAGAACCAGGGGGTCACAGTGTAAGAATAAGGGGTAGGCCATTTAGGATTGAGATGAGTAAAAATTATTTCACCCAGAAAGTTGTGGAATCTGTGCAATTCTCTACCACAGAATGCAGTGGAGGCCAATTCACTGGATGTTTTCAAGTTAGATTTAGCTCTTAACCCTAAGAGGAATCAAGGGACATGGCGAAAAACCAGAACGGGGTACTGATTTTGGATGATCAGCCATGATCATATTGAATGGTGGTGCTGGCTCAAAGGGCCAAATGACCTACTCCTGCACCTATTTTCTATGTTTCTGTGTCTATATATTTTTTACTTTTTTGATCCTTGTGAAATTTACCCTCGAGCTAAGTTTATAAAAAAACCTGTCAGACTATTTAAATGTATTGTGGGCAGCAGTCAGCTCATGTGGCACTATACCTGCTGAACAACATATCTACGTCTCAGCAAAGTGGAAAGAAACAAACTCACACCGCAGCACGGACCTATGAATCACCTGTTTTTTGTTTTCAAGATAGGGTTAGAGTTAGCTCTTAGGGCTAACAGTATCAAGGGATACGGGGAGAAAGCAGGAACGGGGTTTTGGATGATCAGCCATGGTCATATTGAAGGCAGTGCTGGCTCAAAGGGCTGAATAGCATACTCCTGCACCTGTTTTCTATGTTAAGATAGTCACTGAGCAGCTGTGAAACTTGCTTTGTGAATATTGATTATCTTAAGTATTACTCGCAAGCTAATCCACTGCGCATTTCTGTGTTGTGAGACTAAGGTTTGTTAGCATATAGTTCAGTAGGATCACATAATGATGTGGGTATTCAGTCAAGCATTAAATTCAATCTGGAGCTGCTGGCCATAACGTAGGATTTTCATACAGGAGTCTAGATTTTCAATCTCACCTAATATTCATACTGCATTTTCTTTCAGTATGCATTGTATTTTCTCAGATCACCATGTTGACAGCAGGCATGGAGAATTTCCAAACCTCTCTACTTTCATAATTAAAAGTTTCATCTTGTTTCTCTCTATATATATATGTGTGTGTGTATGTGTGTGTTGTGATCGTATCCACGTCAAAACGGTACACGGTAGCGCTAAAATTTCCTCACAACGTTACTCGTCGTCGCCCTTCAGATTGGATGTTATATTTCACGTTATTGATATTTCAAGGTTTAAAAAAGCCAACTTTAAGAAGATTTTTACTGTTAAATCCTTGCTGCCCCAGCTTCCAGGGGGGTGGGGCCAGGGATAGTGGAATTGGAAGTGCTGGGGGGGGGGGGGGGGGGGGGGGGAAGTGCAGGGGGGAGTGGTGGGATCTTACATTGGGGAACGGGTTGAGATTGGGGACCACGCCTCCCTTGGGGGCTACGGTTTAGTGGTGGAATATTGCGTTGGGGTACCAGGCCTCCTGTGAGGCAAGGGAGTGGTGGAATCTTACATTAGGGAATGGGTTGCGTTCAGGGATTAGGACTCCCCTGGGGGCTATGGGTGAGTGGTGGAATCTTACATTGGGGAATGGGTTGCATTCGGGGACTAGGCCTCTCGTCTGACGGGGACCCAACGGGTCCCACTTGGTCTAGTTATATATAAAATCAGTAGAACTAGTTAAATCTCAGAAGTATGGCTAATTAACTATATGCTTATTTTTGTAAATTTAGGACATTTACTGTGGAGCTGAAGACTAACTCACATAGGCTGCATAATATTGACAAAGGTACCGAAACCTAAAGTCCCACACCACTATGTTCAGGAATACAAACACCTATCACCAACGTACAGAACTTTAATCCCATTTCAACAATGGAACATTGCAGCCCATCTCTTGCACTACTATGGACTTGACCCTTTTTCTAATTATGATTTTTTGCACGGTTATGTTGCCTTTTGCAAATACATTCTTTTAGAATATCCTGTTCTGACATGCCATGAGAATTGTCAAGGAAACTTCACCAATCCAGTTTTAATTTTAATGTTTTTAAGGTGTCACCCAAGACCTACTAGAGATCAGTAACATGCCACACTGGAAATTCATGTTGTATGCAGTAGCTTTCCTTCATTCTGCTGTGCAAGAAAGACGCAAGTTTGGACCTCTTGGGTGGAACATCCCTTATGAGTTTAATCAAGCTGACCTAAATGCAACAATCCAGTTTGTGCAAAACCATCTTGATGACCTGGATGGCAAAAAGGTACCTGACATTGTTCGCAAATATGTTTTTCTGACCATTCTGACTTTTTAATAAATTATATTATTTGTAATGCAAATAAATTCAAATTTGAATTCAGATAAATTCATGCTTTGTACAGATTAAATATTTGCTCCTCATTTCTGATCATTTGAAACCAACACTATCCTCACCACAGATTAGTCATGTAAGAGATGAGATGCAGTTGTGCGTTAGAACGTACAACATACAATAATATACAGCACACGAACAAACCCTTTAGTCCATTATGTCAGTACTGACCATGATGTCAATGTAAACCAATCCCATCTGTCTGCAATGGGCAAGGTCTAATTATATGGTCCATTCAAATCTATTAAATGTTCCAAGGTACTTAATAGACAATACTTGACACCAAGCCACTAAGGGAGACATTAAGGCAGTTTACTAAAAGCTTGGTTAGTGGTGTATGTTTCAAGGAACTGCTTAATAAGGAGGGAGACGGCAAATATATTTAGATTTTCAGAGTTTAGGATCAGATGGGTAAAGCTAACAGCAATGAACAGGGTTAGGATTTAGTCCCTGGGTTTGTTCCAGTATTCATTTGAGGCTACAGATGAAATAACAACTTCTACTTTGCCTCAATCCCTTTATACCTTTGATTAACATGAATCCACTCATTTCAAAATCCACAAACTGAACATGAAATGTTTGCGATATTTATCCTCAAATGCCGAGCATTAACTTATGTCACCTAATGTGCTTTTCTTTAGATACAACACAAAATGTTGGAGTAACTCAGCGGGACAGGCAGCATCTCTGGGGAGAAGGAATGAGTGACGTTTTGGATCGAGACCCTTCTTCAGACTTCTCTCCAGAAATGCTGCCTGTTCTGCTGAGTTACTCCAGCACTTTGTATCTACAGTTTAAACCAGCATCTGCAGTTCCTTCCTATACATTTTGCCTGCTTTTCTTATTCCATATGTTTCCACAATTTGAAAATAATTTCTTAGCCTTCTCACCTCAAAGGAATATAATCCTACATTATCTGATCTCTCCTCGTATTTAGACCTTGCTATTATCTAGCACTGCATGTCAATATAGATTGTATTTGCATGGTACACTGTTACTTATCAACATTTAATTTCTGAAACTATGTAGTTGCAAAATTATTTTACTTCAACCTGTAATCTTTAGTTTCTGTCTTGGCTATGGGTTAATCAAAAGATTATGTAGTCACCTCAGAGAAAAACTGTGTCTTGTTCAATAGGGCGTGTCATGGAATACAATTCACTACATGATTGGAGAGATCCAGTACGGAGGACGTGTCACGGATGATTACGACAAGCGACTTTTAAACACATTTGCTAACGTGTGGTTCAGTGAAAATATGTTCAAACCAAACTTCTGTTTTTATAAGGATTACACCATCCCGAACTCCACAACACCAGAACAATATATACAGCACATACAGGTTTGCTTTATATATTACGGAGGAACACCTATCGGGCAATGATTTTGTACCTTTCAGTACTTTTAAGAAAAGAAAAAAAAATTATAATTGAATTTTTTAGGAAGTAAAATTTCTTGTGGTTTATATGTAGATTTGTCATCTGTTTTTCCTATAAAGAGAAACACATTAGATCTTCCTAATAAAACCTTTCTGCCCACATTTTATTTTAGAGCAATTTATTTTACATTGCAATGAATAATATGCAGGGTTCAGTGAATCATCTATTCCTTAAGGAAAGAAAATAACATGGCCTATGAATGCAGTTGTGCTCTTATTCAGCATTACGCAATTGCAAACTCTTTCATTCCAGAGAAGTAAAATATGATAACAATATTTTGGATTTCCTCATCTCTCCCTGAACATTTGACTGAGCATTTGTAGAAACAGTGAACTGCAAATGCTGGTTCACAAAAAAAAGACACAAAGCATTGGAGGCACTAAGCGGGTCAGGCATGGATAGGTAACCTTTTGGGTTGGGACCCTTCTACACACTGATTGTGAAGGGGGGGGGGGGGTTGTGGTAGCTTACAACGCAATGGTATGAACATTGAATTCTCCAATTTTAGGTACTTTTATGTAACTACAGCCCTTTCCATTCTTCCCCCACACGCTCCCTCCCCCCTCTCCAGCCTTCCTCTACCTTCACAATGTTCTTTTGTCGCACCTTCTTTCCTCTCATCTCTCTGGTTATTCTGTTGATATTCTGGATATTTGGATTGAAAGGCGGGATATTCTGATGGATAAGGATCAAGGTCTGTGAAATGACAGCTGCGGATTTTTTTTTAAATTGTTTCATGATTAGTTTTTGATGACTAGATTAAAGGAAAATCTTCGTCATCAGATTTTAAATACCTCCTATAATCTTGCCTTCACGTCTCTCTGCGGTTGACAATTACAAATATTTAACAGTCTCTGCAAGAAGAAATTCATCTGCACCTCAGTTTTGAATGACTGCCCCTTATCTTGTAAACACAACTCTTCATTCATGCCACTTTCAATTGTGGATGCTCTTCAACATCTATTTTGTAATGACTATTGAGGATTACATGAGTTTTTAAATCTGATTTCACCTATAGATGCAATGTATCAATTATGAAAATGTAATCTGAAAAATTACATGTTTGATTTAACACTAGAAAAATCAGAAATCCATGGTGAATAACTGTTGCTTCCTCTGTTGTGATGCTGACATTTGAAAAACTTGCATAATGGTCATCCAATCTCCAGCAGAAAACCTGATCATAAAATTCAGGAAAATAATTTGGAGATTGTGCCTGTTTAACATACTTTGTACTGTGCCTTACTAGAGCCTACCAGCATATGACACCCCAGAGGTCTATGGTCTTCACCCAAATGCTGATATTACTTATCAAAGCAAACTTGCCCAAGACGTTCTTGATACAATTCTTAACATCCAGCCAAAGGATAGCTCAGCAGAGGATGGTGAAACCCGGGAGGCTGTTGTTGCCCACATTGCCGATGATATGTTGATGAAGTTACCTCCTAATTACATTGTTTATGAAGTAAGTGGCATGGGAAATCTTCATCTTCTCGACTCAGAATAGTAACATTAGGAATTTTCTATGGTTAGAGGCTAACTAAAATTGAATCCTGCATTTACTGTATGTGCCTGATCTCCCGGTTGCTAAACACTTTAATTCATCTTATCGACTGACGTCTATTACAAACCCACTGACTCCCACAACTATCTCGACTACACTTCTTCTTCCCACCCTGCTTCCTGCAAAGACTGTACCCTACTCCCAATAACTCCGTCTACGCTGCAACTGCGCACCAGATGAGGTGATGGAGTTAGGAAGGATAAATAAATCAGCCATGATTAAATGGCAGAATAGACTGATGGGCTAAATTGCCTAATTCTGCTCCTGCATGATACAGAAATCTGCAAAATAAATAGAATTAATTAATTAGCAATATTTCTGGTATTTAATCTTGCTTTATTTTTTTTATTGAATTACATGTTTTGCTGCATGGACCAACATGACCCACGATTTGCTTAATATTTTGGTTTCCATTTCCTTATTTCAGGTTAAAAACAGGTTAGCAAAGATGGGTGCTATTCAGCCAATGAATATCTTCCTCCATCAGGAAATCGATCGAATGCAGAAAGTAATTTCATTGGTGCGCAGCACATTAATGGATCTGAAGCTGGTCATCGACGGTACAATTATTATGAGTGAAAACTTGCGGGATGCACTCGACTGCATGCACGATGCTCGTATACCAGCCAGGTGGCTTAAGGTAAAGTAACAGATTGTAATTGAGCACAATATTTATTTTGTGATTGTGTGATTTTCTGCACTATTACTGCTATTCTTGCAAAATGTTTTCATTTACAAAAGATAATTTCCTCCATCTTCAACCTTGTTTGCCTTGTTAATGCTTTCATCTATGTTAAACACCATTCACGGAATAACCTCTAAAATCTGGCGAAATTACTTGGAGATTGCAAGAACAAGTCCACATCTATCCTTTAGTTGATGTGGTGGACTAGTTCAGTGACAGACAGCAAATTCAACCTTTGACAAAATAATTGCTCTTGGCAAGATCCATCAATTAATTAATCTCCATGCGTCCATGCATTTCTTTAAGCTTACCGTTTTATGAATAGTAGATAAATTGACAAACTCTTCCAGCAGTTGAATGGCATTCAAATAATCCTGATATAAATGTACGTTGTGCATTATCTTTGGCAAAATATAGTGCAGACCTGGATCATTTATGGAAGTTGAATCTCTATCCAAAGTACGGGCATCTGGTCATTATAAATGTGTTTCTTTTAAATTTTACCAAGGCATCTTGGCCCTCAAGCACGCTGGGATTCTGGTTCACCGAACTATTGGAAAGGGATCGTCAGTTCCATTCTTGGATATTTGAAGGGAGGCCAAATAGTTTCTGGATGACGGGTTTCTTCAACCCTCAAGGCTTCCTTACAGCTATGAGACAGGTTAGTAAATCATTCGCCTCAAGTCAATTGAGGTAAGATCCAGATGCTTGGTCAAAATAATAAATAGCGATTTAGTCCAATGTTCCCGGTGCACATGTGCAACTTTTATGCCCTATGTCTTCCAAATATCTGCCTTAATGAAACTTAGCAGCAGTGTGAGAGACAAGGAGTGTTATCCACACCTTGCTTCAAAAACAATAAGTAAAATGAATGCCCTGGCGCTTTGTTTGAGTAGCAACAGTTGATGCAATAATGTTGGGCAGGACAACACAAACACTTTATGCCCTTGTGTTCCCCTGAACGGAACCATCAGCAATTAGGTACATCCTCAGTTTAATTTATCATCCAAAGGAGATTACCTGTGACAAGATAATGCTCCCTGAATCAGACATTGGTCTGTTTCGGGACATATGACAATAAAACACCCTTGACTACTAAAAGATCAAGCTGATGCTGATCCCACCTCGAACTAACACTTCTTCAAGAGTGAAGGCAAATTATGAGTTTCTCAACCGTGAGTCTAATTTTATAATCCGTGTGGAGTCAATCCATTCTTTGAGGCTGAAGGCTTTCAAGATGGAAACTTTGCATTTTCTTTTGGGCGGATAAATGTGATACATATTGGTCCCCAGCAAACCAGAACTTTGTTTCCTGGGTGGAAAAACAAATGAAAAATATCCTCTCTAAAGTTTTGTGAAGACAAAAACTGAATTTATAGTTTGCTTGCATTGGTGACTAAATCTGTATCTGTTGTTGTACAGAGGTGAAAAGTGTTTGTGTTCACTCAGCCACCAGTATTTCATTACCAGTACTTCATTAGCAGAGAACCAGCCTAACATTCTGCATTGAATTCTTTCAATCGGAGAGAATATAATGTTGCTTTTTCATTGCATCTGAGCAAGACCTATTGCATGTTAAAGGCTAACACTTCAACTTAGACAGTGCAAGCTTCAACCAAAAAGTATCAAATTTTGTCTGCTTTGTAATGTCTCATCAAAAGTCAAAGATCCCCAAACTACCCCCAGAAGCATCCATACCATCCAAGGCTTTGAATGTTTAAAAATTGAATTTTAGAAAAATTATCAAATGTTTTATTGAATTTTGTGACACAAATAGTATTCTAAATTGTTTCTTAAAAATATAAAATGTGATTGTTATTCCTTTAAAATTGTATTAACATGGGTTTTCGTTTTAATATAGGAAGTTACACGAATTCATAAGGGCTGGGCTCTGGACAGTGTAGTGCTTCACAGTGATGTGACGAGAATATCAAAGGAAGATATTACCCAATCTCCTTCTGAGGGAGTCTATGTCTTTGGCCTTTGTCTAGAAGGTGCAGGATGGGATCGGCGCAACCACAGATTGACAGAATCCAAACCAAAAGTTCTGTTTGAAATGTTGCCCATAATTCATATTTCTGCTATAAACCACCACGGTAAGTCAGTGAAATTAAGATTGACATTAACTGCGGATAAATTGTCAAAAGTACATGGAATAACTTTAAGATCCAATTCTCAGTCTTGACAGTGATGTCAGGGAGATTTACATCAAGTTTGACATTCATTTTTTAATATGCTACTTTATTATTTGATGAAATAAAACAATTCCGATACCACCCGTACTGCTGAATGTTTCTAGTATGTGGTGTTTTGTATTTTCTGAATCTCGTGCAAGGTTAGTTTCAGATTCCAAATTATTATTATCCAGGCATGTTGAGGTCTTTGCATTTGTTGCATATTTTGGCATTAATTATCAATAACGAATCTAAAATACCTTTCCAAGATGAGCAAAAGTAAAACAAAATGTTTAGACGCCGGATGGGAAGCAAGTGGATGGTTGACTCAGCTGCATTGAGCCAAATGACCCTTTTCTGTGCAGATAAAGTCTGATTCTAATGAATATTTTTGATCAGAGTTACAAATATAGTTGGTTCTGGAAATATAGGGGTGACTTAGAACAGTAAAGTCAAAAATAGATAAAATGCTGAAAGATGGAGAACATTCAGGAAAAGGCTGATATGTGGCAAGTAACAGATGTTCCAGGCACTGATTACCTCCATAAGAATGTAACTACAGGCACTGGACAATCAGCAGCATTATCACTGCCAAGTCTCCCTCTATCAGTTTCCTGGGTTACCATTGCCCAGAAACTCAATGGGACTGACAACGTAAACACTATGGCTTTGTGAATAAGGTATTGGGCTGGGTATTCTCTGGTGAATGATTCATCTCCGGAGACCCAAAAGTGTTTCCATCATCTGCAGGGTACAAATCAGCACGACAAAATACTCTGGGTGATTGCAAGGCTAACAACTCAACAAGCTTGACACCATTTAGGACACGGCAGCCCATTTTATTGCTTGCCCATCAACTGCCCTCAATATTTATTTCCACCCCCGATACAGTTGATGGAGGGAAAACACTGCTGTATATACCTGGGCTACTCCAATACCTGAAAGCATGACTGTCACCATCAAGGACAGGAGCAGCAAGCACTTAGGAACACCACCACCTGCAGGTTCCCTTCCACGTCACCTGGAGTTGACTTGGACAATAGACAATAGGTGCAGGAGTAGGCCATTCAGCCCTTCGAGCCAGCACCGCCATTCAATGTGATCATGGCTGATCATCCCCAATCAGTACCCCGTTCTTGCCTTCTCCCCATATTCCCTGACTCCACTATCTTTAAGAGCCCTATCTAGCTCTCTCTTGAAAGTATCCAGAGAACCGGCCTCCGCCGCCCTCTGAGGCAGAGAATTCCAGACTCACAACTCTGTTGTGTGAAAAAGTGTTTCCTCGTCTCTGTTCTAAATGGCTTAACCCTTATTCTTAAACTGTGGCCCTGGTTCTGGATTTGCAATGTAACACTGGTCCTTCATTATAACTGCGTCTAAACCCTGCATTATTGACCCAAAAGCAGTTTTAGAGTACCTTCGCCAGAAGGACCATAGTGGTTCACAAAGGTGGTTCACTGCATCTATGAGGTGGATGAGTAAATTGTGGATGTCGAGATCCCAAAACGGAATTAAAAACACTTGTTTTTCCAATAAATGATTTCAAATTCATCCATTGAAATTCTGAGACTTTAACTTTAGTAACCTTTGTTCTCTTTGCAGATTCCAAAGATGTACGGGTGTATTCCTGTCCTGTCTACAAAAAGCCAGTAAGAACTGATCTAAATTACATTGCCTCTGTCGACTTGAAAACGATGCGCCCACCTGATCACTGGATACTGAGAGGTGTTGCATTGCTCTGTGATGTGAAGTAGGAAGTTTACTTGACGGTCTAATGGTAAAGATTCAGGAAGAAAATGAAGATGAAGAGGAAACTACATTGACCAGAAGTTAACAATGCGATACAAGAGTAACCGTGTTCCAATTGACCATCACCCAACTTCAAAGTAAGAAATCCAAATTCAAAGCAAGAATAAAAAATCCTTTCTTGTCTGCCTTAAACAGCTGGTAGAAATTATGAAAGTCTGGCTGAGAAAGGTTTGGCAATAAGAGCATGTAATTGTGCAGGAACAGGCACAGATCTGCTTCCACATGATCAGAAAGTCTCAATTGGCTGCAGTTATTCATTGTGGAATTTACTTGCAATAATAATCATAATAATGGAGTTGAATCTATAATGTGTTGCACAGCAGTGTTTTAATGATGTTGTTTGTTTACCCAAACTGTGTGCCCTGGAATTTTGCATATTATCTTTAATACGCAAGATATAAAAATTCACTTATCCCCAAAATGTTTTAACAGTATGCAAACGATATAATGAAGCAATGTTAGTGTGGTGCACTCTTACTCTTAACATATCAGATTATTTACACTGACCTCATAAGCAGTTTGACTTTTTAAATTCATTCTTGTACTTGCCCTGTTCAGCCTTTTACAGCTAATTGTAATTTTATTTCAATTGATACCTTTCTTGAAGGCAAACTGTATTTGTAACTTGTCCATTATTGTTTCAGTTATGAGGTGTATGGATTATATCTGTTTATTTATCCCCAGAAGCCATTGGTGTTGCCAGTTACTTTACCCATGACTCCAATCTTCAGAGCTGCAGAAAAAAAAGTTGTCAACATTTTACTTTTTAGACATAGATGCTGGTTACTGCACAAAAGGTCACAAAGTGCTGGAGTAATTCAGCAGGTTAAATGGATAGGCAATGTGTCAGGTCAATATCCTTCAGACTCAAAGAAATTTGGTTTTGACCCGAAACGTCACTATCCGTGTTCCCCAGAGATGCTGCCTGACCTGTTGAGTTACTCCAGCATTTTGTGTCCTTTCCTTTTTCAGACCGGAACACCCGGAGAAAACCCACACGCTTAGAGGGAGAATGTACAATCTCCATACACAGTACCAGTAGTTAGGAGGGAATCACCGCCGCTGTAAGGCAGCAACTCTACCGTTGCCCCACTGTACTGTCGAAATAATGGTGTGAAACCTGAATTTCCTTTCAAATTGTTAGATTGTAAAAAGAATGTCTGAAGTTCAACTGGTCACATGAAAAATGTTTGCAAAGTATGAATGCACCAAGCCACTAGAACAGGACCCAAGTATGTTGAGCAACACATGAAGAAACATCCACTGTCATCACTAACGGAAGTCGAGAGATGTGTAGAGGAGTTGAGAGCTGGCAAAAACTGCGTGATTTGCTTCCGTAAACCACACCTTTTTGCTTAACATCATAAATGTTGCAATACAGCCAATTCTTCTATACCCTCGATCGAGCTGGCCGGAGAGATCTAGACGCCTGTACACCTCAAGCAATCGAGCGCAGTTCTGCAATATCTTTGCCAGGAGGTAAAACTGGAGACAGACCTTCATTCTTATCAATGCTGACTGATATGCCAACAGATATGATAAAGCTGCGGACATTGAAACATTTTACAACTGTTGGTCTTCAAATAGATAATGAATTGAACATTTTAAATTATTTCTCCAAAGCAAATTAATTAGATCTACCATTGGCTCCTAACTCCTAGAATCCCATTAGAGTCTCAGATAGGTAGGATGCAGATGTGACGGAGTCCCAGTGCTGCTGTTGGATAAGGCCAATGACATACAGGTGCACTGCTATCTGTCACTTAGCAAGTCTCAGACTTGTGGGCTCAATAACATTGGGCTGTAGTGAGAGCCATAATTTTAAAATGCTGAATGCCAGTGTTTATGATTGGAACCACCTTCCCACCTTCGCTCTATTGAGAACATTGATGAGAATAAACTGAGATTTTTTGTTGGTTATTCTTTCCCACCTATAGTTAATTCCCTGTCCTCCTGTAACACTGCAGAGTTGCATTATTCAACGTGGTGTGCACAGGTCAAGAATGTTTTCTGGCAAACTGCAGCATGAAAGGAGGAACTCTATTTTGGTTGGATACGGGTTGGAGGGATTATGGGTAAAAAGAAATAGCACTGAATGTCAATGTGTTTGGCATGGACAACTTGGGCTGAAGCAACTTTCCACGCTGAGTAGCCCTGTGTCTCTATTTCAGTAACCTTGTTCCTAAATGCTATACGAATAAACAGAAAATAGGTGCGGAGTAGGGCATTCACAGCCCTTTGAGCCAGCACCGCCACTCAATATAATCATGGCTGATCATCCAAAATCAGTACCCCGTCCCGTCTTTTCCCCCATATCCATTGATTCCCTTAGCGCTAAATGCTAAATCTAACTCCCTCTTGAAATGGCATGGGTGCAATATGGATAGATTATAGACTCATTAAGCAAATATATTTAGAGCACTGGCTCACCACCTTGCCATTGTGCAGGAGAGTTACCAGCAACCAAAAAAACATACCCACTTCCTGCCATCACCTTTCATGGAGAAGGGACAAATGAGGAAGCAAGGGAGATCTGTAACCTCCACCTTTTATAGTACAATTAGTAACAATAACAGGGAATGTGTGACATGTATGTAGTAAGTTATAAATAAGCTTCAGTTCAGGTTTTTCCAATTCCATATAGATGTGGACATAAACTTGCAAAAGAGAAGCAACAGCCAAAACCTTTTCAGTAGAATCAGTGTCTCTGGTGACTTCAGGAAAATGACTGGAAATAAAGTCCATTCTCAGGTAAAGCACTTTTAAAATAAAATGCAAATAAATAGAACGCACAAATGTGAAAATATCTTCATTTTAAAGCATTGCATATCTCTAGCAAGATTTATACAATTAAAAACAAGTCATTCAATAAAATTTATTTTGTATAAATACTTTCCAGTAAATATCACCAAAATTAGCAATGTAAGTAGAAAAATAAAAATTCTGATTTCCCCATGTTGACAATATAAATTTCCAAACAAATATTTGATCATTACATAGCATTAAAAACCCATAATAAACATTAAAATTCACATTGTTAGACATGTTTACAGAACAATCAAGTAAGCTAACGACCTATTTGACTGTACCATGACAGCTCATTTAGAAAGAGAAGCCATTGGTAAGAGGCTTCCACTGCATACATTAAATATTACAAAAAGGTATCATTTGTATAATTAACTAAAATTAATTGGGTTTACAATGAATGCAAGTGACAATGATTAGTAAATATTCACTAATGTGGTTTCAACATGACCAACATCAAAATAAAAGGTGCAAACATACTTAGACTATATTTACACTTACTACATGAATAACTGCAGGCACAGCATAGCAGACATCTACATTCTATCTGGATAGTATCAAGACCATTGACTAGACATTACTTTATAAGCAAATTTGCAATGCAGCACAAAATAATTTGGAAATACTCCTCTGGTTAAAAGGATAGTAAGATAAGCAAATGCAGAATTAATGAATAAAACACAAGGAAAATATCAGATTAGATGCAAAAAGGCAAATATTTTTGAGAAATGAATGTTCTCAATATTTCATTATTCATTACCTGCAAGGCCAATACTTTATGTTGACCAAGTGGAATCCTATTTTTTTTAATCACTTGGGGTTTTCACTGGTATTTGAGGTTAGAGCCTATCATTCCATTTAATTGTCAATTAATAACCAACTCACATCCTACTATCAGATAACAAGTGATTTCCTTTTACAATATGACATTTCTAATCAATTCCTTCACCCATAACCAGCCTCCGCCCACAATTTTCCTAGATAATTATTCAGCAGATAACTATTTAGTGTGACACCATATAAAACAAATTCCTACCATTAGTACTCAGTTGCAATGAACAAGGTCAGGATATAACCCCAACTACAGCACAGGTTAGACAAAAGAAAAAAAAAAGGAACATTGGAGGAGTGCAGATAGAAAGTGCAAACTAAACTCAAAGAACAGAAAACAAAACAAATAAAAGATAAGTAACAAACTAGCACAGAGCAAGTTAATGGCCGCAGCAGGAGGAATAAAACTCCAAGTCTGGGTCAAAACCAGACATTGTGCATTCTGTTCTCTCTCCTCTCTTCCTCCCCAACTCTCCGCTTTCACTCTATTGTACAAATCACAACGTTGTCTGGCTTTGTCACCTATGATAGCATTCATTGAAAAATGTTTTCTCACGAAGGAGAACGTAAATGGGAACAGGTATGATGATAATGTTGACATGATCCCTGATCTTCCATTTACTGTTCCAGAACATTCATGTTTGGCTCCTTTGTAAAGAGCAGTCGGTATAAATTAGTGTGGCCTATAGTTTCTGTTTTTTTCTATAACAGCTATATATATTATTTCACAGCAATTGCATTACCAATGTAATGTAAAAATAGAAACTATATTCAAATCTATTTTAAATGGTTGGCAAATCATGGAAATATGCAAACCTGTTCAATCTGGAGAATTTAACATGGTGTGCAGACAGCTTCCACAGGTTCATCTGGATAATTTAACATGGTGTGCAGACAGACAGCTTCCACAGATGCCCAGCACTTTTTGTCAACACAACCTAGATTCCTTTTCTTACAGTTAGTCTAAGGTGTGCTCATTAACAATCGTTTATACACACAACTAAACAAGGATTTCTAAAAATGTACAAATATTACAATGGCTGATTTTAAATACTAGGAAATATTAAAATGATTGGCACACCTGAATTGTACATACACGTGCACAGTTAACATCAGTCACATGTGCATAGTTACTGCTGCAGTTAACACAGGTCAATGTCAAAAGCTGCAACTGAAACAACATTCCAAGTTTCCAGGATGAAAATCAAAATCAGGACCAAACTTCGCCCACTGGTTTAGTGAAAACTGCAGATCATTTCCAAAGTCATGGCTCTACTTTCTACTTGTGCAATCAAGAGCTAGTAACTGGTAATTAGTCAGAAATGTGGAGGACATTCTCAGTCATTGGCTTAGTAAAAATACCTGCAACACTAGTTGTACATTAAGAAAATGAAATTTGCTTATTTATGATGTTTCCAGAAGCAAAGTGCATGACATTGGCAATTTAGGCCGCTTGGGCCCTAGTTGTGGCTGTTAAAAAAAATTATACACACCCTAGTCTTACCATGGATATGTGTGTAATTACTGATAAAAGCTACTTTACTATATAGTGTAAACAAGGATAAATGGATGAGATATTTATAATCACTGCTTGATTGAGTTGAATGCACAATGAGGAATGATTAAGATCACATTTCTTTTGCTGGGGATAAACAATGAAATTTCATAATCTCAAACTCAACTATTCAACTTTTAATTTAAGTTGTGAAATTATCCTATTTTTAAAAGGAGAAACTCTAAAAATAAGATGCCACTTATTGTTAGAACTGTTCACCTTGTCTAAGCTGCGAAGCTGTAACAACTCAGTTCTTTGGGTATTTACCCTTTGGTAATCTTCAGTTACAAGTGTTTTGGTTGTCTTTTCATAATTATTCCTACTCTTGAAATATTGAGATGTAGTGAGCAGAATCAAAGTACAAGTTCTGTCCATCTCAGAATGAACTTGGTGGTCTGACTTTCTAATCCTACAATAAACATTTTATAATTTTTACAAAATACCTGTACAAGTCTTAATCTTAAGTTAAATTGTGGAAAAAAAAGTCTGTGTGCCTAATAAATGCAAATTACCTCTTTTGGCTTTTGAAAAAAGAACAAATCTCAGATCTTGAGACCCTCAAAAGACTGGTGTTGCAGTGATATCTTGTCACATTGTACCTTAGATATACATGGTACATTGATGGGTGGTTAAAATATTGCATCTTGTTCTTCACGCTTGGCCATCCTAAGGAATCTACCTTTATGGTGTTGCCAATTCCTTTTAGTTGAGCAGCGATGATTGGCATAGAGCTAGTTTGGATTCCACAGGTACAGTGCAATTTCTATGCAGCCTCAAGCTGGAAAATGGTGCAATATTGTTGAACTTGTAATCCTGCCCACTTGGATGGGCAGATCACCTCCTGCTATAAAGTCGCTAAAATCCGTAGAAAAGCAATTGCCACGACGAAAAATACCTGTCCGACCCCAAGAACTAGAGCTTCGTGAGCCACCATTTGCTTTGTAGCAGCTCTGTAGACACCAGCAATAGCTGCACCTGCAAGATAATGTTCAATGGCTTGTCATTTGGGCATGATCCTTTCACTATTCATACACATCCAACAAGGTGCAAAACAATCAAGTGGCAATGATAATGCAACAGAAAGGACAATCAAACTGCATTGACAACAGAGTCATAGAATCAAATATAAATAAAGACTGTTCTATACATATAAAGCTGTATTTATATATAAATAAAGCTTGTCTTATGCAATTAATTTTTTGGCTTTGTTATCAATTCACTTTGTTTGGCTTTGTTAACGTATTAAATGGTGCGAGGTACTTCAGAAAAGTGTAAGCAGATTACAATTGTAGCTGAACAATACAAGGACATTTTTGTTCAAATGACAGAAACATGTTGCTTATAGTTTTGAAAGTCATGGATACCTCTGATGAAATCATTAATGAAATGTCCAGAGCCAGTTAAAAAGGCAACACTTATCTAACAGGACAGCTCATAATGTAAAATTGGGACCCTGTACCACTTAATATAAATTACTTTGGAAAAGGATCAGGTTTCACATGAATCATCATGCTACAATTTTATTGTCTACAATGAAAAGACGTTTATGAATAGCGGAGCCTCGCACATAAATTTAAAACACTTCTACATATAACACTAAAAAAAAAACAATCATATGGAACAGAATATAGTAAAATATAAAAAAAACACAATGTTATATATATATAGATTAAAAGACACAGCATGGAAACCGACCCTTTGGCCCACAGATTCCACACAGAATATCAATCATCCGTTCACACTAGTTCTCTGTCACCCAACTTTCAAATCCACAGCCTCCACACTAAGGCCAATTAACCTATAAACCCGCACGTCTTTGGGATGTGGTAGGAATCTGGAGCGCACGAATGAAACCAAAGGACTCCAGGTCAGATCTGAGGTCAGGATTGAACCCAGGTCTCTGGTACTGTGAGGCAGCAGTTCTACCAGCTACGCCACCCTGATGAGTGTGAAAATATTGCATCTTGTTCTTTAAGAAGAAACGCAGTCTAGAAAGTGAAATAGAATATCCTAATCCAGGAAAAAAGCAAAGATTAAAATTGACCGCGTCTCTTCTTTCAGCAAGGTTGAATAAGTGAGTTCGGTATTTTGACTGTTTCCGACTGCGCATGCCCAGGTCAATGGTCACTATGGTTAAACTGGTACAGTGTAGCAACCGTACTACTGAACTTGTACCAAAACAAGAACACAGAGTATATGCAAGTGAGCTCACGTACAGGCTCTGCAACCACACACAAGAGGCGCTGCTGCCTGGATTAGTTTCCAGGCACACTGCCGTGTCTCCTGCATTACCAAGCTCCCCTACCTCTCTTACTCTAAATAGTTGGATTCCAACCTCAATTAACAGTCAGTTACAGGTCCATTTTGGCATTTGGAGGGCCAGCCTTGAATAATGATACAAGCTTGATAGCCATAATTTTGCACCGTAACTTTGAGCTGGGTTGCAGCGTGGCACAGGAGTCTGCAGGACTGCACCCCACTTTCATTCTCTCTTGGTCATAGAGAATACAAGTAGCCGTTAAAAATAAAATAAAATCCTCAGGGATTAACAAACTGCTGAACCGTTCTGGTAATCTATGCAACGAGGCCGGGTGGTGGTGTCAGGATCACCAGTGGCAGGAACCATCTGCCTACATGAGCAGCAGCAAGTTCCACCGGGAAGCTGAGCTCCTTGAAGATCCAGCACTGGAGCAAAGGGCCCAGCTGGGGACTGCAAGAAAGGCAAACAGATGATTAACCCTGTTCGCCACCTTCCCATGACAAAAACCCAATGACATAATACATACATGATAAAAAAGTAAATAAT
The DNA here is from genome assembly GCF_028641065.1 of Leucoraja erinaceus. Lineage (NCBI taxonomy): Eukaryota > Metazoa > Chordata > Chondrichthyes > Rajiformes > Rajidae > Leucoraja > Leucoraja erinaceus. Next base: position 9,867,196 of record NC_073393.1, on the reverse strand, counting down.
ACAATACCAAACATTACAACATGGAAACATTAAAATATTTGGAATTCAGATACTTTGAGATAAGCAAAACAAATACTTTTGTGGAGAATGTTTTAATTAATTGAAGCTTTAAAGAAACACCTACTCGTCAACACTGCTGCAGTGATGGGTCCCAAGATCCCTGCCAGGATACCCAGCGACATGAAACGGCCGTATTTATGGTGCCGCAACATTACAAATGCCAATAATCCAGCAGGAACGTAGATAAAAACTGTAGACAGTAACGCCCAAAGGAACACTGCGTACCACATCTCTGCAATGGACAAGAGCAGAAGGTTAGATCATTGTCAAACCAACTTAATGTTGTACCTAACCCGGTGATAGATTGGATCCACCAAGTCCCGTTTCATAATGCACTGCTTTCCCTGGGAAGATAATACACAGAATAACATCAATAGAACAACCTCATGAAGTCCCAATACATTCTGCTGTTGCCCTTGACTGATTCATCTTGAAGACAGTGATTTCTGTTAGACAGAAGTAAAACATCCACTATTCCTCTTGAGTGATTTTGATTGTAAGCACACACAGAACATGAAACACCAGCTCCACTTGTCAAGTTTGCAAGATGCAGCTTCCTTCAGCTGGAACTGCAGGAACATATCTCTTAATGAGTTCATACAATAAAACTCACCAGGACAATAGTGTACAATGACTAGGGTGGGGTAAGGGACAGAGAGAGAGAGGGGATACGAGGGTTATTTGAAGTTAGAGAAATCAATATTCATAATTTTATTTGAGCATTACATCACAACTCCATTACATATCATGCTGGACAACACCACCCATGATCGCCTGGGCTTGACAATATTATTAGCTTCATCACTCAACACCCAATATTTTAGAAAAATATTGCTTCTCCAGTGAGCATTTTACAGTTCCAACCTTGTTTCAATTATCTTCTCACCCCCTCCCCCTCCTAATCACTCCATGTTTTCATTTGCATCCTTCCATTTAAAATTTCTGTAGAGAGATCACGGGATTTAAAAAGCCTCACCACCCTTTCTCTCTCTCTCAGCCATTACCCCATGACAGTCTCTTGGCCCATACCCTTTGTTCACTTCAACCATCCATCTTCTCTGTAAATGAAAACATATTTCACTAATGATGAAACATTATCGATCTAAAATGTTAAATCTTTCCACGGATACTGCCTTGCCCCTTGAATATTGCAAGCAGCTTCTGCCTTTAATCTGGATACCAGTGTACATCAGTAAGCATCAGAGTTGCTGAATTGGACCACGTACAAATTAAGATACAAGATACCGAATTTTACCAAGCAAATTTATGCACAGTGAAAGTTTGAATGTTGACCAGGAGAGCTATGGAACAGTTGGTGGAAGCATTGCTGAGAGTTTCAGCTGAAGAGGTTTGAGACAGGTCCAAAACTGGGCAACATTGCAGAAATGAAAGCAGAATGTTTTGGCGATACTGGTCATATGATTGGCAGATCTCAGGATCAAATACCACAAAAACAAAATAGTCTGAAATTTCCAGATCCATGCAGATTTAATGTTTTGGGTCAATGGCCTTTCATCAGAATTAATCGGGCCCAGCTTCAGAAAATCACCGGGGAAAGAAATTGAAACTGGTCAGGAAACTGAATTTGCCACATGCTCTCAAGACAATGCTTTCATTCGTTCAAATATATAACTGGGTGACATTTTTGCTCAAGCAATAGAGGATGCGAGCCAACTAGTGACTTTTCTGAACAGTCAGCAAAGATAAAAGGGCAGATTAGAATTAAAAACAAAGTAAAGGATTTTGTGGGATTGAATAGCATTGTAGAAGCAAAATCTTTATACTTCAATGGACCATGCATCATGAAAAATACAGCACTTTTGGAGAAAATTTAATTTTGCTTTACCAGTCTGAATGCAATTGATCACTTGAAACCTAGCAGACATTGAGTGGTCATATGCAAGGCTAATGGTGGAGCAGTGCATATTGCCAATTAATTTATAACATGATATCTTGCTGTCTCTCCTTTGCCACAGGCTGCTCTGAATATATTTATTAATTATGATGCATTAGTTACATGCACCATAATTAATAAAGTCCCACATTTGCAATGGCAAGTTAAATCAATTATCAGGGTGGTCACGGTGGCGCAGCGGTAGAGTTGCCGCCTTATAGTGCTGGAGACCCTGGTTCGATCCCGACTACGGGTGCTGTCTGTACAGAGTTTGTACCTTCTCCCTGCGACCTGCGTGGATTTTCTCAGATCTTCCGTTTTCTCCCACACTTCAAAGGTTTGTAGGTTAATTGGTTTGGTAAATGTAAAAATTGTCCTTAGTGGGTGTAGGATAGTGTTAATATGCGGGGATCGCTGGTCGGCGCAGACCCGGTGGGCCGAAGGGCCTATTTTCGCGTTGTATCTCTAAACTCAATTACTCCATTCAAGAACACAAGCCTCCATTTTGCGACGTAGAGATTTTAGTTGCAACCAATAAGCAGAACACCTTTCCCAGTTTAAAAAAAAATCCCCTATTGCCCAATACTATTCAACTAAACCAATTTCCACCAATTACCCAGCTATTTCTCAAAATACATCCTCACAGAATGCTCACAACTGCTTCTGCACACAAGCCTGTCTAACTGCCCACTCCTTCCCCCAAAAACAGACTCCCACTCAACAATGCAGTAACTGCCCTTGCAAACCAAGCCACCTTCTCCAACATCCAATATTCCTTACCTTGACACTGGTATGTAAAAGTCACAATATAGTGACTTTATTGTCACACTAAAGTGACAAGCTACTTATTATTGACAATGTTCCTGTTCCAGTATTTCTTGCATCGGTTCTTCGAACTTCACTGCATAAATTTGCTTGGTAAAAGTACAAAGGAAAATGTACTTTTACCTCGAAAAAGTACAATATATACTGAACATCATCATCCCACATATTCCCACCAAACACTCGACCGCACCTTTTACAATATGGCCAGTTGTACATGGTCCTTCAGTCATCATCCCCTTAAACTGAGCTGCAGTCAGTCAAATTAATTTGGGAAAATAACCAATTCATTTCAGTATTGAAGATTTCTGAAACAAACCTAAATTTGGTAAATAATTGACAAAATGTAGAAAAATGTGTGCAGGTATGAATCATCAACCACTCTGAATTTTGGAACTTCCATGGACAGAATGAAGATAAAAGCAGAATATTATATATTTATGTGGTGAAGCAAAATATATATCAATGTGCTCCAAAAATTCTACTTCTGTGTAATTATAGTTGTTCTCAAAATTAAAAAACAATTGCATTTTTAGTGAAAAAGTTAATATTAAACTCAGAAACATGTACTATCTTCCACCCAGCAAAAGCAAAACAAGCACTCAGTTGGATATGGAAGCGGATGAAAAGAAGAATTGAACATACATTTTTGATAGATCATTTTAGCTGACATGACTTGTTTTTGCAACCTACTCTACATCTGCATTATGAATTATTGCATTATGACAATCCAAAATAAAAATATAGCAGAGGCTGGAAATCTGAACTGCATCTCTGGACAGAAGGAATGGGTCTCGTTTCGGGTCGAGACCCTTCATCAGACTGAGACTCAGGGGAGAGGGAGACACAGAGATATGGAAGGGTAAGGTGTGAAAACGGCACATCAAAGTTCAAGGAAAATGTAGAATAAATCATTGTTTGATTGGGGAAGGTGACAACGAAGTATACAAAGATAAAATGTAATTAGGAAAAGAGTCAGAATGGTCGGAGAATTAGGATGGGGGATGGATGGAGAGAGAGGGAAAGCAAGGGTTACTTTCACTGTATGGTGTGCAGTGACATGTTCAATTATTCTTTGCATGCTAAAAACAGACTAATGACAATGATGTGAAAACAAGTGGAAGTGATTAAACTTTAGTGTTTGTAAAAGTAGCAACACAATAGGTTGATTCTCCAAATCCATAACATTTTCAACAACCTATTGCAAGTGCCAGGAATTAAAGCAGGATCAACCCAAGAATTTGATACAATTTGATAAGAAAGCCCGATGCACGAAATACTGGAACAGGAACAGTGTCACTAATAAATACGGAGAACCCATGGGGAGAACTCCGCACAGACAGCACCCGTAGCCAGGATCGAACCTTGGTCTCCGACTCTGCAAGCTCTGGAAGGCAGCAACTCTACCGCTGCGCCACCGTGCCACCCCGTAATCATACAATGTACATGTAATCATGTGTAGTCTTTCTGCTGACTGGTTATCACGCAACAAAAGCATTTCACTGAATATAAACACGAAATGCTGTAGTAACTCAGCAGGACAGACAGCATCTCGGCAGTTCCTTCCGACACAAAATCTTTGCACTGTACCTCGACATGTGACAATAAATTAAACTCAAATGCATTGAAATTAAACAGAGACAGGGAGGGGGAAACAAAGCACAGAGTAGAGTTGCAACTATAGAAAGTCTGATTGATGCAACGATTGTGGAGGAAGCAGCTGCCGATTCTGGTTATGCACCGAAGATAGACACAAAATCAAGATGTGCTGCCTGTCCCGCTGAGATGTGCAGCATGTTGTGTCTATTTTCTGATGCGACTTTCGATTGCTAGGAGGTGGAGAGATTAACAATGATCTCTTCTACATTTCCCCTTTGATGTCTCGTTTTTGCACTCTACACTTTGCTCTACACTTCCGTATTTATGTGTCTCCCTCTCCCTTGACTATAAGTCTGAAGAAGGGTGTCCCATTCCTTCGCTCCAGAGATGCTGCCTGTCCCGCTGAGTTAATCCAGCATCTTTCGTGTGAATTGACCTGGTGTATGTGTAAAGTGTGTGTGTGTAGGATAGTGTTAACGTGCGGTGATCGCTGGTCGGCATGGACTCGGTGGGCCGAAGGACCTGTTTCCGCGCTGTATCTCCAAACTAAAGAACTAAACATCCAGCCCGGCCCGGCCTCCCTCCCTCCTTCCCCCGGTCAGCTCCCTTCACTCACCGGAGAACTGGCACAAGCGTAGAGTGAAATTGCCGGGGCAGGTGGTGTTCCCGACCCGGGGGATGAGGCCCAGGCTCAGGATCTGATGCACCGTCAGGCCAGCGCCTTGCATGGCTCAGCCATCAAACCCATCCATCCACCCGAGAGACTTCAGAAGGGAGATCGAGGGCTCGGCGCTTCATCCACACGGCCGCCATCGGCCGTCAACACCCGGGGAAGGCGGCGGCGGCGAGACGTGAGGTGACGCCCCCTGACGGACGGCCTCGCTCGGCCATTTAGAGACGGAGACGGAGACGGAGACGGAGACGGAGATGGCGCGGCGGAGGCCGCCTCCTCCCACCAGCCCTGGTCAGGCAACGGCCCGCCACTTGATAGACAGCCAGAGCGGCCAATGGGAACGAGCGGACCGGGACCAGGCGGCCCTGACCAGCGAATCAGCGCCCAGCGGGGGCGGGGATTGTCTGCATCATTCGACAGACAGGCAATTGAACCAATCATGTCGCGGAGCAACGCCTCGTCACAATGGGGCGGTTCATCCAATCGGTCGAGGGGGGCGGGGTTTCTGAGGGACACGAACGCGCTTGGATTCGAGACCCGCACATTCGATACACATTTGTTTTCAACTTCAGGCGCGGCCAAATACCTCACCGCGTAAATAAAATATGGAGTATAGTTTTGACATTAAGGAAAAAAATGTCTTCCGGCGTTTGATCGCCCCGTTAGCTGCGACGTGCGCGTGAGAAATTTTGAAGTCGAGTGTGGGTTGTGTTGAATGTGTCTGGCGGAGTTGGGCGCTGCCGGCCGCCGTGCGGTCGCTGGGACCGATCCTCGGCTCGGACGCGGCGTCGGGCGGCTCCAGTGACGTCAGACGTCGGGCGGCTTCGGCGACGACGGGCTTCAAGCGGCTCGGGTGACGTCAGACGTCGGGCGGCTTCGGCGACGACGGGCTTCAGGCGGCTCGGGTGACGTCAGACGTCGGGCGGCTTCGATGACGGCGGGCGTCAGGCAGGTCGGGGTGCGTCGGACGTATGGCTGGTCGGCGTACGTCAGACGTCGGGCGGCTTCAGCGACGGCGGGCTTCAGGCGGCTCGGGTGACGTCAGACGTCGGGCGCTACCGGCTCTTCAGGACAGGCAGAGAGAGGGGCGCCAGCGCACCGGCCCTCGGCTCTCCGGGACAGACAGACATGTCGGATTCCGATTCGGAGAATTACTCGTCGGAGGAGGACGCGGATTACGAGCCTTCGGGTAAACTTCGCCTTCGGTCAACGTGAGGAACACACGTTAGGTTTAAGATTATTATTATTATTGTTGTTGTCACGTGTACCGAGGTACAGGGACAAGCTTTGTTCTGTCTGCTCGCCGAACAGATCAGATAATACTGTACATAAATACAATCATGTCAAACTCAAACACAATTACACAATGGCACAGTGGTAGAGTTTGCTGCCTTACAGCGCCAGAGAACTGGGTTCGACCCTGAGTACGGTTCTCCCCAAAGGCTCCTCTAGTATCTTTGGTTCTCCCTGTGACCATGTGGGTTTTTTCCTGTATCACCGGTTTTCTCCCACGCTCCAGAGATATACTGGTTTGTAGGTTAATTAGCTTCAGTAAAGATTGTAAATTGTCTCCAGAGTGTGTAGGATAGTGCTAGTATACTCGTTGAACTTGTTGGGCCGAAGGGCCTGTTCCTGCACTGTATCTCTAAACTAAATTCATTGGAGACCCTCAGACTATCTTTCATCGGACTTTACTGGACTTTTATCGTGCATTAAACATTATTCCCTTTTGTCATGTATGTGTGCACTTTGCTGGCTCGATTGTAATTATGAATAGTCTTTCCGCTGACTGGATAGCATGAACCAAAAGCTTTTTGCTGTGCCTCGGTACATGTGACAATACACTAAACAAGAATAGGTAGAAGAAAGGGGGAAGATACAAAATGTACAATATAATTCTCAGCATTGTAGCGCATCAGTTTCATGGGCAAGGTCCAATGTCTGAAATTAGATGGAGGAGTATCAGAGTATGTGTAGGAAGGAACTGCAGATGCTCAACACTGACAAGACTTAGTGGTAGACTTTAGGAGGAGAGAAACACCCCTGTCCCCTGTCTCCACCAAGAGTGTGGATGTGCAGTTTACCAAGGAGTACTAATACCTTGGAATGTACAAGAAGGGACAGAGCCGGCTGTACTTTTTGAAAAGTAATATGCTGCAGATGTTCTTTCAATCAGTGGTAGTCAGTGCCATGTTCGTCAGTGGTAGTCAGGCCGAGGATGCCAACAGGATTAACAAACTCATCAGGAAAGCTAGCTCTGTCCTGTTCTGGAATTGGATTTCCTGGGTGATGGTCTTAGAAGGGAGGATGCTCCTCAAACTGCGGAGCATCCTGGGCAATACAACTCGCCCCCTACATGACATAATAGTCAACCTGAGGAGTGCCTTCAGCAACAGACTGATTCCACCAAGATGGTTCTTCCCTGTGGCTATCAAACTGTATAATTCTTCCCCTTCTGTCATGGGGTAGACTGACTCGCCTTCCCCCCCACCCTCCCCAAATCTTTGCACATCCCCAATCATTTCCACTCATCACTTTAATTTCATGTTTCATGTATCTTGTAATTTATGACTGTTTTCAGATCCATTTCCCCCCCGAGATAAATAAAGTTCTATCGTATCGAATGCTGGTTTTCACAGATGATAGACACACAATGCTGGTGTAACTCAGTGAGACAGGCAGCATCTCTGGAGAGAAGGTATGGGTGACATTTCGGGTCGTGGCTGAAAACTGGTCTCAACTTGAAATGTCACCCATTCCTTCTCTCGAGAGATGCTGCTCGTCCCGCTGAGTTACTCCAGCATTTTGTGTCTGGAATCAGTCAGTGCCATGACTTATGGAAGGACCATTCAGAAGGCACCCACTGTCCACACTCTGCCCGCTCGGCAGAAGTGGGAGTGAGGTAGGAAACATCTGAGGACATTGTGCGTAGTAATACTTGCAGCGATGTCTGACTGAACTTCTTCAACCAAATGTAATGCACTGATTTTGTGAAACACATTGGCCTGCTCTAGGATTTTTTTTAAATTAAGGCTTTGAAATCACCCCAGAAACAAATAAAAGCATTCCTTGAATATGTTTTTATGCATTTGCCTAAAATATCCATTGTTACCAGTTGCACAGATGCAGTGGATGGGCAGAAATTTCAATCTAAGACCCCTGCTCATGATTGAGACTCTGGAACAATCTTTTTATACATTTGGGTTAAATTTACGTTTGTTATTTACATGACTACTGTGATAGGATGAAAAGCTTTTGCTCGCGTGCTATCCGATCAGATAATACTGTACATAAATGCGATCAAGACAAACTCAAGTACAATATGTAGAGTGCAGAATATAGTTTCTCAGCATAATAGCACAACAGTTCCAGAGACAAAGTCCAATGACCACAATGGGGTAGAAGTGAATTGCACTGTACCCCTAGATCATGGAAGGATTGTTCAGACCGCTCGGCAGAGATGGGGTAGTGGTGGAACATATCTGAGGGCATTGTATGCAGTGACACTAGCAGCAAAATCAGACTGAACCTCTTCATGCAAATGAAACACAATGGCCTGCTCTTCGCTTGTTTTCAATTAAGGCTTTCACATTGTTCCAGAAACAAATAAAATTGCTCCTTGTAAATGTTTTCATGTGCCTGAATAAGTGATCACCTTAGACTGTGCGAAGTTGCAGTGAAATAGAAATAGGAGGAGAAATTGCAACTTAAGGCACCTGCTCGCTTTAGGTTTGAACTCCTGGTACAAGCTTATTATACGTTTGGATCATGTATAATGCTCAGACAATGGATCCCAATCCTAAGTATTTTCAACACCAAGGATGAATTAGTTGCTTTAAGTGATGATGAAGAATGTAAAGCAGCATTCAGTGTTGTAAATAATCAATATGCTAGTCATGTAAAAAGTATGTCTGCAGATGACAGTAACATTGGTTGTATTAGGATGCTGAGCCGGCACCTCATCTCTCCATGCTCTCCAGAGATTGGGTTAGGTTTGTTATTGTCATATGTACTGAGATACAGTGAAAATATTTTGTTTGCGTGCTATCCAATCAGACCAGATAGGGCTTCTCCATGGCCATCACCGAGGCACGTTTATCTGCTCCACATCTCTATAAACTTTTCCTATCCCCAGGTAGGTACAATTATGACATTTACAGGACATTTTTACAGATGCATGGATGGGAAAGGTTTGAAGGGATATGGACTAGGCTCAGCCCAGTGGAACTAGGTTGGCTGGCAACCTGGTTAGCATCTGCGAGTTGGGCCAAAGGGCCCATTCCCATGCTGTATAGCTCAATGGCTCAAAAAAGAAGGTCACAGTCACAGAATTATACAATGCAGAAACAGGCCCGTTGGCCCATTGGGTTCACACTGACCATCAACTACCCATTTGCAATAACCTTACCTTAATTCAATTTTAAAAATTCTCTCTACATTTTTGTCGACACTCTCCATATTCCACCACTCGTCTATACACTAGGGGGTAATTTATAGTGGCCAATTAACCTACCAACCAGCATGCCTTTGGGATATGGAAGGCAAGCACAGGGAGGATGTGCAAACTTCACATTAGTTAGAACCCATGGAAAGGATTGAACACCAGTCAGGCACTGTGGTACAACTACTCTACTTGCAGCACCACTGTTTTTATTTCAGATTTTCAGAATTTTCTGGAACAGGAATGGAATATTTTCCTGAATTGAGAGATCATTAGTTACAGGGTGTTGATTTCAGATAGGTTATAAAAGAACTAGAGGGAATTGTGGGAAAACATTTTCATTTCTAACACTGTGTGTGCAGAATTTATACCAGAGAGGGTGATGGAGTGTGAAACCCTCACTACATGTTGCTGCACACTTAACAGATGAATAACGTGGGTGGGAGATTAGTCTGAATATTGTTTTTGGTCAGCGTCCTGTTCAACAAATTTCCATCATATGCCATGCAAAGTGCTGTAGTAACGCAGTCGGTCAGGCAACAGCTTGGAGGACATGGATAGGTCCATGACCTCCAGAGCCTGTCTAACCTGCTGAATTACTCCAATACTTTGTATTTCTTTTGGTAAACCAGCATCTGCAGTTCCTTGTGTCCAAATTGTCATAATTGTTTGATTTCTTTTGATTAGAGTAACTAATGAAATCACAAATGAGGATTACAGCAGTACAATGCTTTGTTATTTGTAAACTCTTCTCTCAACACATCCAACCATCTCTACCCCACCCTCCATTGTGCCATGAAGAAAAATCATCCGTTGGTCCCTGCATATCACAGGTTTATTTTCGCCAATAGGAGCTTGTACCAATGTATAAGAGGTGGACTGACCCAATCGATCATTGCCACTTTGCCCATTTTCAATGTTAAGTTCCTTGATTCTGTATTTATTTTGCTTCATTTGTGAACAGATAGAGGGTAACGTACCTTTTAACTTCCACAGATGAAGACTGCAGTGAAGATGATGTCAGTGAGCTGGTAAAAGAAAATCTTGAGGGCGAAGATGACCAACCTCAGAAAAAAAAGCTAGGAAAGAAAACAGGAAAACGAGTCTCCTCCAGGTGAATACATTGTTGAGATGTTACCAAGAGGCAAGCTTCCGGTGAAGATCTCGACACTGAACTTGCACCAAGTGCTGGAAATAACCCCTTCCCGTTCTTCCTTCCCATTACTGTCAATTGTAGGACTAATATTTGCACTCTCCAATTTATTTCCTAAACCCATTGACTTATTTTCCAAAAATCTGCCTGTTGATTTGTGACCGTTGTCTAAACGCTTTTCCCATTGCTGATTCATCTCTGAGTCTCTCCAGTCTTTTCTTGTGAACTATAGTCTGATTTTTTTTTTTAATTAAATGTGCCAATTGCTTTTTACCTTCTCTGCTGATGCCAACCATTTTTGTACTCTTACGGTCTCCTCAAAAGTTAAAAGTCATAGGAGCAAGGTTTGGCCATTCAGCCCGTTGAGTCTACTCTGCCATTCAATCGTGGCTGATCTATCTTTCCCCCGGAACCCCATTCTCCTGCCTCTCGTCAGGTCTCCACTGTGAGCATGTTCTAGCTATCTTTTAGCTCTTACCAATTTGCTGCAATCTGAAGCTTCTTGTTTGCCCGTAAATTACTGTTGCCTGTAAGTTTAAATTTTTATCTCTGTGCTAACCACTAGCAACCATCTGGCAACCAGGTGGCTAGTTCCACCTTTTACTGTTTCTGTATACTTTCTCTCCCCCTTCTCCAGCGAATAACCCTCTTGTATATTAGGCATTACTGGCCAATCCGTGGTGCACTCAACATGACAACATTGGGTAAGGAAACATAATGTAAGCTTTATTCATTCATTGTGTTCTATTTTGCCAACTTTGTGAGATAGTTCCTTGGGCAGATCAGATGGACCAGGAGTCAGCCTTGCACTCTTAATTTGTATGCTTTTGTTTGACAGAAACCGAGATGCCCAATATTTAGAATGTGAAGATGAAGGCAAAAGAGAGGTTGACCAAGCTGTTGATCCAGAAAAATGTGCAAAGGAGGAAAAGGAGAAGGCCGATGACCTGTGGGCCAGCTTCCTGAGCGATGTTGGGCAAAATCCTAAAGCACAAGCAATTATTCCAACCTCCAACAAAGAGGTAATGATAAACCTGATCTGAGCCATGAAACTGGGAGAAAATAAATGGTAGATACTACTGAAACATGTTCCTCCCATCAGATAACGTTTTGAGCCTTCTATCCTTCCAAGGTATAATGTTGCCTAGATGGTGACCTGATTATTAGTTGCTCATTCTGAGCGTCCAAGTAAATGTAATTTTTATATGTGTAGGAAGGAACTGCAGATGTTGGTTTAAACCGAAGCTAGGCACAAAAAGGTAGAGTGACTCAACGGGTCGGGTAGCATCTCTGGAGAAAAGGAAGAGTTGATGTTTTGGGTCGCGACTGAGATTCTGACTTGATCCAAAACGTTATCTATTCCTTTTCTCCAGATATGCAGCCTGACCCACTGAGTTACTCCAGCTTTTTGTGTTAATATTATCTGTAATGGAGTGAAACAGCTCAAGGTGTTTCATAGGAGCATTTACAGATAAAATGTAAGGGAGTCAAGGAAATTATGTTAGGACAGGTGACTAAAGGCTTGGTTTCAAAAGTTGGGGCTTTTAAAGAAGGACATGCACCTGTTTAGTACTTTTTATGATTTAAGAGCACACTTAAGTAGCTTTGAAAAGTACTCATTGACACACTATGGAATATGTGGTCAGCGTGTGAGGGCCTGTTTCCATGCTGTATCTCTAAACTAAACTAAACTACTGTGATAACTATTTGCTTTGCAGGTGAGTTTATAAACTGGAATTTAACAGTGACTATCTGAAAAAAGAATCGCCTCTCCACCTAACTAGACAAAATTGTCTGCAGAATTGGAATTTACAGATAAAATGTAAGGGAGTCAAGGAAATTATGTTAGGACAGGTGACCAAAGGCTTGGTTTCAAAAGTTGGGGCTTTTAAAGAGAGACATGCACCTGTATAGTTCTCTGGCCATGCTTCTGCACCTGGGGCAGTACATTATTTGATAGGGATTTGACGAGGATCTTTGAATGTAAGGTGTAGACTGGGGACAGATTATGAACTTCATTCTGGAATGTATACATTGCTGTTTGGGTGCAAATTTAAAAGTCATTCATTTGAAAAATATAATTCCTGAGCCTGGATGCATTCCCAATTTGCCAAAGTTTATATTGTACAAATATTACTTTATAAAGAGTAAATCTTTTTGTGTTAGAACATATATTTGTAACAGGATTTCATAGGGTTAAGATTGTTGCAACTTACACTAATTTCATTCTGACACCAAGCACCATTAAGATCATGGATAAAGTGCACGCTTGCAGTCTTTTTCCCAGGGCAGAGGTTTCCAAAACTAGAGAGCTTGGGTTAAGGTGAGAGATTTAAGAGGGATCTCAGGGGCAACATTTTGCTCAATAGTGTGGTCCGTATCTGGAATGAGCTATAGAGGAAACTATAGAAGTGGATACAATTATAACTTTTGAAAGCTGGACAGATATTTGGATTGAATGGTGTTATAGAGATATGTGGCAAGAAGCATTCAATGGGACTTGCCCAATATGCCCACTTTGCAGGTATAGTCAAAGTGTTTCAATGCTTTTATAGCTCTATAAAGAAGAATCGTTTTCAGACTGACTGATAGAGAGTAGAAATGGATACCTCTGGTAATACAGGGAAACTGAATTAACTCGTCATGGGGTTAAACAAAAGCCTAGAATCCATTTTAAGTTGGGAGAGGGTTTTCACAATGTGTAAACAGCTTTAAGACTATTTATCTATCAGTTTAGGTGGTAACTATTGAAATTAGAAAGCATTCTATGGATAAATGGTAGGGATGAGTACACCTCTGGTGGTATGTTTCTGGGTTTAACTTTATTGTAAGTGAATAGCAGGTCACCTTGATCGTTTTGTTCTCAATAAAATATATTATTTGGGTGGGGTTGAGGGATATGTATGACAATTTTTTTTTTTTTTTGTCCAGGATACATTAGTTAAAGAGAAGTCTAACAAGCATCGGGATTTAGTGAAGGACACAGAGAAACAAAAATCACCTGGAAAGATCACAATCACAAAGGTGTTTGATTTTGCCGGAGAAGAGGTCAAGTAAGTGGTTTACGTTTGATGAGAATTATTCATGCCTCTTACCTGGACAGGATGTTGCTAGTCTTCATTGATCAAAGGAGGAAGATGTAATTAGGTTGTTCTGTTCAGAGTAATATCCCCAGTTTTTTAAAATGTGGCTTTTCTAATGGAAAGCCACATAAATCAAGGATCTGAAACTAATATTTAAACACGAAGGAATAAATATTATCTTGTTTGTGAAGTCATTCAATTGTCTGGAGGGGCAGGAACAGAAATATATGGAATTTTATTTTATTTCAACTTCTATGTACAGAACACGCAGTTTTGCATTACAGAAAATTGTGGTTCAGACAGTTTTCTAGAAGCAGAACCGACTCGTAATATGGCTTTGCCTATATTTGACGAGGGAAGTTTGCACTGCCAGGATTGTCAATATTTTGCTATATTTAATAAAAAACATCCTGTGTTTTTTAAGTATTGTATATTTTCACAATACAAATATTTGACATAGAGTAATACAGTGTGGAAACGGGTCCAACTTGCCCACACAGGCCAACATGTCCCAGTTACATTAGTCCCACCTGTCTGCGTTGATCCGTAACCCTCGAAACCTGTCCTATTGTGTAGGGAGGAACTGCAGATGCTGGTTAAAAGTGAAGATAGATGCAAAAAGCTGGAGTAACTCAGCGAGACAGGTAGCATTTCTGGAGAGAAGGAATGGGTAATGTTTCGGGTCGAGACTAAGAAGGGTCTCGACCCGAAACGTCACCAATGCCTTCTCTCCAGAGATGCTGCCCGCCCCACTGAGTTAAAGCTGTCTTATTCATGTACATGTCTAATGGTTTCTTAAATATTGGGATAAAGCCTGCCTCAACTACCTCCTCTGGCAGTTGTTCCATACACCCACCACCCTTTGTGTGAAAAAGTTACCGCTCAGATTCCTATTGAACACATGAAATATTTGGAGGTCAGAGTCATTATTGAATTGATGTTAAGTCTAAGGCCCATTCTCTTGAACATTTCAGTAGTTATAGCTCTTCATCGGCTTTCTTCATGAAATCCAGCAGATCCATTGGCAAGATAACGAAACCAAACTCAGAGTCCCCACACAGGTGAATAATCCTTGTATCGTTGTCCTAATTACACTCAGCCAAATCCAAAGGGCTGGCTCTGTCATTTGTACACTTGACACCAGAGTTGTGAAACAGCCAATCTGTTCTGAAATCTGCCATGGCAAAAAAAAGTTACAGGTAGATGGAAAAATATTCCAGGTTGTTTTCACATCCTCATTGAAAAAATATAACAAGACTACTGGCTTGTGAAAATACCTAAAAAAAAATCAGACAATAGACAATAGGTGCAGGAGTAGGCCTTTCGGCCCTTGGAGCCAGCATCGCCATTCAATCATGGCTGATCATCCACAATCAGTACCCTGTTCCTGCCTTCTCTCCTTATCCCTTAACTCCGCTTTCCCTAAGAGCTCTATCTAAGCAAAAATTCAGTCAGAAGAACGCTCTCGACCTGAAAGGTCACCCATTCCTTCTCTCCAAAGATGCTGCCTATCCCGCTGAGTTACTCCAGCATTTTGTGTCTAACCTCAAAAATGACTCGTTTTTTGTTGTTCGATTTAAAAAACATTAAATTCTAAACTTCCTCTTTTTCTTTGGTGGGAAAGGATTGGAGGGATAATAAGATGCTGTTGCAGAGACCAATTATTTATCCAAATGAGAATAGTTTTGGCTAAGTTGGCTCTATCATCCACAGCTGCATTGTGTTTTATATGTAAGGCTTTCTTTTGTTTGTAACGGTGGCAGAAAGGAAGCTACACTAATTGTAGAATTAGTTGGAAACCCCAATTTAGATTAAGTTATTGAAATAATTAAGATGCAACAAACTGGTATATAATTTACTTCATTTTATAGAAACATAGAAAATAGGTGCAGGAGTAGGCCATTCGGCCCTTCGAGCCTGCATCGCCATTCAATATGATCATGTCTGATCATCCAACTCGGTATCCTGTACCTGCCTTCTCTCCATACCCCCTGATCCCTTTAGCCACAAGGGCCACATCTAACTCCCTCTTAAATATAGCCAATGAACTGGCCTCAACTACCTTCTGCGGCAGAGAATTCCAGAGATTAACCACTCTCTGTGTGTGAAAAAAGTTTTCCTCATCTCGGTCCTAAAAGATTTCCCCCTTATCCCTAAACTGTGACCCCTTGTTCTGGACTTCCCCAACATCGGGAACAATCTTCCTGCATCTAGCCTGTCCAACCCCTTAAGAATTTTGTAAGTTTCTGTAAGATCCCCTCTCAATCTCCTAAATTCTAGAGAGTACAAACCGAGTCTATCCAGTCTTTCTTCATATGAAAGTCCTGACATCCCAGGAATCAGTCTGGTGAACCTTCTCTGTACTCCCTCTATGGCAGGAATGTCTTTCCTCAGATTAGGAGACCAAAACTGTACGCAATACTACAGGTGTGGTCTCACCAAGATCCTGTACAACTGCAGTAGAACCTCCCTGCTCCTATACTCAAATCCTTTTGCTATGAATGCTAACATACCATTCGCCTTCTTCACTGCCGGCTACACCTGCATGCCTACTTTTAATGACTGGTGTACCATGACACTCAGGTCGCGTTGCATCTCCCCCTTTCCTAACCGGCCACCATTCAGATAATAATCTACTTTCCTGTTTTTGCCACCAAAGTGGATAACCTCACATATATCGTAAATAGCTGGGGCCCCAGAACCTTGCGGTACCCCACTAGTCACTGCCTGCCATTGTGAAAAGGACCCGTTTACTCCTACTACCGACGTTAGACTAACTGGTCTGTAATTCCCCGTTTTCTCTCTACCTCCCTTTTTAAAAAGTGGGGTTACGTTTGCTACCCTCCAATCCTCAGGAACTACTCCAGAATCTAAAGAGTTTTGAAAAATTATCACTAATGCATCCACTATTTCTGGGGGGCTACTTCCTTAAGTACTCTGGGATGCAGCCTATCTGGCCCTGGGGATTTATCGGCCTTTAACCATTCAATTTACCTAACACCACTTCCCGGCTAACCTGGATTTCACTCAGTTCCTCCATCTCATTTGACCCCCGGTCCCCTGCTATTTCCGGCAGATTTTTTATGTCTTCCTTAGTGAAGACAGAACCAAAGTAGTTATTCAATTGGTCAGCCATGTCCTTGTTCCCCATAATCAATTCACCCATTTCTGACTGCAAGGGACCTACATTTGTTTTAACTAATCTTTTTCTCTTCACATATCTATAAAAGCTTTTGCAGTCAGTTTTTATGTTCCCTGCCAGTTTTCTTTCATAATCTATTTTCCCTTTCCTACGGTTTCATCCTAAAGTGAATCATGAGGAATCCTATTGGTTGACCGACTCGGGGGTTATTAAGTCCTTCTAATTCAGTATGTGAAAATTGGAACTTGTAAAAAAAAAAAAAAAAAAAGAATTTAGTTGTTGCGGCAGCATCTATGGAGCGAAGGAAATAGGCAATGTTTTGGGCCGAAACGTTGCCTATTTCCTTTGCTCCATAGATGCTGCCGCACCGGCTGAGTTTCTCCAGCACTTTTGTCTACCTTCGATTTTCCAGCATCTGCAGTTCCTTCTTAAACAAGTATTTAGTTGTGTTTTGGCAATTCTGAAATAAAGTACAAATCCCTTGTTTTGCAGTGTTGCAAGGTCTTGAAGCATTAATTCTGATTTGCTACCACAAGAGGGTAGCAACCATCCATAAGCACAAATGGACTGTTTTTTTACTCTGTGGCAAATGCTTTCTCATGCCTCCACGAGGCAAATGCTTTCTCATGCTGAAATTTAATTAGGAAGCTTTGAATTTTGTATCTTGTAGATGTGCAAATGTGGTGGATGTCAGGAATTGTCTTCAACTATTAATAACAATAAAATAATTCAGCGCATTCATTAATGACTGGATACAACATCCCCTCCACAGATGCTGACTTCCTCCTGCACTTTGTGTTCTGCTCATATATTCCATTAGTTTAATTATTGGTACTGTTATGTTGATTATTCAATGAAATGGAAGAACCGTAACAAGTCTATCTATAGCAATACAATAAGGGTTAAGGGCCTGTCCCACGAGCATGCGACCTGCATTCGGCAAGCGCGACCAAACCGGAAGCGGAGGTCGAGTGATCCCCGTACAGGGCCGGTCCCACCAGCATGCGCCTGCATGCGGCAAGCACGACCAAACCGGAAGCGGGGCCAAACCGAAGGTCGAGTGAGTGGCGTGAAGTTCGAGCGAAGTCCGCGGGAAGTTCGCGTGTGGCGTACAGCGTCAAGACGCTGCGTACTGCGTCGAGGCGGTTCGTACACCGTTGAAGCGGCTGCGGGCCAGCAGGCCGTTGCCGCGCGGAATTTTTGAACACGGTCAGTTTTTCGGAGCTTCGCGCGATGCCGGGACCAGCTCCGCACAACTCCATACGGCTCCAGCGATCGAAGTGGGACCGGCCCCGTGAGGCCTTACGGGTCGAGCGACCACGTTAGGTCGCGCTTGCCGCATGGAGTCGCATGCTTGTGGGACAGGCCCTTTACTACAGAAAAAATGACTTTTCAGACTTGCAGTTGTGTCACCCAAGGACCATCTGTAGCAGACAGTAACATTCTGCTTAAATCCTGCATCAATTGTTTTTAAAATAGAAGGTACATTTTCACACAAAGTGACTCAAACAGAAATATTGGGAGTTGATTGTCAACTCATTGAAATAGTATTCAACTGCAGTTGTCAGAGAGAACTGTTTGGTTTGTATGTGCTTTCCGCTTTATAAAGGAAAAATTGAGCAAACAATTTCGCAACTTCAGAAATAACTAGCAGAAACATGAATAAGGTATGCAGTCAACGTCAACACATAACACTGCACATAGACCAATCTACATTCCCAGCACCAGCAGGTGGGCTTTGCTTTCCTGTTTAAAATGTGAATTCTGGTAAACTGAAACAAAAATAGAAGCATATTTAAAGAGAGCTCTCCATGAAGCATTAACATATCTTTCCTGCCTACAGATCCTGTTTGCTTCCAGTGTCCTCTATTTTTATATATTCTTCACTATAATCAATTTGAAGGGTTTGTATCTGAGTGTTATTGTACTGCTATATTTGGCCTTTTGAACGATTTGAACTGGCAACTTGTTAATTAAGCTATTACAGGCTTGGATGAGAACATTCGCTTTCATTTTAGCTCAACGTGGTTCAAGTAGTTTTAGCGTTTTAAGTAGCTTTTAAAATGGAAATTAATAACCTGTAAACAACTTTCCTTCCTGAACTACCCCCATCTCCTGTCTCTACCTGTTGAAATAAAATGATTTATTAGGATTTTGTGGCAGTTTAGCATGTTCTCTTTTTATGTCAAGGTATTCAAGCTCAATTCAGTTTAAGCAGATTGCAAAGAGGTTTTCTGCTTGCTTGCTGAATGTAATCCAAGACAAATCGGTTGAAACGACTCATCTCAGTCCATCGATTTTGGGTCCTAAATTTGATACAAACCTGGCAAATATAACATGAGATCACAAAAATGTGATTGTGATGTGATCACAAAAATTGTGTATTTAGGACTGGAGAGAATCACAATAACCTTGTCTCGTGTTCGAGCTAAAAATACTGGAAGTTAAGTATTTTTGTTTGTGTACTTGATGCTGGAAGTTGCTTTGATTCAAGGTTTTGCATTAAATGTAGATTTTAAAAGGAGGATTTTTAAACTTCCTTTGTCCAACTGAGTTACCAGCATTTTTTTTAGTTCCAGCATAGTTTTCTTCTAAATGCTAAAGTCTCACAGCAATTTCCCAGTCATCTTTGACTTGTTTTCCTATCATTATTTTCACTTTCGTTTTCAACAGTGAGGCCTTTCCAAGGGATTTTGCCCTAAGTGAAACTTCTTTTGGTGTATTTGAGATGGGTTCTCCAGGTGAATAAAGTAGTATTTATTAAAGATTAATAGTGAAGAAGCAAAGCATGCCGTGAGACAGAGGCTCCAGGAAAGAATTCCAGAGAGTTTGACCTGGGTCTCAAAAAACCTCTTGAAGGTTGAATTGGAAGAACAAATCTGTCCAACTGGGTTGCTGGTCTGAAGTGATGATACTGAATGTGAAGAATAGTCACTTAGTTTCTCCCTCCCTCTCTTACCGAGAGATGATCATTGTTGGCACTTGTAATGTTAGACGTGCTAATTATGCAAGAACACTCTTCAGAAAGAGGAGTCTTAAACAGAATATAAGATTGGGCAACAATAAGGAATGACCGAATAGTGGACAGAATGTCATTGATGAAACAGCTGGAAATGGCTGAGGCCATTGCCTTGAGGGACTCTTGCAGTGATATCTTGTGCCTGAAATGATTGAAACCAGCAATCCTAGCCATTTTAATTTGTGCCTGCTAAGATTCACATGGGAGTGTTTTATCCTTGATGCCATTGACTTTGATTTTATTCGGATGCCTTGATGCCTTATTTGGTCAAATACTGCTTGGCATCAAGGGTGACCACATACCACATCTCTGGAATTTGGTTCTTCAATCCAATGCTGGGTTGAAGGCTGGAACCAAATGTTCCAGTGAAACCAAAATGTGACCATTGAGGGAGGCACAAAAAAAACTGCAGATGCTGGAATTTTGAGCAAAACACAAAGTGCTGGAGAAACTCGGTGGGCCAGGCAGCATCTATGTAGGGATTGGACCCGGCTGAAGAAAGATAGACACAAAATGCTGGAGTGACTCAGCGGGTGAAGCAGCATCTCTGGAGAGAAGGAATGGGGAACGTTTCGGGTCGAGTCCCTTCGTCAGACTGAAGAAAGGTCTTGGTGAAAAATGTCTCTCGTATATTCCCTCCACAGATGCTGCCTGACATGCCGAGTTCCTCCAGCACTTTGTGTTTTGGGCATCAGAGAGCAGTTAATTGATGAGTAGGGGCAGCTAAATAGCTCTACGACAGACTCTATCCACCCCTGCAAGTAGCTGAATAGTTAACTGGATTGGACTTGTCCTGTACAATGTCACTGGCACCTTGATGATTTTCTACCTGGTCAAGTAGTTGCCAGTGTTGTAACTGTTTGAGAACAGCTTGGCATTTGCTCCGAACATTTTGTCCATGTGAATATGAAATGAATGAAGGGAACTGTTAGTTTAATATTTGTATAACTGTTGAGCCAAAATGTGACGTGTGTCACAGTTCCCTGCCCTGGTAACAAAGCTGGCAGTGACGGTTTGATCTCACGGAAGTTGTTTGTAGCTTAATGTGTTTGGTTACCTCCTGACTGTAACTGCAAGAGTGAGAAACAGACTGCATAACCCATGACTCACTATGAGCAATGTAATGGGAGGCCTGGACATGATTTCATCTCCAAGATTTCACTAAGCCACAATTATTCCTTTTGCAAATTTCTTGGAAGATTAAATCAATCGCTCCCATACAATAAAATGTAATTTTGCACTTTTTAAACCAGCCTATCAAATGTTATAGTAAGTCAATTTCTTGGATCCTGTTCTCAACAGGTTTTAAATCTGCATGTTTGGAGCTATATTTATTGTTGGACTGGTAGCTCCATGGGACTCGAGGTTGTCATTTGGAAGTCTGTGTCTTTCTCATCTGTCATTGCGAACAGTTGCCTTGGGCGCTGTCAGTAGTATAGCTAATTGGAGTATCCTGCGTTTTCCTTAAACATAATTTGTTAGTTGGTGATGGGGAGAAGGGAGCGATGGGGGGGGGTGAAAATCTTCTGCTGATATTGCTGGCGTCTGCCCTTGTGCTTTGTTCTGTAGCTCGTACCCTGGCACTGTGCGTTCCATTGGGAGGTCGACATAATACAGGACCTTGGAGTGTAAGTAGCAGGTCCCCATGCCAGCCTTGGTGTCCTGCTACCAACCTCTGCCCTGGGCTTATTGGCTTTCAAACCTGTTGTTTAATTTGAATATTGCTAAATTTCACCACAAATTGGGTATTATACAAAAATAAAAATACAATTACAGTGCCCTGGGACAAAGACACATCATTTATTTATTTGCTTCTGTATTCCACAATTTGATATTTGTAATAGAAAAAATCACATGTGGTTAAAGTGCACATTTTAATAAAGGCCATTTTTATACATTTTGGTTTCACCGTGTAGAAATTACAGCAGTGTGACCTGAAAGCACCAAACAATAAACACTTGCACACCTTCCCTTCAGCCAACAACGAGCCATTGGACATCTCCTAGATTATCGTCTGATTTGATTTGTCCATTTCACACCTTACATGCTCTTTGTATCCTTCCATATCTCTAGTCTCTCTCCCCCCTGACTCTCAGTCTGAAGAAGGGCCTCGACCCGAAACATCACCCGTTCCTTCTCTCCAGGGATGCTGCCTGTTACTCCAGCATTTTGTGTCTATATTGGTCCAAACCAAATATCATCCAGTGGAGCTGCAGTTCCCTTCCTGCACATTATTGAATATGTTTTTGGTCAACCAAATTAAATCAAATAAGTAGGAATTTAACATGCTTATTGATCTCTCCAAAGCTTATTCTTATTGATATCGTTGATCTACTGAACCTGTGCTGGGGTTAATCTGGTGCAGGCTTAGCAGGCAGCTTGAGAACAGGAAATCTGAGCTGGTCAGTGCTGCCCTGTTGAGCTCAATGAGGTGTTCATTGTGGATCAATGCATAGCTGTGGCGGAAGTTAGGTTTTCTCAGGAGTCCGGAGTTTTATCTGGTTAAGTGGATAAATGCTGGCGGATCAGAGCGGATCTGCGAGCTTTTAAGTGGAAAATTGGGGCTGTTATCTCTCAGAAGAGATGCTTTTTAGTGCATTAGTAAAAATATTTGGAAAAAAAACAAGTTGCTGTTGCCTTTCATCCCACTGGTCGGGAATGGCTTTCAGTGAGCCACTGTTGAAAAGCTGGTTGTATACTTTTTCTTAATGTGCATTGAGAATGAACAAGTTAAAGATTCAAGTATAGCTTTTATGCATTCTAAGTTCTTTGAAGTTTTTCAGTTGTGTAATTTCTGACCGCTTCACATTATTGCTTTCTTTCTGGATTTTATGTTTTTTGAGAAACTTGACATTCACTCTGAAGCTTGATTAGCTCTGCAAGCTGCATTAGTTAAAAAGGATGAGTGCTGGCTTGTTTGCCTGGATTTTACCATTGCACAAAAGCTTTCAGGTCCTTGAAATGAGAAATGCACTTGAGGGAATACTAATCCTCTCTTATTACTGGACTAATTCTAAATGTCCCTATAACAGAAATTGTAGCAGACATTAAAGCAGTGTTGTTGATGCAGGCTAATACCATTTCGAAGCTGATTCTAAATTGAACTTTGGTTAGGTCTTAACTGAAGCATCTTCGTACTGTGACACTCGGAAGGCATGCCAACCCGCGATGCTTGCGCTGTCCCACCGCTGCTGGAGCTCCGGTCGAAAAAGGCCGCGCCAATCCAGAAATGCTTTTTATCCCCCGCATTTCTTTCACCAAAAAAAATTTTTAACATAAAAAAAAACAAAAAAAAAACAAAAAGATACGCTTTGGGGAGGCTGCTGGAGAGATTTAGTATCAACATTTTATCGAGCACCACATTTCACTTGCATTATAGCTGGGCAAGCACATTAGTGGCGCAGCGGTAGAGTTGCTGCCTGGATACAGTGCCAGAGACTTTCTGGTTCTTGAAATCTTGACCATGGGTGCTGTCCTCTCTTATACAGATTTCTAAATGTCCGTTCTCCAGAAATTGACTGCATTAAAGGGTTTTGATGCTCTGGGTGCTTCGGTTTCTCCCACATCTCAAAGACGGGCAGGTTTGTGGGTTTATTGGCTTCTGTAAATTGTCCCTAGTGTGTAGGATAGAAATAGTATACAGGTGATTGATGATCGCAGTGGACTCGGTGGGCTGAAGGGCAACTAATTTCCATGCATCACATCGCTACTGAACCAAATGGTTTTTCTAGCACGACGATAAGCCCCCCCCCCCCCGAAAGTCAAAGTCAAGAGCCCCCGGGGCGATGGCAATTTCGGGAGGTATTTTAAGCCGCTGTCGTTCTCCGAGACGCACACGGGTCTTGGTGTTAGAGGGAGGTGTGCACTCGCAGAGTCCCCTGCCCTTCCAAGCCCGCGGGGCAGTGGTGTCAGGCCCGCCCCCGGACTCTTCGATTCCCAACTACTGCCGAGGGGAAGTCGCCGTTGCAAATTGCCTGACCTTTGGGAGCTGCGGGCTCAGGTGCCCCGTCCACAGACCCCCCTCCGACTCTCCGGTCCGGTCGGGCAGCAGCACAGCAGCAGCAGCAAAGCGCTCCTCCACCGCTCCACCCGTTCCGGACTCGTACCCCGCGACGGCGACGGTGAGTTGTAGCACCAGAGTCCCCGGTATTCCTGTTGGAGGCGGCTCCTCGTTGGACAACGGGAAACCGACTAGAAAAGGTCGGGTCTGTGCAGGGAGAGATGCAGTTGCGGGCCCCCCCCCCCCCCACCCAACCCCACCTTGCGCAGACAGTGCCACATGAACCAAGCAGCCAAAAGTGCCGTCATCTCCCGGATGGATGGGTGAGCCAGCCCGTGGATCACCAACGTAGCGCAACGATAAGCCCGAAATGAAGGCGAGGGGCCAGGTGTTTCGGGAGGTATTTATTCGGTGTCCTTCTCCCGACCAGACAAGTGCAAGAGGGAGATTGCACCTGAAGCCCTGCCCTTTATCCCTGTAAGGGCCGCCCCCGGACTCATCCATTCCCGTGCCGATAGGGGTTCGATAGTGGAAGTTTAAAAGAGTGAATGTGAATATACTGCAAGTCCACAGCATTTAAAAGGAAGGATGGAAATTCTTTCATTAACTCTCATTTGAAACAGTAAATATTTTCTCTTTCAAATGTTTTCACAGGACTTTCTTTTTGTAATAGACTTCCATAATTTTTTTTCCCAGGATTTCTTTAAGGGATAGATGCCAGTTAAACAAAACTACTAAGTCCTATTTTATTTAGATTTGTGTTTAATATTTTGGGGGAAAGCCTCTCGCTAGTGGCAGATCATGGAGCACTCAACCTTATTATATCTCCTTCAACTCAACGTTATTTTTTTCTCCTCTGCCTGCAATAATGTTCAGCTGCTGATTTTTATACGCCACACCTACATCCTGTTATTAATATTCAAAGTAAACAGAGATATTATGGACTTGTCATTTCCGCCGTGTCCAAGTGTTTTCTTGATTTACATTTTTGGACATTTAAAGTTCTCTCAATGTTTGCCTTGAGCATTCTTTGCCTGAGGGGAGTTATGACCCTTGTATATCCTGTTGTGCAGCATTTACAGGAACTAGTGGTCATCTCCTGTGCCTGTCTTATTTAAAGCACAGCTCAAGATACAGAGCAGGTTTATTTTCAAAAGGGAAGGATGTTTTTGAAATGTATATTTATTTTTAAATATTTTTAATATATTTTTATAGTCATATATTTTTACATATTATATTTATATAATATATATAGAGAGAGAAAGACATACTGAACTTTTTTCCTTTTCTTTGTTTATTACATTGTTTATAGAGCATTATGTTTATATGTATGAATATTGAATTCTCGAACTTCAAGCAACCCTTGTTTTCCCCCCGATTACATTTTATCTCTGCTTTGTCACCTTCTCCTAGCTAACAATGATTTATTCTACATTTCCCTTGATCTTCCTCTTTTGATGTCTCGTTTTCACATACTTTACCCTTCCTTATCTCTAGGTCTCCCTACCCTCCTGACTCTCAATCTGCAGAAAGGTCTCGACTCAAAACCCATTCCTTCTATCCAGAGATGCTGTCTGTCCCACTGATGTATTCCAGCATTTTTGTGTCTACCTTGGGAGTAAACCAGCATCTGCAGCTCCTTCCTGCACTATGTTTACATATTCTGTTGTGCTGCTGCAAATAAGAATTTCATTATTGTGTATGGGACATTTAACAATAAATCACTCTGACTCTTTTTATTGAAGTTGTAGAGAAATAGGAAGTTGATGGTAATTTTATTTCTGTGATGGGGAAAACACAAGGAAGTAGGTCATTGGCATCGGAACTAAAAAATATATATTGCTGGATAGTCTCAGCAGGTCAGACAGCATCTGTGGAGAAAGAAACGGTAATGTTATGGATTGATGTCTTATCGGAATAGTCAGAAATCATAAACCTGATCTCAGCACAGATACTGCTTGCTCGATTTGCAAGTATTTCCAGCTTTTTGTGGGGTTTTTTGGCTGCAATTTGTGTTTGTACTTTTTTAAAATAATTTTGCTGACAGCCAGTAATGGAATTATTGACTAATCTTCAAACCCCAGTAATTAATCTTCACTGATCCAAATGTTACAAAGATGCATGTGCTGAAAAAGGTTAAAAGTGCATATTCGAAGTTGTCTGTTGTTTCTCTTTGTCACCCAACTCCTAGACAGTTGTGCTTCCCACATGTTACCTTAGTATTACAGAATATTATTTGCTGGGATGGATCTATCCAAATTGAATTTGCGAGAATTAATACCATCTGCTTGCATTGTATCTGAGGAGAGCCTGTTCTTTATTTTGATCATTTATATACCAGATGGCTAAATATCAAGCACCAATTTACTCTAATTCTCCGTAAACCCATTTTCTTCTCCCCACTTTCCCTTCAATAATTCATATTTCTAATAATCATATACAGTCTGGGGGCAATCTACAGTGGCCATTTAACCTACTAAGCCACCTGCTTTTGGGGGAGTGGGAGGAAACTCGCATAGTTGTTGGGAGAATGTGTAAGCTCCTTACACACAATAGTGCATTCACATTTGCAGGAGCTGTGAAGCAGCTGTTCTACCAACTATCACTCTATCAGACATCTCCAACTCTCATGGGCACTTTAAACTTACAGTATGCACAAGTCCTAGTTCCTGCACTCTTGACCCCATTACCACCAAACATCTTTCACCCAGGCTACTATACTGCTGTTGTTGAAAGTTACCACCACCTCCACTTAGATGCTCTGGTTTTCTTTCCCCTCCTCATGCAATCCCATTTCAAATTTTTAGTTGTTAGTTTAGTTTAGAGATACAGTGCAGAAACGGATCCTTCGGCCCACCGAGTCTGCTCCGATCAGCGATCCCCGTACACTAGCACTATCCTACATGCTAGGGGCAATTTACAATCTTTGCCAAAGGCAATTGTACGTCTTTGGAGTGTGGGAGGAAACGGATCACCCGGAGAAACACCACACGGTCATGGGGAAAACGTATAAACCCCGTACAGACAGCATCCATAGTCGGGATCGAACCCGGGTCTCTGGTGCGGTAAGGTAGCAACTCTACCGCTGCACCATCGTGCCACGAATCGATGCAATCTTCCAGAATCATTGTCCTTGTCAAAATAGTCCATCCTTGACTCCTCTGCCCTGTCAGTCTCTCTGTCCAGTATAGAGTCTTCCTTTTGTTTTCTCAAATGCTTGAATGCATAACAACCCCAAGTCTGTTGTTTCCTTCAGTCAGATAACCATCTCTAGCATAATGTTAAAACTGTCCTTAAAATGTCATTGTGTGACGTGGACAGTGGTCCGTGACCTTGGCTTACCACCTTGCTTCATCACTCTTGACCTGGGTGCAGCTTTTGACATGATTGACCATATTATCCTCTTTAACAACTCTCTATTCTTTAGCTGGAGTGGATCACCTTTGCTCATTCCACATCTACTTGTTGTAATTTTGCTGGTAAGTTAGTGTAGCTTTAACAGAGAATCTGGCCTGCATTATGTACTGAATTGTTTCTATTTCTTAAATATTCAAATTTCTCTTGTTGAATTGAATCCTTTATTTGTCATTCAGACCTTTCGGTCTGAACGAAATGTTGTTGCCTGCAGCCATGCATGTAATAATAACAACACACAATAAACACAAATTAACATCCACCACAGTGAGTTCAATAAGCACCTCCTCACTGTGATGGAGGCAAAAGTCTTAGGGCTGCTGTCTCTTCCCTCCTCTTCTCCCTCTGCGCTGAGGCGATACCCCACTGGGCGATGGTAAGTCAGTCCCGCGGTTCAAGCTCCGCGGCCCAGGGGTGGTCGAAGCTGCCACTCTCCAGTCCAGCGGACGCAGTTGTTGCCACGGGAGCTCCGGAAAACAGGCACCAGCCTGTGACCTGCGAGCTCCCGACGATGTCGTCCACTGGCCCGTGGCCGAACCCCGGTTTCAGGTCGCTGCCGCCAGAACGCCGCCTCAGCTACTGGAGCACCGTCTCCGCCCCGCACCGCACAGCTTGCATGGATTTTTCTGCAGTATTATGTATGTATATGTATGCATGTATAGCTGTAGCAGTATAATACCTGTAAGTTCTGATCTCCGATGAAAATAAAGTTTAGTTTATTATCATCGTCATGTGTACCAAGGTACAGTAAAAAGATTTTTTTGTTGCATGCTATCCTGTCTGTGAAAATTCTATATGTGATTACAATCAAACCTTCCACAGTGTAGATACAGGATAACGGGAATGATGTTTAGTGTAAGATAAAGCCCAATAAAATCTGATTAAACATAGTTCAAAGGTCTCCGATGAGGTAGATGGTTGGTCAGGATTGCTTTCTAGAATGGTTCAGTTGTTTGATAACAGAAACTGTCCCTGAAACTGGAGGTCTGTGTTTTCAAACTTCTCTACCTTTTGCCTATTGTGAGAGGGGAGAGGAGGGTGTGGCTGGGGTGGGACTTGTCCTTGATTATGCTAATTGCTTTTGCCGAGGCAGTGTGAAGTGTAGGTGGAGTCAATGGTGGGGAGGAGAGAGAAGGGTCCCAATCCGAAACAACGTCTGTCTAATTCCCTCCACAAAATGCTACCTGAGCCACTGGGTTCCTCCGGCACTTTGTGTTTGGCTCAAGGTTCCTACATCTGCAGTTCCTTGTGTGATCACAGATGAGACATTGTTTCAAGAGACAGTTGAGATTGCAGTAATACGTCTCTGACTGCGAACATGATAATGTTCAGAAACCTGGTAAGTGTAACATGAAATGCTTGGCTGACATGTTATGAGGTGCGTTTGTAGTTTCCCTACGAATATTGAGATTGAAGTTTGGCCCTTAGGGCCCCGGGTGCAGATGTAAGTGATCACTTATTGAATCATTGATCAATCCAGAGATCTCAGAAAACTGGGTTAGGTTACACCGCTCATAAATAATGTAATAGAGTCATATGGCTGTGACATTTCCCATGGAAATCTATCAGAGCCAGCTGAAGCAATGAAGCAGAGTTATGTCTGAGATGCAATCGTATTTATAGTGAATTCAGTTTGCTTTCTGCAGATGCAACATCGAGTCTTTTTTATTTTGCTTTTTGACCATTTGTTTAAACATGCATCAGTCCCATCATCTATGTTGTGCAAATTAACTAAAATAAAATTAATGGCTAAAATAAATAAAGACACACACACACACACACACACACACACACACACACACACACACACACACACACACACACACACACACACACACACACACACACACACACACACACACACACACACACACACACACACACACACACACGTATATAAATAAAGTGAAATACATGAGGATTAAGTGCCATAATAAATGATAACATTCACTCTGGGATGTGTTTAACCCACATTGTTAGGCAGCTAGAGCCTTGTTTGTGTGACATTATAGTGTTTGCATTTGCGCGGAAAGAATATATTTAAACAGATTTTCTAGTATATTATTTGAAAAACAGATAAAAAGCAACATTTAAAACTGAAGCTAGGATTTTTGTTTACAATTTGATTGTATCGTGTTTGTCAGAATGATGCCAAAACTCTTTCACTGAATATTTGTTCTTTTCTGTTGGATTTACGCTGGTGCAACTGAGATTGAAAAACCTAAAATTAAAATCAATAAAAGTGTCTGAAGAAGTGTCTCGACCCAAAATGTCGCCTATCCATTTTCTCCATAGATGCTGTCTGACCCGCTGAGTTACTCCAGCATTTCGTATCTACCTTTGGTATAAACCAGCATCTGCAGTTTTTTTTTAAATACATTGTGTTTGAAATATTGTCTGCTCTATTTACTGAATAGTTTTTGGTTTGTAGTAGTGCTGCAGCCTTCTGATATATAGGTTTGTACCCCACTGTTTATGAAGTTAACTATTTTATTCATGAGGGAGAAAGAAAGCAAGAACATTTCAGGCTAGTTTACTAATCATCTGTCATAGGAAAATGTTATTATTAATATATGTAAGTATCATTGCTATTAGTAAAGATGATATGGAAGAGTGTTTGGAACATTTCAAGGTAATGAGGCGAAGACTGATTTTGCGAAAGGGACATTGAGTTTCTCCAATTTAAAGTTATTTTAAGAATAAATGTACCATGGTGAAAAGGGAGATAATCGATTTAATAACATTTCCGAGAAGCTTTTGATAAGTACCACATCAATGATTATTGCAGAAAATAAAAGCTTTTGATGCTGGAAGCAATGTGTGTGTTTGGATATAACTTGGCTGACTAACAGGTAAGAAAATAGGCATAAATGCTATTTTTCCTAATTGGTAAGAATTTAATGAGTCATATGCCACAGAGATCAGTGCAGGAGCCTTAATTTTTTACAATTCGTAATATGACTTGGATGATAGGTATGGCTGCTAGATTTGTTAATGACACAAAGATTGAAGGTGTAAAGAGGACATAAGGAACACATTAAAGGGCGCAGATAAACTGAGTGGGAAAAGATCTGTTAAATGCAGGAAAATGTAGGAGAATGTGAAATAATTAATTTTGGCAATTGATGTGAAGTTGCAAAGCTGTGAGAAGCAAGGTGCCATGGTGCATGATGTGCAAATGACTGCAATGCCTGCACAGCAAGTAATTAGGATAGCATTTTTAATTGCACAACATTGAATATAAAGAAAGAGGTTGTACTTCAGTTATACAAGGTGCTGGTGAGACCAATTTTTAATCTATTTTTAAAATATTTCTATCTAGAGTACTGTATACACTATTTGTCCAGTCATTTAAGCAAGGGTGTATATTCAGCGTAAGCATTTCAGAAAATAATTACTGACCTGATACCTGCAATGGAGATGTAGTCTTGTGAAGAAAGGTTGGATAGATCCAAAGATCCTATAGTGGAGCAAGATAGGCCACTCCTGCTAAATGCAGTGGGCTGACGTGTAGTATGCAACGGAGTGGAACGTGGGCCTTTTTTCATCCGTTTCAGTAACCCAACCGGACTCGCAGTGTAATCAACGTTGCGGGGGAACAGTTTCTGTTCATAAATTATAATTCTGAAAATGAGGAGAAGATTTTTAACAAAGAACTTTTATTTTTACGAGGATGTTTCTGTAACCGGCTTCCGTCTCCGCACTAGTATCTTTGCTCCGCTATGGGATCTTTGGTGCGGAGACGTTACGGAAATGGGGCCGAAAATTACCCATGAATCTGCCCGTGACCGTACTATGTCTTTTTCGTCGAGTGGACTATCTTGCTTGCTATAGGATCTTAAGACAGAACAAGCTTGTAACCGCTGGAGTTTAAAAGACTGAGGTGACTGTGTTGAAAGATTTAAGATCCTGAGAAGGCTGGACAGGTGGATGTGGAGAAAATGTTTCCTCTTGTTTGAGTTTCTCGAACCAAGGATCGCAATTTTAAAAATTGTCAATTTAAGAGTGTGATGAGGGAACTTTATTTTTCAGAGTTGTGAGTCTTCCAAGTTCTGCTTCTGCTGCTGCTTGAAGAAGAGAATCATTGAATATTTGTAAGACCGAATTGGATTCTTGATAACCAAAGGGATAAAAGCTACTGCTAGATAATGGGGATGCAGTTTAGCTATAGTATCAGCCAGGCTTGAGCGGTCAAGTGGCCTACATATTACTTTTCTGTTATTTATACATATTTCTTACTTGTCCTTACTTATATTTCTGCTGTGGACACAAGTAACCATTTTACTTTGTGTGCTTTTTATATTCTGCAATTTAAAAAAATATTTGTCTGTCACGTATGCATTTCCTAATTCATTCAACAGTATTCTATTTAAAACTTTTGTCAGAGCAGTTACACAAAATTATTTCCCTTGAGTGTATTAAACACACATGGAAATTTATAATGAGAGGTATTTAAAAACAAATCTCATACACATGTTCAAAAACACTGCTCTTATTGTATTTCTTTATTTTAAAATTCACGGCACACTCTCTACCAATTTTACTAATCTCTGCAATTAAACGTAAGACGTGTGCAAGATTTGAACTCTCGCCCAGTTCCATCACCCTCTGCAGACTTGCTTTTAAGTTGCAGGGACTGCTATAGAGACCACGGATGCTAATATTACACTGTTGCAGGTTTGACGGATGGTATTTTCTGCTTTGCAGCCCGATGACTTTATTACACCCAGGAGGTTATTCTGGTAACATGAGAGCAAATATTGCTTTGTGTCCTTCTCTTTCCAAAACAAAATTGTGTTTGCCCACAGGCTACATTCTCCTCCCTGTTAATAAGCCAAGTGTAGAATGGGCAGCTGCTAACGTGATGGAAATATAAAGAGAATTATTCACAGTCATCTGTGGGTAAAATTGAATTGTATTTTGTCAATTTGGTACATTACAGAAATATGTTGGTGCCAGGATACGTATAAAAGCCTTTCTGGATTGTTGTAAGTAAATATATTTATCATGGCCCATTATAGCTCGAGACAATGGTCCAGCACAATACTTTTCAGTTTAGTTTTACCACATGGTTAACTTTAATATTTTCCAGGACATTCCACCTTACCATTCCTGAGAATATGAAGCATTCTCCAATAAGTTTTACCTGATGGGTGGGGGGTACATTCATCACACTTGCATGTCACCTTTATCCAGCTGCTCTCTGATAACTTCCCATATAACCATATAACAATTACAGCGCGGAAACAGGCCATATCGGCCCTTCTAGTCTGTGCCGAACACGTATATTCCCCTAGTCCCATCTACCTACACTCAGACCATAACCCTCCATTCCTTTCCCGTCCATATAACTATCCAATTTATTTTTAAATGATAAAATCGAACCTGCCTCCACCACCTTCACTGGAAGCTCATTCCACACAGCTACCACTCTCTGAGTAAAGAAATTCCCCCTCATGTTACCCCTAAACTTCTGTCCCTTAATTCTCAAGTCATGTCCTCTTGTTTGAATCTTCCCTACTCTCAGTGGGAAAAGCTTATCCACGTCAACTCTGTCTATCCCTCTCATCATTTTAAAGACCTCTATCAAGTCCCCCCTTAACCTTCTGCGCTCCAAAGAATAAAGACCTAACTTGTTCAACCTTTCTCATGTGGGAAATGTCTCATGTTTCTCAACCTTACCATGTGGGAAAGGGAATATAAAACCATTGGAAGCTGGAAGTGACTAGCGGGACTGATGACATTGTGTGGAGAGACAAAGGCAGGTCAGTGTGTGCTTAGAAATGGTCTCATGTGAAGTGACTTCAAAGAGCAGGGGAGAGGGAGGCTGGTGGAAGAAATTGAGGAACAAAAAATTCAGGGGAAGACGTTTGGTCTAAATTCATTAAGAGCACTGTATTTGTTTTTCTTTTCATCACTCTGTATCATTTAACCTATCAAAACTAACTTGTGAATGGTCATCACTATGTGCTGCCACATTTGAGGATGTTCAGGGTGGATCTTGGTGGTCAAGGGAAGTGATGCCATTTTTTAGCGCCGAAAGAGTTGGGCTCAGAAAGATGCCATTGCCTGCTGTTGCTTTCCATGCTTCCTTCCATTGACCCATCTTGCCCTAGTTCCCTCCTTGTCTTGAATCTCCTCCTCTAGAGTGAAAAGGTCCCAATCCAAAAGGTCCCACCTGTCGATTCCTTCTCTCTCTGCATCATGCATGCTGC
Source organism: Leucoraja erinaceus (assembly GCF_028641065.1). Lineage (NCBI taxonomy): Eukaryota > Metazoa > Chordata > Chondrichthyes > Rajiformes > Rajidae > Leucoraja > Leucoraja erinaceus. The sequence continues at coordinate 9,833,681 of NC_073393.1, read as the reverse complement.
TAGCAGGGTGTAAAGGCAAGGAGGGACTGTATAAGTTTGAAAAAAGGTCCCAATCCAAAAGGTCACCTGTCGATTCCTTCTGCAGATGCTGCCAGACCCACTGATAGAAAATAGAAAATAATAGAAAAAAATCACATGTAGTTAAAGTGTACTTTGTCAGATTTTAATAAAGGCCATTTTTATTCATTTTGGTTTCACCATGAAGAAATTACAGCAGTATTTATACATAATCCCCCCATTTCAGGGCACCATAATGTTTGGGACACAGCAATGTCATGCAAGTGAAAGTAGTCATGTTTAGTATATTGTTGCATATCCTTTGCGTGCAATGACTGCTTGAAGCCTGCGATTCATGGACATCACCAGTAGCTGGGTGTCTTCTCTGGTGATGCTCTGCCAGGCTTGTATTGCAGCCATCTTTATCTTATGCTTGCTTTGGAGGCATGCTCAATTGGGTTCAAATTGGGTGATTGACTTGGCCACTCAAGAATTGGCCACTTTTCAGTTTTGAAAAACTCTTCTGTTGCTTTAGCAGTATGTTTGGGATCATTGTCTTGCTGTAGAATGATCCTCCAGCCAATGTGTTCTGAGGCATTTATTTGAACTTGAGCAGATAGGGTGTGTCTATACAGTTCAGAATTCATTATGCTACTACCATCAGCAGTTGTATCATCAATGAAGATAAGTGAGCCAGTACCTTCAGCAGCCATACAGGCCCAGGCCATAACACCCCCGCCACTGTGTTTCACAGATCAGGTGGTATGCTTTGGATCTTGGGCAGTTCCTTCTCCTTCATACTTTGTTCTTGCCTTCACTCTGATATAAGTTAATCTTCTTCTCATCTATCTACAAGACCTTTTTCCAGTACTGTGGTTTCTCTTTTAAGTACTTCTTGGCAAACTGAAACCTGGCCATCCTATTTTTGCAGCTAACCAGTGCTTTGCAACATGCAGTGTTGCCTCTGTGTGTCTGTTCATGAAGTCTTCTGCAGACAATGGTCATTGACAAATCCACACCTGACTCCTGAAGAGCGTCTCTGATCTGTCAAACAGGTGTTTGGGGATTTTTCTTTATTATAGAGAGAATTCTTCTGTCATCAGCTGTGGAGGTCTTCCTTGGTCTGCCAGTCCCTTTGCTATTAGTAAGCTCATCAGTGCTCTCTTCTTAATGATGTTCCAAACAGTTGATTTTGGTAAGCCGAAGGTTGGGCTGATGTCTAACAGTTTTATTCTTGTTTCTCAGTCTCTTATTGGCTTCTTTGACTTTAATTGGCACAAATTTAGTCCTCATGTTGATAAATAGCAATAAAAGTTTCCAAAGGAGATGGAAAGACTAGGTGCTGAGAGCTCTCTTATACCTGCATTAAGGAGGCATTTAAACACACCTGTGCAATTATAAACACCTGTGAAGCCATGTGTCCCAAATATTATGGTGCCCTGAAATGGGGGAGCTATGTAAAACACAGTTGTATTTTCTACATGGTGAAACCAAAATGTATAAAAATACCCTTTAATAAAATCTGACAATGTGCACTTTAACCACTAGTGATTTATTTTGATTACAAATCTCAAATTGTGAAGTACAGGGGCATATAAATAAATGATGGGTCATTGTCCCAAACATTATGGAGAGCACTGCACAGAGCTACCTCTGAGTTTGATTTCCATTCATTTCAGGTGCACATTGCTGAATAGGAAATTGTTGTAAATCCATTGACAAAGATCCAAGTGGACTCATTGGCAGTGTCAAGTCTGTTATTTCCATGTGGTGGTGATACCTTGGGTGAGATTGCTGTACACAAAGAACAAATTAACATGACTTCTCTCGAATCTTTTTCAATGTTCAGCCATTGCCAATAGTTTTCCTGCTGAAGATGGAATTTGTTTACAATATGTTTTTTGTGAACATTTGGAATGACTACTTAACGTCCAAATTTCAAGCATTCTTGAACTGCTTATAGTTCAAACCTGTGATCAGGAAGGGCTGTATGGCTTTATTTGGTCGGTGTTCATATGTTTACCTAAGTTTACGTCTTGCAGGCTTTGACTGGGAAATCTCACCCACAAATTATAGTGTGAAAATTGTGTTTTTGCTACCTTCACCAGATGTTTCTTAAATGAGGCAGAGCATGAACAATTACTTTTTGTTTTGCTGAATGACAGTGGAAAGCCCACCTTTGCAAAGTGGAAGTTGCCATTGTTGGATTTGCTGCTTTAGGATTGCCAGTGGCAGCTTGTGCGCTAGAATCGGCACAAAAGGGTCTTTTCAGCAGGAAATGCTTGAATTTTCTCATACTAAACATAAATGCCAGCATTTCCGTCTCAATTTGCATGTATTTGTATTCACTCTCTTCAAGAGAACAAGTAAATACTGTCGGCTGTTCCCAGCCATCATTCATAATTGGGCAGCTGTAACTTGAGGCATGGCATCCAGCTTCTGGGTTTTCGTGATTTTGTAGCAAGCAATACCGGAAGAAGGAGTTAGATTAGTTCGACATCAAGATTAATCCATGTGTATGTGCCTTGTACTTATCATAGCATATTGCTGAAGATGCCATCATTTTTGGGCAAAGCCACAACTATCGAAATGCTTCAAAAACATTTAGACGGGTATATGGATAGGACCGGTTTAGAGGGGTATGGGCCGAATGCAGGGAGGTGGGACTAGTATAAATGGGACATGTTGACCGGTGTAGGTAAATTGGGCTTGTTTCCAAGCTGTAAGACTCAATTACTCTATGCCTCGATATCTGGTTTTGGCACGTTTAGTTTTCATGTGGATATGTTTCTCAACTGACTATTGGTTTTGTTTGCCACATGTTGCCAACAAAGATTTGACATTCAGTATCTCTATAACATTAAAGCTCTTCCTATTGTTTGTGTTTGTGCCGACAATGTGTCAATCTGCCGTTCCTATCTTCTTCCAATCGCTAGGCCACAACCTTCCCATTTTCACATATCCTCACATTTTTCCTGTCGTGGTGAGAAACATCTTCCCGTCACATTCCCACCTATATTTACGATGATATTAATCCTTTAACTTTTAAAAACAGCCCCAAAAACACACCCATTTTGGGGGGAAAAAAACCCGAGTGACGTCACAATGCACTCACAAGGCAGGACGGGACACTCCGGGAGGGAGGGGCACTCCAGCGCTCGCGGTGAAAGTGGCGGGGGCTGCCGACGCCCGACACCTGGGAGGGTGGAGCCGCGGGCCCTGGCTGGAGCCGAGCCTGGTGCTCGAGCTGGAGTGAGAGCCGAGCCCAGGGCTTGGGATGGGGCCAAGAAAGAAGCCTTGGTTCGGGGTCAGGGATGACCCTGAGATGAAGTCGGGGCCTGGACTGCAGCCCAGGCGGCGGCCGAGCTGTCGGCTGGAGTCTACAGCCAGGGCTGGGCCGAGTTTGAGAAATAGGCCGAGTTCCAGCCCTGGCGCTGCTCTATGACCTGGGTAGAGGAACAGGTGAGTGGTGGAATTTTGCTTAGGGGGAGCAGACACAACGGGTCTGCACTTTGTCTAGTGTTCCATTAAAACTGTTGGTAAGTGAGATGTTGTGCATGGGTAATTAAACTGATTGTCATAGTATAGTTTAGAAACACAGCATGGAACACAGGCTTTTCGACCCATGGAGTTCAGGCCAATCATTGATCACCCGTTTACACCAGTTCTAGGTTATCCCACTTCCGCATCCACTCCTTACACAATAGCGGTAATTCACAGATACCAATTAACCTACAAATATTTCCCAGTATATTGCAAGATGTGTGCTTTGATGCAATCTAACAGCAAGGCGTACCATCACCTAGTACTTGGGTCATGCAGCATGCAAAGGCATCATTTGCTGTGATAATAGGCATAACAAAGGATTTGTCGTGAAATCAGTGAGTTCTTTACAGTTCTTGCAGGGGCAAGAAAATTAACCTGAGCAGATGGTTATTGACAGAGAAACGAAGCAGGGTTTGTATTTGCTTAGCTAATCACCTTGCTGTGTTTGGATTAATCCATAGCATAAAAGCTTTCAATGATGCTCTCTATCTAGGTCCACACTTCAACGCACCTCTTTCCCCCCCCCCCCCCCCCCCCCCCCCCCCCCCCCCCCATAAAGTATGGGAGAGAGTTTTACTACCCATTAAATCTTATTTGTGTGGAGGAAATTAATACAATTATGAGAACAGGGGAACTGTTTTATATTTTATTTTTCCTCCCTCCTTCCCTCTCCTTAATTTATCCTTGTTCGTATTCATTGCTCCTGTGCCACATCTTAGTGCAATCAAATTTGCACTCCATAAAAATATATTGAAATTAATAAAGACTGTAGTCATTGGTTTTATATCCTTGATTCCCCATAGACTTCTAAAAATGCCAATTCAAATACAGAAATATAATTATATTACGACAAAAATTAACCTCTTCTGCTTCGTGCATCACGAAGCACATCGAGAGTAGTAGCTGTCTGCTGTACTTGCCTTTCAATATTCCATTCCTCTTAGTAAATGGTCCGGACTGTCTGGAAACCAGGATAGACACAAAAAGCTGGAGTAACTCAGCGGGTCAGGCAGCATCTCCACAGAAATGTTTTGGGTCGAGGCCCTTCTTCAGACTGAGAGTCTGGGAAAAATGGAAAAAAAAAAGAGATATATAGCCGCTGATATAGAGAGATATAGATCAAATGAATGAAAGATATGCAAAAACTTGAAGTTAGAGAAGCCAGTATTGCCAGCGAGGTGGTTATGTTAAGTAGAATGAGTAAAAGTACATTTCTCCCACAAACATAAGTAAACAGTTTTTTTAGATCACTTTTTTCTCAATTTCTGGCTAGTTTTATCTTTTGTTACCTTTGCTTTTCTTTGGCTGTTTTCTTTTGCCTTCTCTCATGTTTCAAAGGCTGTCTGGAGATTTTATTTCTATAATATATATGAAGAAGGAATGAATTGAAATATAGCAGTGCGTTAGCCAGTGGAGAAAGAAAGCTGTGTAAACAACCAGTTTTTATTTAAGAAATAAAAATAAAGTAAGAAGAAATTGAAGTGGACTGTTAAACCTCTCTTATTATTCGATTGCAATAATAGATATGTAATCCTGGAGGGATTATAATTGAGGTAGACAGTTTGACTGAGGTACTCAACCTGTAATATTGTCTTTCAATCAAGCTGTCTTTTCTCAATTACAACTTTGCTTGTACTCCCGCCTGTCCATTATTGCTTAATTATCATTTTCCTTGCTTTTTTAAAAAACATTATGTTAATATTGCTTTAATGACGTTAACCCTTCTGAGAAATATAGGAACATAAATAATGGATGAAGCCAGTTTAATATTACAAATTATTCAGTGAGACTTATTTCTCGCTTTATGATCCTTTGCATGGCAGCTTCCAAGATTAAACACTAAATATGTGAAGCAAGTCATGCAGGGGGAAGAAAGACGATCAATAAAGCTTTTGAAATGTAAAAGCTTTTCAGAAGTAAGAATTGAACCGTATGGTGATATTTAAAAATCCACTTGGTTTTAAATGCATTCCAAAGGGATGTCATCAGCGATGTTGGCATTTAAAGGTCAACCCAAAATGTAGATAGTTTACAAAAATGCATTTGATAATAGACTTGCCAGTGACTCTGGGCATTAGTAACTGATGTTTCATGTGTTTTCTAAGTGTTAAAATAAATAAGATGGAAAGTTTCAGATAGCACAGTAACGGTTGGTGGAAATCAGATGGTAAGAAAAACTGCATTGCTCTTTATGCATGCAAATGCTGGGACTTTGCAGATGACATGGATGAAAAATGGGAATGGTATCATGCACGTGCATTACATGTAATATCTGGATGACAAAGAATAATGCTGACAGATTGAGTTAAATGCTCACATCCGAGAGCTTCAGCAAGAATGCAAAGGTGTTGGGCAAGTTGCTGTGCTTTGGAACAATACATATGAACATGCTGCAAAGTTACATGCCTCGGCTACATGGCATCTCAAGCCTGTTTGGCCATCTAAGAAGATTGAGAATTATCTGAGTGGAAAATGCTTTCTCTTTGACACCTTTCACTGGTCATATAGCTAACAAACTCTGCTTTAGAAAATATTCAAGGACTTCATTTTCACCGCCTTTTGAGGAAGAGAATACCAAACACTATGGACTCCCTGAGGAAAGAAATTGCAACATGTGTTTTAAATGAGTGATTCTTCATTCGAAAACAGTGGCTCCGATTTTCTTGATAAGAGAAAATGTCCTTTTCACATATACTCGGTTAAAAGCCCTCAGTATCTTATGATTTAATCGAATCTCCTCTCGTTCTTCTAAACACCAGCAGATACAAACTTAGCCTGCAGAAACTTGCTCACAAGTCAATCTGCCCACTCCATGTATTATTTTCATAATCTTCTCGGAATGGTTAAATCGTGGCATCATGCTATGATCTTAACCATCAATTTTATAACAGAACCAATGTCCGTGACATTGAATGAATGAATGAATCTCTTTATTGTCATTGCACATGGTATAACAAAATTTAAAAGTCAATCCCACGGTGCGATTCACAAGAGCAATTTTAAATATATAAGAAAAGGTAAAAATATATACATATTAAAAAAAAAAAAAAATTACAGATAAATAACAATAGCAGCTGAGGTAGAACCATTCAGTTGAATGTGAGTGTTATTACTTATTTTGCATTGTTAAATTCACGTATGGCTATGGGGTAGAAACTGTCTCTGAGTCTGTTTGTGCGAGTTTTGAAAGACCTGTACCGTCTGCCAGAGGGCAGCAGGTGGAACAGGTTGTGTCCAGGGTGGGAAGGGTCCTTCAGGATGTTGGCTGCCCTGCCAAGGCAGCGAGTGCTGAAGATGTCCTTCAGGGAAGGCAGTGGGCAGCCAGTGATTTTTTGTGCGGTGTTGATGACCCTTTGAAGGGCTCTCCTGTCCGCTGCAGAGCAGCTGGCATACCATGTGGTTATACAGTACGCCAGCACACTCTCGATGGAGCAGCGGTAGAAGGACACCAGCAGCTTCTCCTCCAGGTTGTTTTTCCTGAGGATCCTCAGAAAGTATAGTCGCTGCTGGGCCTTCTTGACTGCTGTGGTGGTGTTTGTAGTCCAGGAGAGATCCTCCGTAATTTGTGTGCCCAGGAATCTGAAGTCTGAGACCCTGTCCACACAGTCCCCATTGATGAATAGGGGTTTGGGGGCTGCACTGTTCTTACGGAAGTCTATGATCATTTCCTTTGTTTTTGTGGTGTTTAGGCCGAGGTTGTTGTCTGAACACCACGCTGCCAGTCTTTGGACTTTCTCCCTGTAGGCTGTCTCATCTCCTTCTGAGATACGTCCAACCACAGTCGTGTCGTCCGCAAACTTGACGATGGTGTTGGTGGAGTGGGCGGGGGCACAATCGTGGGTGTAGAGTGCGTAGAGGAGGGGGCTTAACACACAGCCCTGTGGGGAGCCGGTGCTGAGTGTGACGGGGGTGGAGAGGTGGTGGCCCAGTCTGGGTCTGGGGGCGGTTAGACAGAAAGTCCTTGATCCAGAGGCAGATGGGTTGGGAGAGTCCTAAATCCATGAGTTTGGTGACCAGTCTGCTGGGGATGATGGTATTGAAGGCGGAGCTAAAGTCAATGAAAAGCATCCTCACATAGCTCCCCTGGTGTTCGAGGTGGGTCAATGCAGTGTGAAGAGCAGTGGCGATGGCATCCTCAGTGGACCTATTTGCTCTGTAGGCAAACTGGTGTGGATCGAAGGTGGGCGGGGCGTGAGGCTGGCTTTGATGTGCTGCTGGACCAGCCTCTCGAAACACTACATTGTTAGGAAAAGGGGAAGTACAACGAGACCTGGGTGTCCTTATACATCAGTCGCTGAAAGCATGCAGGTGCAGCAGGCAATGAAGAAAGATAATGGCATGCTGGCCTTCATAACGAGAGGAGTTGAAGTATAGTAGCAATAGGTCCTTCTGCAATTGTACAGGGCCCTGGTGAGACCACACCTGGAGTATTGTGTGCAGTTTTGGTCTTCTAATTTGAGGAAGGACATTCTTGCTATTGAGGGAGTGCAGCGTAGGTTCATTCCGGGAAGGCGGAACTGTCATATGAAGGAATAGAGTGACTGGGTTTGTATTCACTGGAATTTAGAAGGATGAGGGGGATCTTATAGAAACATATACAATTATTATGTTCCCGATGTTAAATTCAATATCAATATCACTTCATTATCTTTAGTTTTAAATTTCATTCGAGGTTGACAAATGCATTTTGTTATCTTAACACTCCAATTATACAATGAGAAACATGATTGAGATGTTATTTATTAACTGTGATTTTGCATTAAACCCATTGGTTTTATTATTTTTTAGGGTAACTAAAGAAGTGGATGCTTCTTCCAAAGAAGCGAAAATGTTTTTGCAAAAACAGAATGACACAGAAGAGGAATGTTCTTCTGCAACACCAGAGACCGTGGCAACTGGAGCCCCGACAGGTTCAGGGCAAGTACTGATTCTAATGACTATGTGCCAGAGAAAATAGATTATGAATATGTTCGGAAAAATGTTCTGGCTGTTCATATACATTTTATATAGGAAATTCAAAGCTCTTTAAGGAAAATCTCAACCCAACATGTGGGTTAATCAGTCTTGCGCGGTTACACTTATAAATCTTTGTAAATTTGATCTTGCGGGCTGTGCCTGTGTATAAATTAATTCAGATTTGGATGTAAATAAGCTGATGTAGAATGCAAGGTTTCTAATTTGTTTCTAACATGTTGTTCACATGGATTTCCGTAAGGCATTTGATAAAGTCCCTCATGGTAGGCTGATCCAGAAGATTAAGATGCGTGGGATCCACAGGGACTGGGTGGTTGTGATTTAGAACTGGCTTACACATCAATGATTTATTCACAGTTGTGCTGGAAGGGTGTTAACAATTTGGATGTAAATGTAGATGGATTGGTTAGTAAGTTTACGAACGAAACCAAACTTGGTGGAGATACAGACGGTACAGATTGAAGATAGTTGTCATAAAGTATACAGCGATTACATAGATCAGCTACAGAAATGTGTGAAGCAATTGGAATTTATTGCGAGTAAGTGTGAGGTGTTGCATTGCAAGGTGAAACTCTATAGTTAATGGCTAGTTCCATAGCATAATTGATGAATAGATGGATCTTTGGGTCCAAGTCCATTGCTCCCTGAAAGTAGAAACACAAGTAGATCGAGTGGTAAACTGGCCGTGTGCTAAGCTTGCCATCATAAATTGGAGTATTGAGGAGTGGAGTTAAAAAGTCACCATGCAGCTTTATAGGACTTGGGTTAGGCCATATTTGGAGTATTGGGTGTGGTTCCGGTAGTCCAATTACAGGAAGGGTAATGAAGCCGTGGAGAGGGTACTGGTTTATCAGAATGCTGTCTGGATTACAGGGTATTATCTTTAAGGAGAGGTTGGACAAATTTGAATTGTTTTCTCTTGAAGTTCAAAGGCTGAGGGGTGACATGATAAAAATATATAAAATTATGAGAGGCAAAGATAGAGTTGACAGTCTGAACCTTTTTCTCTAGGGTGGAAATGCCAAAGACTAGAGGGATAGCTTTAAGATGAGAGTGGCTAAGTTTATAGGAGATGTTTGGGGCAAATTTATTTTTACACTGAGCAGTTGGTGTCTGGAACACACTGCAGGGGTTGTGGTGGAGGCAGATACGATAGTTACGTATGCTTAAGAGGCTTTGAGATGGGTGCATGGATATGCAGAGAATGGAGAGATATGGGAGATGATACAGCGAATTATATGGGGTACAGTCTGCAAAAGGAAATGAATAGTTTTAGTGATGTGAAAAGTATGACAAATGGAGTATCATGTGGGGAAATTGTGAGATTATTTACTTTATTCACTTATGGAAAAACAAAATAGCTGTTCAATGGAGATCACAATGTCACATGGGGACACAGTTGTCCATGTTGGAAAGCAAATAAAATGTTTGTCTTTCTTTGAGTAGGGATGGAGAGGAGTTACCAGAACTGTGTATGAATCTTCGGTCTCTTTATTTATGAAGAATATACTTGGATTGGAGAAGGTCCAGAGAAGGTTTACTGTGTTGATTACAGAAATGTATCAAATTCTGAGAGGTTTTATGTGGAGGTGCTGAGAGGATGTTTCTCCTTTCTTGGGACAGTGTGAAACTGGTGTTGTCCCACATGTCACAGATAAGGCAGAGAAGTCTTTCAAATTCACCCCAGGGATTGTAGAGGCTGAGTGATTGAATATATTTGACTGACATTTTTGGACTTTGGAGGAATCGAGGGTTAATATAGATTGGGCAGGAAAGTTGAGTTAATGCCAAGATCAGATTATCACGATCTTATTCAATAGAAGACCAAATTTAAGGAGTCGTCTGGCCTACTACAACTGTGTTTGTTTTTTGTTCTTCTACTTTTTGAATAATGGTACCATAATTGGTGAAAACCCTTCTGCAGCATGTAAGGCTTCTCAAACATGTAATGGTTCAAAGAAACCAGAAAATGAAACACACATTCAACAGAATTTCTCGTGCTTGGAAGCAGTTAACAATGGCTTGAGCTTACATCTCTACGACTTCCAATTCAATGGCTGGCAAAATAACTTGTACAGTAATTATTGCGTCTAAAGTTCTGGATACCAAGGTGCAAAAAGGGACAATTGGCTGCAGTTCAATGAAGCATAATGCCCGAGAAACTCCTGCTAAAAGTAAACTTGAAAAGTTATTAGAGTATTTCTATTCCTGGCGTTGCTTCTCACTCACCTCCTTCTCTTTCACCTGACAACAATGCAGCTTTTCATAATGGACAGTGAGTAAGTGAGCCAGTACCTTCAGCAGCCATACATGTCCAGGCCATAACACCGCCACCACCGTGTTTCACAGATGAGGTGGTATGCTTTGGATCTTGGGCAGTTCCTTCTCTCCTCCATACTTTGTTCTTGCCATCACTCTGATATGTTAATCTTTGTCTCATCTGTCCACAAAACCTTTTTCCAGAACTGTGGTTTCTCTTTTAAGTACTTCTTGGCAAACTGTAACCTGGCCATCCTATTTTTGCGGCTAAACCACATCTTGTAGCGTAGCCTCTATTTCTGTTCATGAAGTCTTCTGCGGACAGTGGTCAATGACAAATCCACACCTGACTCCTGAAGAGTGTTTCTGATCTGTCGGACAGGTGTTTGGGGATTTTTATTGATTATAGAGAGAATTCTTCTGTCATCAGCTGTGGAGGTCTTCCTTGGTCTGCAGTCCCTTTGCAATTAGTAAGATCACCAGTGCTCTCTTTCTTCTTAATGATGTTCCAGACAGTTGATTTTGGTAAGCCTAAGGTTTGGCTGATGTCTCTAACAGTTTTATTCTTGTTTCTCTTAAAAATAGCGGAGTCAGGGGATATGGGGAGAAAGCAGGAACGCGGTACTGATTGGGGAGGATCAGCCATGATCACTCACATTGAATGGCGGTGCTGGCTCGAAGGGCCAAATGGCCTGCTCCTGCACCTATTGTCTATTGTCTCAGTCCCAGTGGCTTATTTGACTTTCATTGGCACAACTTTGGTCCTCATGTTGATAAACAACAATAAAAGTTTCCAAAGGTAATGGAAAGACTAGAGGAAAGAATAGGTGCTGAGAGCTCTCTTATACCTGCATTAAGGAGGCAATTAAACACACCTGAGCAATTACAAACGCCTGTGAAGCCATGTGTCACAAACATTATGGTGTCTTGAAATGGGGGGGGGACTGTATAAACACTGCTGTAATTTCTACATGGTGAAACCAAAATGTATAAAAATGGCCTTTATTAAAATCTGACAAAGTGCACTTTAACCACATGTGATTTTTTTTTTTCTCTATTACAAATCTCAAATTTTGGAGTACAAAGGCAAATAAATTAATGATGGGTCTTTGTCCCAAGCATTATGGAGGGCACTGTGAAACAAGATTTTAAAAATATATAAGTTGTGAGTATTTTTAAACTATATTTGTAAATTAATACAAATGTGGAATTGCATGTGTTAAATGAAAGTGTTTTACATTATTGTGACCAACCTCTGCAATTGTGGCATCCATTACTCATCGGTTGTGGCACGCTACATAATTTTTATTGGATGAAACATTAGTGCGCTGATTTATGTTGCGTTTATGTTAGGCTTTTCAGTCAGTAATTGGAAGTGGTTTAATGCAGCAAATAGTCCAAGTTTCCATCTCCACAGGTGTTATTTGGTCTGATCGTTTTGTGGCAATGATTTTGTCTCCATTTTCACCATTTACCTCTGAGTCTCAGACAAGTGAGATCATTTATCAGCTGTAATCTGTAATTACATTTTTAGGTCTGTCAACACAGACTTTTGTGTTACAGGGGTTTGCATTTGCAGAAAATTAAATACTCTGATCCTTTTCATCATGGTCAAAGCCCCGGCTTTGATCTTCAAATCTGAGTATTCAATTTAAATATTTATAAATGTGATAAAGGGGAAATAGTTTGCTTGATATCAGGAGCTGCTCGAGAGGTACAGCTGGTGCGATTTATTTCAAACACAGACTCTATTGTAAAGTGGGGAACCATGTTTGCGGACTAGGGATCGAGAAAAAAAAACAATTAAAAGCTGGAAAATGTATTTTGGTGAGATGTAGGGAATAAATATTGGATGGGACGTTTGTATACATTCCTGGATTATCTTTTAATATATGAAGGTCTTCCTGAGAAGATGCATAGGACCCAAGTTTAAAATCTCATTACATTGTGTTTCTCATTCAGTACTACATTGAAATGCCAGTCTTCAGACTGAAGAAGGGTCCCGACCCTAAACATCACCTATTCTTGTTCTCCAGAGATGCTGCCTGACTTACTGAGTTAATCCAGCACTTTGTGTCTTTTTTTGACTTGACTTGGTTACATCACTTGCACCCACAACATTCTCAATTGGCAATGAGTGTAATGATGAGCCAAGGCTAAAGCCCAATGTCATAAACAGTGTTATATAAAAATATGTTAGCATTGACAGTATTAATTAGTTTGTCAGCAATTTGACTAAACCAGGAGTCTTGGGAAATCAGCTTGTGGCCCATTACAAATAAATTTACATGATGATTGTTTAAAAAGTAATGATGCTTGTTGCAGTGGAATAATTAACCAACGTTGTCTCGTTTTCAAATCGCCTTCCCGTTGTCATTTACTGCAATCCAAGGACAATTGTGCATAGAGAATTACCGATAAATCCTCAAAGTATATTTCCGTTTAGTTGCAACTAAATCTTCAGTAAGTTCAGGCCCCGCTGACCAAGAAAGTATCTGCTCTTCTTGAGTTGAGTCTGAGAGATCCAATAACAAGAAGTATCACTGACACTATTTGCCAAGAGAGAAGAAAGTAGGAGAGGATGCCTATTCCAGTACAAAGAAGAATGTGCCCTGTGCCATGGATGCAGTAAATCGCCACCTTCCTCTGTAGGTTGTGTGGCGTGGGGATGACGGTGGGTTTGCCAGTGATCACAACGACAGGCAGTAGGGTGAACTCGTGTCATTTATTTTAATTACAGGGGTAAGGAGGTCCAAGACCTCATGGGGAACTGGAAGAGTGGATCTTAAATGGGAAAGGGGAAGAGGTGGCTCTGATGATAGGTAAAGGGAAGAAAAGAGAGGATCTTACCTCAAACAGTCAAAGTAGATTTGAGTGGAGTCAAGAAAGGGCAAATGGCAGAAACATTAATGAGAGTTATTTGTAGACTGCACCCCAGAAAAAAATGGTTATGATAATATTGGACATAATAGAAATCAGAGAATTGGATGTGGATGTAATTAGGGTAACATAATAATCATGAAAGTCTTTACTATATTGAGAGGAGATCTTATTGAAACAGAGACAGACTGGATTGATGCATTGATGTTGCTTTGCTATCTGGGATATCAAGCTACAGAGGTGATATTTTCAACCAAAGGGTTAGCCATTGAGGATTTAAGTAAGAAGACATTTCTTCACCGAGAGGGTAGTGAAAATCGTTTGAAATGAAAATGATTGGCATGCTTCTAATCTCACGCATGTTTATGATATTTGATTATTTTATGATACATTTTAATCTGACAATACAGGGCTGTAAATAAACTGTTTCATTAAAGCTTCAAATGCAACTGAATGAATTTAGAAGGCCACAGAGAATTTGTGGGATTGCAGTGAAATATGGGGCCAGAAAAGATTAAGGAGTCTTCAAATACCTATTCAGTTCTTACATTTTCCAACACTATCAATCTCTCTTGCCTCCCAGCATTTTCTGCCACACATTCATCACTCCCTATGTAAATAAAGTACTTAAATGTGAACTATCGACACTTCTTCCCTCTCAAAGTTTGATTAATTATTGTCTCTGATAGTATGTGTAACATTGTACAATGTTATCGAGGTCAATTTATTTATTTCCTTAAACATATCCTCTGGGCGCCCATTTATTTTGAGTGAACAACAGCATCAGATACGCAGTTAGTACTCCAGTCAAAACGCACCTTGTGTCAGTTAAAATTTGCCCTCTTTTGTCTTTGGACCTGTTTTTTTGTTTTTCCTTTTGTCACCCTGATTTGTTCTTCAAATACAAGGCAAGGCTGTCTGGCCAGACTGTCTGACTCCTATTCCCTTGCCTCATTCTGCTATCTCACCAAGTAAGAGTCATAAAAGATTGAATAATTGCAGTTTTCCTTCCCATTCCTCTGGTATTAGCAGCTGTGTCTTTCGATGCTGAAGCACAGAGCTCCTCAATTTTCATCTCTGTGGCTCAGATTCATATTTTCTTGAAAATCTCACCTGTGAAATGAATTGAGACACTTTACTCAATTAAGAATAATCCTCGTCTCTTCCTTCTTTGCTGATTAACATGCCATGACAACCTTTCCTCTTCAAAGTTCTTGAACATTCGGTCACCTCCCAAATTCTTGCTCACTTTTTCCAGGATTCCTTTAGTAAATTATTCCAATCCGGCTCCAAACAACGTGACAAGTTGGACCTTTTTGACGGACAAAATGTAACTATCCTTCCACATCCTTATCATTCCTATTACAAATTATGACGCACCTTTGACTAGTGCGTGTTTCTACAAAAAACCTTCCTGCCACTGTCCAGCTGTTTGGCATTAAACTCCCTTGGTTTCATGTGTAGGAAAGAACTGCAGATGCTGGTTTAAATCGAAGGTAGGTACAAAATGCTGGAGTAACTCAGTGGGACAGGCAGCATATCTGGAGAGAAGGAATGGGAGACGTTTCGGGTCGAGACCTTTCTTCAGACTGATATCGGGTGTGGGCGGGACAGAGATAGAATGTCCGAGATGGTAAGATTGTTGGGAGAATTGGGAAGGGATGGAGAGGGAGGGAAAAAAAGGGCTATTTGAAGTTAGAGAAGTCAGAGTGAGGCTCAGTGCAAATTGGAGGAACAGCACCTCATATTTCGCTTGGGCAGCTTACACCCCAACGGTATGAACATTGACTTCTCTAAATAGCGCTTGCTTTCCCTCTCTCTCCATCCCCTCCCCTTTTCCTACCAGTCTTACTGTCTCAGACATTCCATCTCTGACTCGACCACTCCCCTGACGTCAGTCTGAAGAAGGGTCTCGACTCAAAACGTCACCCATTCCTTCTTTCCAGAGATGCTGTCTATCCTGCTGAGTTACTCCAGAATTTTGTGTCTCCCTTGGTTTCATTCTCACATGTTCAATTATTGATTGGGAATAACCCACAGTGGTACCTTTTCTTTCTTCTGCACTAATGCCCCTTAATTCCTTGGCCCCTTCTATTTCTCGCTCCTCCAGCACCATTATCAGTTTTGTAATGTACTGATTACTTGTCGGTCTCGTCAGTGATGCTTTTGACCCCTTTGTTGCCTCTAACTTGTCAGATCTTTTCTGAAATCCAGAACATAATAAGCAGAAATCATATTTCAACACCCCTGGCATAATCTCACTCCTCCAGTCTTGTCACTATCCAAAATCTCTGAACTGCTTAATTCTGGACACCTCAGTGACTAGTTTGATTGCTGCACAAATAGCTATGTATTATATACCTTCTAAAATCCCTTTCCTAAATTGTTTGGCCTTGTGTTCCTTTTTTAAGATGCTCCTTCAAGCCTACCTCTTCAGCCAAACTTTTATAAACTTCTTTCAAAATGTCTCCGTAGATGGGTTTTGTTTAGTAATGTTCTTGTTAAGGATAATTTTGCTTTGATAGAAGTGCAATATAAGTGCAAGTAGTTGGCTCGGAATGCAAAACTTTAGAAGGATATGACCTTAAGATTCCTTGTGGCTACTGATTCAGTTGCAAATTATCAAAGGTGGATATGCGGAGGGACTGACGTAATCACAAAGGAAGAATAGATATCTTGTGCTTCTAGCTTAGTTTAATTTAGTTCCTGCTATATAACAAACCATGTTCGAGTGATTGTGAGAGAAGTTTGTTTTTGTCAAATTTAGAATTGTATTGTATCTAAAATCAGAAGCCAGGTGATCAAATTTGCAAAACAAGCTGTGGTGGAACGGACTAAATAGCCTTGAATTTATGATGAAGTTGTATATATTTAGAGTTTTTATTGTGTTGAAATTTTTAGCAGAGGAAATTGTTCAGAATTTGTACAAGTATAAATTGAAAATTGATTGCAGGATTAAAAGATCCCACTGAATGTATTTCGGAACGGTTAATGTTACCTAACAGTGAATTTCAAGGAAAGCATTCATATTATACAATTATGCACAAAACAAATATTTATTTGATAACATACTGAAGTAATTTGTATCTCTTTCCATTATTAAATCTCTTCCAGCCAAATATTTTCAAATCCTTTCTTACAGTAGGTGTATTGTTCTGTATTAATGTAAAACACAATTTTCCACAAGAGGGGGCTGAAGTTAGATATCTATTAACTGCAGTTATGCTTTCCTGCTTTTAGTTTTGTCAAGTATTATGAAATCAGTGAACAATGAGAAAAGGATAAATCGTGCCAATCTGCTGTGTTTGATGTGTAAATCTGTAAAATTCAACGATGCTTTCAACCATGTGGTCCAAAATTAGATAAAGTCCATGTGTGACGTGTAGGTTAAACTTTTATAAAGCCAAGGTGGAATAGGACATTCTAGTTCTATTGAGAAGCTGACAGTATGTGGCACGTGGAATACAACATTTAAAATGCAGCTTCCTTGGGACATAAACATTGGATCTTGATAAATAGATATTTGACTAACCAATTTTCAAACAACATTGTCATTTGAGTTTTCCTGGCAGATTTTGTGGAATATCTCGAACATGTTGGACTCCTACGATTCAAAACCGTACAAGTGTACAATTAAAGCAGGAGGTGCAAGATTGATTTGGGGCTAAATTGGACAAAAAGGATTGCCAATTTTTGTGATTGGTTGTTGCATGAATAATTAAGTACTGCCCTTTAAGCCTTGAAGTGAATCAATTTCTGTTGCGACTCCTGCTTAATATTACGCAATGTATTTTACCAACAGGGACACTGTAGGTAAGCCATTTGAATAGATCCTGTACAGAATGGCAAACTTGCAGCATTATACTTTGCAAATGTGTTTCCTAGTTACCTGTTTTGATGAAGTTTCTATAAAACCTTAAGGGAGATTTATTTTTGACATGGCTGGACCAGATATTTTTATTCCATTTGGAAAGGAAGGACAGTTGCTGCCTTTTACTGTTCTTGGCGTGCATACATACTCATGCTGACATTGTGATAGGAATTTTTTTTTTGTGCACTGTATCTCTTCCTTTGCTTGATTCAAGTCGTCTTATACACTCTGGGTTCTTGATTTTCTATTGGATGTATATCTAGATCTTTTGCTGTGACCCATTTCATGTGCATTTTGACAACATGTAAAATTTATCACGATTCAACTCTTGGAAATGGAGTTCAACCGTGATTATGGATTAGCTAACAGATCAATAGCCAAGATATTTTATTTTTAGTGTAACAAGTTTTGTCAGTGATTTAAAAAAAAATATTATTATATTAATTTGCAAATGTCTGAAGGCTTCTTAGTGGTTCATCATGGGCCTTTAGTACTTGGCTGTTGGTTAGATTGAAAAGTATAGGAAGGAACTGCAAATGCTATTGTAAACTGAAGAAAGACACAAAATGCTGGAGTAACTCAGCGGGACAGGCAGCGTCTCTGGAGAGAAGGGATGGGTGATGTTTTGGGTTGAGACCATTCTTCAGACTCAAATTGAAATTATCATTTCCACGGGGAATTGTGAGAGTGGGTTTCAAATAGAAATAAAGGTCGGAGTTTTTAAACTATTGGAAATAATGTCTTATTTTGAGGTTGCATGGATAGCTGATATGGAAAACGTATCTAATTTGTGAATTGTATTGTGTCAGCTTCAAGGATTATAACGAGATTGATTATGTGTATGTGGCCTGTGCTGCAGTTGATCCAAGAATTAACTATGAACAAGTTCTATTTCTGTAACATTGTCATGATGGTTGAGACAATTAAATATATTTGCACCATATTTCTCCCATCAAATATGGTCATTGGATGATAATGGCACAGCTATTTTTAACCTTTTAGGGGGCTGACTGAAATTCTGACGGAAGTATATCATTATCATTGTTCCACAACACAGTATCATTCGTGACAGCTTCAACTTGCCTTTTATCTTACCAAAACCACTTGAAGTGTGACTCTTATTGGGCTTCCTGGAGAAATGCCATTGTATCAAATTAATGTAATAGAATTTTAAATTTATTCAAGCCTCTGGCTGCATTTGCAATCCAGTTCTGGCAGAGTGACAGCAGACAGTTGAAGCTCACATTTCATCTGGAAATGCTGTGCTCACGATCTGTTGATCATGCCAGCTCGGATGGTCCCCGATAGAATGGTTTACCACCTGAGTGCTTTTATGACTAATTACTGCCTGACTTATGGTAACATTTATGGTAAACAATGTGAACGTGCAGGATGCTTGATTCCTCTCAGGTGTTTATTTGTACATTATTAGTCTTTTCACTTAGCTTTATAGAAACATAGAAATTAGGTGCAGGAGTAGACCATTCGGCCCTTCAAGCCTGCACCGCCATTCAATATGATCATGGCTGATCATCCAACTCAGTATCCCGTACCTGCCTTCTCTCCATACCCTCCGATCCCCTTAGACACAAGGGCCACATCTAACTCCCTCTTAAATATAGCCAATTAACTGGCCTCAACTACCCTCTGTGGCAGAGAGTTCCAGTATACTTATACTGTCCGCATTGTAGTATTGGTAGAGAGGTGAAAACAACAGGATAAATTATGTGGTGGAAGGAACTGCAGATGCTGGTTTACACCGAAGATAGACACAAAATGCTGGAGTAACTCGAGAGAGTACAGAGGAGATTTA
Source organism: Leucoraja erinaceus (assembly GCF_028641065.1). NCBI lineage: Eukaryota > Metazoa > Chordata > Chondrichthyes > Rajiformes > Rajidae > Leucoraja > Leucoraja erinaceus. The sequence continues at coordinate 9,814,341 of NC_073393.1, read as the reverse complement.
CTAGAATGTTGCCTGGGTTTCAGCAACTAAGTTACAGAGAAAGGTTGAACAAGTTAGGGCTTTATTCTTTGGAGCATAGAAGGTTAAGGGGGGGGACTTGATAGAGGTTTTAAAATGATGAGAGGGATAGACAGAGTTGACGTGGAAAAGCTTTTCCCACTGAGAGTAGGGAAGATTCAAACAAGGGGACATGACTTGAGAATTAAGGGACTGAAGTTTAGGGGTAACATGAGGGGGAACTTCTTTACTCAGAGAGTGGTAGCTGTGTGGAATGAGCTTCCAGTGAAGGTGGTGGAGGCAGGTTCGTTTTTATCATTTAAAAATAAATTGGATAGTTATATGGATGGGAAGGGAATGGAGGGTTATGGTCTGAGCGCAGGTATATGGGACTAGGGGTGATTATGTGTTCGGCGCGGACTAGAAGGGTCGAGATGGCCTGTTTCCGTGCTGTAATTGTTATATGGTTTATATGGTTAACTCAGCAGAACTGGGGTGAAGGAATGGGTGGCATTTTGGGTCGTCAAGTCTAAAGAAGGGTCTCGACCCGAAACGTCAGCCTTTCCATCTCCAGAGATGTGTACACATTCTGCTACAGGACTTGTGATTCCTGCTGCAGTTCACGCATTTCTACAGTACCATTTCCATTTAGTCGTTGACATCTCAAATGAGAATTTAGGACGTGGCATCAATCTAGCTTCAGATATCCTTTTCTTGAGGAAAATCTCTGAAGGACTTCAAATTATTCAACTCTAGCAAAATATATTTTCGTACAGAACTGAGATTACTGTAATTCACATTATATAGATTGATGGAGAAACTGATGCAGGCCCAAAGGGGACAACATAATATCTTGCTTTTCGTGGAAGAGTAAAGACTTACCTCCCTAAATCTGCTCTCCAGCACCTAGCTGGGTGGAAGCTTTGGTTTTTATGATAATGCTTTGACTGACAGTCTTAATAATCCATGTATGTTAGATGAGTGACTGAACTTGGAAGCATTAGATCAGTTTTATTTTCTCACCACTTATTCTGATTAAATCTGAATATCTCATAGATGTATAAATAACTTCAACTTTGTAGATTAAATCTTGCGACAGTCCCATGGGTTTGATCCATTTTTGCATCATCTTACAGCAAAATAATATCACTACCTCCCCTTCCCAAGGGAATGAGAGATCCAACAATTCTTGATTATTGGAGGAAAGGGGTTGGACGGCATGGGAACGGGTCCCTCAGCTCAACTTGTCCATGGTGCCCAAGTTCTTATCTGACCTTGTCCCATTAGACTACATTCGGCCCATATCTCTCTAAACCTTTCCACTCCATGTACCTGTCCAAATGTCTTTTAAACGTTGTGATTGTGCCCACCTCTGCCACTTCCTCTGCCTCACCCAAAACCCTTCCATTATACCATCCTTGCATGAAGACAGCTTTCAAATTAGGCAATGAGAACTGGAAGTGATTTCATGTATGCCCAAGGTAACAGTTTGATTATTTTGCAATTTAATAAATTGTTTATTTGTGCAGCGAGTGATAACTTTTCGGGTATTCCAATTATTGATCCATAATCCAGCCAAATTCCTTTTGGCATTTCTGGAAGACTACTTTTGGCATCAGAGGGTATACGTAAAGTAAAACTATTGCTGGAATGATTGTTGCTGGATTTTCCAGGACTGGAGCCCAATTTTCTCCTGAACATTATAAATCATCTTTTTAAATAAAAATGCAGCTTATTATGTTGTTGCCCTAAAGATGGGGACCAGATGTCAAAATGCTGGTGAGCAGTGTTTAGGAGAGGTCAATTTGCTTTTAAAACAATTGCTGTTTGTGTATTTTTACAGCAGTGTGTTCAGTAGGTCTAGACATAGTTGTAAATGCTTTCATTCAAAGTATTTCAAATATCATTGGAAAACCATTTTATGATGCAGGAAGTATATATTTTGGAAAAAAATAACCCATTTGATCTAATAGCTGGAATTTTTCTTTTGAACAGCATTATGTTTTGAGTTTATTTTAGTGTTATGTATTAAGTATGAAATAGGAGTAAATGTAACACGAGCTTAGAGGTAGATTGAGTTTGTATGTTGCTGCTTGGATTTTCCCCAGGTGCTCCGGTTTGCTCCCACATTCCACAGACGTACAGGTTTGTTGGTTAATTTTAATGGTAATGCTCTGACTGACTCCTCGGCGGCAACGGAGCCTCAGCTGCGGTGGGGCCTCGCGATCAACCCATGATCAGCGGTTGAGGGGGAGACAATGGGGACCCGGCGTGGAGGGAGGGGCGGTGCGAGAACAAAGGGGGACCTGGTGTGGGGGAGGGGAAGGGGAAGGGGGGCCTTTCCAGTTATAGAATCCTCTGCCCAGGGGATAAGTCAGCGTTTGTTTGTTTGTTTGTTTGTTCGCTCGTTCGTTCCGGTTAAGGTGCTGTGCACATGGGCAGCCAGCCAACAGTCGCTTGTCATTTTCTTTTTTTTTCTCTCTCACTTTTAATTTAGTTTTAATTTCAAGTTTTCGTGTGCCTTGTGTGTTGCGACTGTTGGCAGACCAATTTCCCTCCGCGGATGAGTAAAGTTGTATCGTATCGTAATTGGCCAGAAAAAATGGTAAATTATCCCTGGTGTGTAGGATAGTGCTGGTGTACGGGGATTGCTGGCCGGCACGGGCTGAAAGGCCTGTTCCTCACTGTGTCTCTAAAACTAAAACAAAAAATTAAAGATGCTTTTTCATTTCCTATCCATCAGCTATCTTGGTATTACTTTTCTTTTACTTTTCGTGTAGGTGACTGACAGTAAAAAATCATAACGTAAGAATAACTGGACCATTTAGTACATAATCTTGTACCAAATACACATCATGTGCAGTGCTGTGAAATATTAGAATTAGAATTAGAATTACCTTTATTGTCATTCAGACCTTACGGTCTGAACGAAATTTCGTGCCTGCAGTCTTTTTTTTACATACAATAATACAATAATAAACAACAACAAACACAAATTAACATCCACCACAGTAAGTCCTCCAAGCACCTCCTCACTGTGGTGGAGGCAAAAATCTTAGGGCCCCAGTCTCTTCCCTCCTCTTCTCCCTCTGCGCTGAGGCGATACCCCACCGGGCGATGGTACAAACAGTCCCGCGGCTCACCGAACCCCGCAAACGGGCCGGCTCAAACACCGCGGCCCGGGGTGGTCGAAGCTGCCGCCCTCCAGTCCAGTGGACGCAGCCGCTGGCCCGTGGCTGAACCCCGGACTCAGGTCACCGCCGCCAGAACGCCGTCCCAGCCACCAGAGCACCGTTCCAGCCCCTAGCCGGATTGCCCTCACGTGAGTGCCGTTCCTCCCTCGGGCTGGGCCGCCCCGACGGGAGCGCCACAGCCCCTCACGGGAGAGTCTCAGCCCCGCGCCAGGCCGCCCTCACGGGAGCGTCACAGCCCCTCACGGGAGCGCCGTTCCAGCCCCGAGCCGGACCGCCCTCACGGGAGCGAGCCCAGGGCAAGTCCTGACTGGCTCTGCCTCCGGAGTCTCGAGGTCGCCAGCTCCGCCATTAGGCCTCAGCGCAGACGGAGGCCGAGAAGGGGGATACGACAGAAAAGTTGCATTCCCCCAAAGGGAGAGACAGGAAGCCCCGTTTCAACCCCCCCCCCCCCCCCCCCCACATAAACACAACCTAAAAACCAAAAACTTAATTAGACAAAACGAAAAAAAAAACAACACAGGGCAGCGCCGCCACTTCCGGAATATGCCGCTAATCCTCGGGGAATGAGTGAGAGTGTGGCAGTACCATACAACAGCAAGCATTTAAATATCTTGGAATGCTTCCTAAACCCAATCTTTGTGTGCATATATACATACATACACGTATACACCTTAAAAGAAATACGTTATCTTCAGATATATTTCAAAATCATAGGAAAGTGAACCAGGCAATAAATATATTGATCAACAACTATCTAATTTATCTCCGATTGAAGTGCAAAACAGGGAATATATGTATTTAAAATTGTACGTGATATTTTCTATCGTATTCCTGACAAACAATTTTGTTCCCCCCAACCCGCTCAACCCATCTAACAAAATGGAATATATTATCTTGTGTAAAATGATGACTCAGCAAGCACATTTTCAAAAATCTAGTGAGCCATTAAATTAAACACAAGGAGAGCAGCTGAACTGCTGGTATTTAAAGCCAACCTTAAACAAAACGCTGACATAACAAGAATCTTCCCTGAAGAGTATGATTTAACATCCACAGAGTCCAAACCCACTTGCCATCTTGTCTTTGTGTGGTGCATTGTATAGGCCGTGTGTGGTTTTACTTTAGCATGTGCAGCAGTGAATGGTACTTCAGCTTTACACAGCCCTTGGCTTGTGTTATGCTTCACAGCTTGACGGAGGACCCATCTGTGTCCACCGATAAGGAGATTGGAGAAAGTGAGAAAAGCAGAGTTGGTTTGTTGTTACTCCCAAACGTTGAATTCTGTATTCCCCAGTGATCGTTGAATGGTAAAGTGCTGGATATTTATCACGGTTTCAGTATACTCTTTGCTGTTCAGGAATGGGACACGGTAATAAAATCAAAAATATGTAGAATTATTGTTCTCTTGCATTCAGATGGCTCACTCCCTATCTGTGTAGGTTATTGAAGAACAGCCAAACTATTCCATTGCAAATGTTTAGGCAATGGTTGTCAGACAGGGAATTGAACCTATTTCTGTAGTTTTTGGTTGGCTTAATTTGTTTCATAAGTACGTCACACTTTTTTTTGGTATGCATTCTCTATTTCCCTTAATTGTAAAAGGAGGGTTGTTTTTTTTGCTCTATTATGACAGAGCATCAATGTTACCTCACAGTTCCAGGGATCTGTGTTCATTCTTCACCAGTTGCTGGCTGGGTGGACCTATTCCTGTGACCACATGGGCTTCCTCTAGATACCCTGGTTTCCTCCCAGATCCTAAAGACGTGGTTGTAGGCTAATTGGTTTCTGTAAAATTAGCCCTTTGTGTAGGTAAGTAGCAAAACAAAAGGTGGTTAATGACTATATGTCGAGAGGATAAATTACAGGACTATAAGAGAGGAAATTAAACAGATGGGACCTGAAATAAACCTGAATGGCTCTCTGGCCTTCTGAGTTCCGATCAGTAAGTTCAATGAAAACAGAAACCTTTGCCACCAGTCTTTCCTCATTTATAGCATTGTCCTTGAAATGGCACAAGACTGAGTCTTGGACTAATGCCAACCTAAATATGTCTTTGCTGTTGAAATATAGAACGTGTCTCAAATGACGTTTGCGCATAATCCAAACTCCAATAACAGCAATGTGGTGATGACCATGCATTTACTTCTGTTATGTTACTTGAAGGATAAATGTTCGCCTGGATACCTTTCAATATTTGTGCTGCACAAATACCTGCCAGGCAGTGACCATTTCCAACTAGAGCCTACCTATCTTCTTGCCCTTTCATGACATTGGTTTGCTGAATTCCCCATTCTCCTCTGCAATCAACATTCTGGCATAATCTTGACCAAACCCTACAGGAGCAGCTCCGTAAAAGCCTTTTATGTTGTATCACCATGTACATGCCACAAGTCAGGATGGAGTTGTTTGAATCATTGCACTGCTCCAGACTACTGAAATCTTCACCACCATGCAGGCAAAGCAATCCATCTGGTTGGTACCCCATCCACAACCCCAAACGTTTGCTCCCCATGCCATGAGCGCACTGTGGTTTTGTCGTATGGCGTCTGCAAAATATACTTCAGCAATTCACCAAGGCTACTTCTACTTTCTGCCAACATTTGCCTCGCAAAAAAAGTTAAATCTGCATTGTAGGTGGTGAATCTGTGGAATTCTTTGCCACAGAAGGCTGTGGAGGCCTAAGGCCGAGATAGATAGATTCTTGATTAGTACGGGTGTCAGGGGCTATGGGGAGAAGGCAGGAGAATAAGGTAAGGGGTGCGAGATCGATCAGCCATGATTGAATGGCAGAGTACACTTGATGGGCCGAATGACCTAAAATTGTGGAATGAGGACATAGTTGAGGCAAGTGCAATAACAACATTTAAAAGACATTTGGATAGGGAAGGTTTAGGGAGATATGGGCCGGGCATGGACACATGGGACTAGCTTAGATGGGGCATCTTGGTTGACATGGACATGTTGGGGCGTGATGTGTAATCTCTGACTCGAAAACTTTGGTTAGGCTACATTCGGAGCATTGTATGCATTTATGGTTGCTGCACTAGAAGAATGCTATGGAGGTTTTAAAAAAAACTGTAGAAAAGGTTCATCTGGATATTTCCTGTGTTAGCTATAAAGAGATATTGGACACATTTAGATTGTTTTCAATGGAGCATCAGAGATTGAAGATAGGAACTAATTAACAATTATGAAAGGCATAGATAGGGTAGACAATCGGTCTTTCTCCCAGGGAGGAAATGTAAAATACTAGAGGCTTAAGGTGAGAGAGGGAAAGTTTAAAGAAGATACGCAAGTTACATTTTTTAAACAAAGAATAGTAGATGCCAGGAAAGAGCTGCCAGGAGAGATGCTGGAAGCAAATACGAAGCAATGCTTAGGAGGCATTCGGACAGACACATGAACCAGATCATATGCTGGCAGATGGGATTAGTTAGATTGGCATTTGACTTGTTGGGACAAAGGGTCTGTGCCTGTCCTGTGCAATTTTATGTTCCTCTCAAGTCACGCACCATCTGACTTGCAAATTTATCAGCATGCGTTCAATATTCCTAGTCAGAATCCAGGAGCTTGTTACCTAATAACCCTGCACCCACTATCACCTTCCCAAGGACAATTATGCATGTGCATTAGAAGCTGACCTTGCCGCTGAAGCTCATGGTGCGTGAAATAATTTTTTTTTTAAACCATAGGGATTCTTTTGCATCCAGCTGAGAGGGCAGAGAGGACATCCTCTCTGCGTTATGGTCCAGCACTCCCTCAATGCCACCTTCATGCTGTGTTTGAGCTGACACACCTTGTGGCAGGTTGTTCAGCAGCAAAAATCTCAGTCTGCTGTGGTGGAGAGGGCATGAACCAGTTAATTTCCTTTTAAATTGAGAGGCTCTTCACTCCTTCAATGCTGTGCCTTAATTTTATCTGAGCTGATATAATTGCAAAAACGTAATGGCATTAAATCAATGAATATTAATTTGACAGTGTTCATCTCAGCTTTGGGTTGTCAGATGAAATCTCAACAGCAAGGTGCTTTAAATTAAGCTATAGTTCAGAATTTAATGCAAAAAAAAGAATGGAAAAATACTTCAAATGATTTTCATGGAATACTTGAAATTAGTCTTTGTGAAAAGCATTCAAGTCAGCAGCTGTTGGTATTTTGGTTTGAACAGTTAATTTTGATAACTAGATATTCCCCAGCCATTAAATGATGCTAATTTTCAATTCCTTTAAGTATTTGCTGTGCTGAAGCCCTCATAGAAGCTGGTATGAATGAAAGGGAGATCTTAATTAACTGTTGTTTTAACAAAGTGATTTGCTAAGGAAAAAAAAGCTAATGCCAAAGTGAACCTTTTATAAGTTAACAACATGCTGTGGTATTATTTCCATTTCTATCTCCATTAGACTCGTCTTTTATTTCATCATTTACCAGATTATCATTCCTTTTTATCATACATCACAATACATGAATCAAGCACATTTTATTTTTTATATGGATAATCAGTAGTGAATAAGCAGTGCTTGTATGAAGGAAAATACCTCGTAAATCTCATGTCATTTTTAATCTAAGTAATAGGATTATAAGTATTGACTGACTTATTTTTTTTAATATCATTTAATTTATATAAATGGATTTGCTGTGACTGCAAGCTGAAAACAGATTCTGGTGGCACAGAGGCAAAGTTGCTGCCCTACAGCGCCAGACACCCGGGTTCGATCCTGACTACAGGTGCTGTCTGTACGGAGTTTGTGCGCTCTCCCTATGACCGCTTGGGTTTTCTCCGAGTTCTCTGGTTTCCTCCCACACTCCTAAGACGTACAGGTTTGTAGGCTAATTGGCTACTGTGAATTGTAAATTGTCCCTATATGTGTAGGATAGTGCTGCTAATTTCAAAGGTTGGAGTAGGATTACTGGGGAGTTGTAAAACGGTGCTGCAAAAGTCATTGGTGACAGTAAACTTCAAATAGTTTGGAAAAATATATAATGATGAGTGTATTTGGAACAATTTTGTAGAAAAAGCTTTTTGGGATCAACATTCTTGAAATGAAGAAGCCAAGACATTACCTATTTTAAATCGGGTGAATCAGGATTAATTACAGGCTTCGAGGGTAAAAATGATCGTGACTTGATAGTGTTTGATTCTTGTTTTGAGAGTGGGATACTGAATGTTGTGCCTTAAATTTAGGAAATTAATAGGTACAAAGGCAGAGTTGGCTAATTTGGACTGAGAAAATAAATTAAAAGATAAGTCGGGAGATAAGCAATAGAAGACCGTGATGGAACTGATAATTCAATGGAAAAATAAAAACTACGAGAAGAATGATTCTTCTCTGGTGAACTCGATTGAGGATGATGTCATATTGAAAAAAAATAGACATATGATCTTGCAAAGATTAGCTGTAGGTCACAAGTTTGGGTAAAGCCAGTGGAAAATTGCAAATGCACTGCCTCTATTCAAGAAACAGAGTGGGGGAAGAGCAGAAACTATTGGATCAGTAAACCTAATCCCATTAGGTAGTAAATATTGGAATCATTTCTGAAACTGAAGAAATAATAGCAGGATAGATAGGAAATTATAATACCGTCAAGCTATGTTAACATAGTTTTATGTAATAATAAATGTTTCCAAATTCCTGAAGCGAAAGTACCGTGTGTAATGAGGAACAGTTGAGTTATTGTGCTCATTGTAACTGAGTAGAATGGGAGATCTTCTTGAATCATTCTGAGGGGAATTGACAGGATAGAGAACGTGTTTCCCTTCATGGAGGAATCTGTAAGTTTAGAGTGTAGTTTCAATGAAGATTGGGCTGAGCAGACTACTTTGAGGCTCATGAATCTTTGGAATTATTGACCCCAGTGTGATCTCAGTGAGCTTTATCGACCTCAGCACTGAGTATTTTTTTAGCTGGCAGGGAGTTAAGGTTGTGGATAAAGAACAGGAAAGTGGATCTGAGGCCAAGTTTGTCTGAGCCATAATCTTTGTGAATGTTGAAGCAGGCAAGACGAGGCACATGGCCTACTCTTACTCATATTTCTGATGTTGTGCTCCGGTAAAATAATGCCCAATCTTGCGCTTCAGATGCCACTTGTATATAAATGTTGCTTCTCTATAAACAAATCAGATGAACATCCAATGTAATATTTTAATCAAGCTTTCGAGTCAAAATTGCAGGTAATGGAGCTGTTGTTCCACAACCACCTAGTCCTCTTTGATTTTTGGAATACCGTAAACCCTTGTTTTAACGGACCTCTTTATAACGGATTTCAATTCGTGTGGGCCGACCTACGTACAGCTGCCCACGCCACCCCTGGTTCGTGTCACACCCCTGCTGCTTGCAGCACTGAGTGCCCCTGTGCCACTCCTGGCTTGCGTTGCTTCCAGGCCGACCTTCTGCTGCCACGACCGGCCCACACACCTTCCTTGGCCGTTTCCACACTGCGCCTGCTGCCACCACTGCCGAACTTCACCTGCACTCTGGCCGCCCATGGGCCGCAACCATTGACTCCGCTGATCCTCGCCTCCCCAGGCCGCTAGTGGGCCGGGGCCATCAACTCACCTGGATTCCACGCTAAGTTCCAGACCAAGAGTCTGAAGAAGGGTCTCGACCCAAAACTTCACCTCTCCATCCTCTCCAGAGATGCTACTACCTGACCTGCTGTGATACTTCAGCACTTTGTGTCCATTTGTGTATTAACCAGCAACTGCAACTTGTTTGTTTCTACTACTTATACAATGATGGTGCCTTACTCGATCATAGTGGACAATCAGCAATAACGGACACCATATACCCCCCCAGCCCCCATGGTCCATTAGAACATGGATCTAATGTGCAAGCTGTTTTTTACCACCTTGAGTGATTATCACCCTCCACCTAATCTATAGCGTTTGCAGGATCGTTGAATTGATTGTTGTGCAGTGCACAGACTGGGAAAAGGAATTGAAGTGCAGTTGGGCAGAAATGCAAATTGCCAGTTCACTTCATCCACATCCAGAACACCTTGACAGACTAATGACAGCTTCAATGGAAGTGTTGATCACAATGCCAGTTGAAGCACGCGGTTGAGTGAAGTTTCTAAGGGATTTTGGAAATAAAATGAGAACTCCAGCTGAGAGAAACCTTTAAAGTAAGAGCCGCTGATACAATCTTGTGTCAAATGAAGCAATGATGCAAAATCAACCCCAATTTAAAGATACACCCTCTTGAGCAACTAAAACATGGTAACATTTATTAATGCATTACATAGAACAGTACAGTGCTGGCCCTTTGGCCCATAATATCTGTGCTAAACATGATGCCAAGTTTTACTAATCTCCTTTGCTTGCATGTGATTCATATCCCTCCATTCTCTGCATATCCATGCAGCTATCTAAAAGTCTCTTAAATGTCTTGTAGATACATTGCAATGATTTATCCTCTCCAAATGATAAATATTCAATAGAGTATTATGTTCCCGTATGTGTGTATAATGTTCTTGGGGCTACAATAATACTTTATGGGATTTTTTTTTAATGCTGTATGTTGTATTAATCATCCAGGTTTACCATGTGTGATAGGTTGCATGACAGCTCAAGCCATTTTAATTGTGGTAATTGATTTACTTCATATTTATATAATCTAATTAGTAAAAATTCACAATGTGTGGCATTCCTCAAGCAGTAAAGAAATTGCAGCAGCTGCTAAACATTTTGTGTTTTCACCTAAATCTCTTCCGTTTTGGAACGTTTCCATAGGTGTTATTATTGCATACATTACATCAAGTGGCCAGCGATTGATTATAATTCAGTCAACATTGAAGGTTGAGTACAGGCAGCCAAGGTTTCCAGACTGTTTTGAGCATATTTAAGGGATGAATTTTAAACAAAGACATTCATTGGAAATCACATACTAATAATGGAATTCGCTTTCATTGAACAGAATTTAAGAACAGCTGGTGGCTTTTCAGTTTCCACTATGTTGGTGCCAAATTCACACGATAAAACTGTTATTGATTTGCATTTAGGCACCTGTGTTATTGCTGGAGAAAATCCATTGCTGGAATGTTAATGCATTGCAGTAATTTTGGCCTGTTGGATATAAAGTTTATGCCTTTTAAGTATGTATAATAGTTATGGAAATGTTTTGCAGTCTGTATAATGTCTGGAAACATAAGACTTCTGTTAAAAGCATACCATTTAATTTTGAAATTTTCTTCACAACTGTTCCAGGGTTCCAGTAATGGTTTCACTTCATATTTTGGTGTTAATAACTGAAAATGAAAATCTATGAAGCAGAATTATTTGGTGTGTTTACTTAAATGTTATGTATTTCAAAGACTAATCTGGTCAAATCCCATGCTTACAAACAAAGTATAATGAAATCTATATATCTATATATATATAACTCATCTTGTTTGTTTGTATGTATGCGTGCGTGTAAGTAGGTTTATTGGCCAAGTATTCTCATACAAGGAATGTGCCTTGGTGCTCAACTACATGTAACAACGTGACATACAGTGACAGTTACGAATTACTCAAACGCTAAACATTAATCATAATAATAAAAAATCAATGATAAAACACCATTGATCAAGCATGTAAACCGACTAAATACCAGATCAAAGGGAGGCTACAGATTTTTGGCTGTTGAGTAGAGCAACTGTATGCGTGTGTGCCTGTGCGCGATATTCCTAAACCCTGCCAAAACAGTACAGGATAGCGCTACAATTTTTGGTCCACCTTACTCACCATTGTCCTGGGATGTAAAAGAAGAAAAGTTTTGTTCAGATTGATAGTATATTTTACAAATTATTGACATTTTAAAATTTACCGAAAAAAAATCTCCACTTGCCCTGCCCATCAGCCACGTTCGACGTCATCACAATGATGTCACAATGGGATCCCAAATCTCATTTGCATGAATAATCTCAGTAACATAAATTTAAAAATATTCAGTTTTACTCAAATTCTCCTATTTTTATTAAGAGCTAACATTACGTTTAGGTTATTTTACAGAAAAGCGCGATTTTCATTGAGGAGGGTGGGATAGGGGGGAGGTGATGAGTGGGGGAGCAGGCGGATAGAGGGAGAGGAATGGGGGAGGAGCAGCGAGAGGAGGGGGTAGGGGTTATGGAGGGAGGGACTAAGGGTAAGGGAAAGGAGAGGGAGGGAGAGGGGAGGGAGGGGAGGAGGAGAGGGGAAAGAAGAGGGAGGGTGAAGAGGAGGGGGAGCGAGTACTGGCGGATGAGTGGGAATGGAGGAAGATAGGGGTAGGAAGAAGGATGGCGAGGAGCAGTTGGGGGAGGGCTGCTGTGACTCATGTCACAACGGGGATCTCTGGCATTACAACGGGAACCCCTCAGCCGCGCCTGCGCAGTTGGGGAGCTATGGGTCAGTGGTGGAATGTTTATTTGGTTGACGCGGCCCAACGGGTCCACTCTTGGTCCAGTATTTTATATTAGCAAAGACTCGTGAGGGAGATTCAATTTGATTTATTCTATTCTTACTTTCCCCCATCATTCTATTGAGTTGTTAATCCACATCGCACCTTTATGTGGATTTATTAAGGCAACGGTGTAAAGAAACTGAGAAGAAAATTTGTCATAAAGTCATAAGGAATAGGAGTAGAATTAGGCTATTCGGCCCATCAAGTCTGGCCCATCAATCATGGCTGATCTATCTTTCCCTCCTAACCCCATTCTCCTGCCTTCTCCCCATAACCTCTGACACCATACTAATAAAGAATTTATCTATCTCTGCCGTAAAAATATCCACTGACTTGGCCTCTACGCCTCTAGAGCCTTCTGTGGCGAAGAATTCTCCAGATTTACCACCCTAAAGAAATTTCTCCGCATCTCCTTCCTAAAAGAACATTCTTTAATTCTGAGGCGATGACTTCTAGTCCTAGCCTCTTCCACTAGTGGAACCATCCTCTCCACATCCACTCTATCCAAGCCTTACACTATTCTGCATGTTTCAATTAGGTGTTTTGAGGTAAACCAGCATCTGCGCTGGATTGCTTATTTTATGCACTTAAATATGATGTCCAATCGGCCACCATCTCCTTTGGATGCTCCTTGGCACAAGAACAGAAGCATGTTTTGCCATAGATTCCTTTAACCTCCTTATGAAAAGTTGAAAGGTCAGTCTGAATTGCTCATTTAATGGAAATAGTTAAGCAAATGCATAAATAATATCAACGATTAGAAGTTGAAAGAGGAACATCGTCCTTTCAATTTTGTACTTGAGGAAATCCATGTTGTCCAAAGTGGCTCTTCTAGATTTGTGCAATTGCAGCATGTTAGTAGAGCTACAATGACAGACATTTTGTATAAGTAATAACTTGCTGATAAATGACTATAATTAGATTGTTTCAAATATATATAAAGGTCAGCAAAAAATAACTAAGAGATTAATTAAGACGGGGAAAATAGACTATGAAAGGAATTTAGCGAACAACATAAAAACTAATAGTAAGAGTTTTTATAGCTATATAAAAAGAAAAAGGGTGGCTAAGGTGAACGTTGGTCCATTGGAGGGTGAGACTGGAGAGTTGTTGGTGGGGAACATGGAAATGGCAAAGGCATTAAACGAGTATTTTGTATCAGTCTTCACCATAGAAGACACAAAAAATATTCCAACGCTGGATAAACAGGGGGCGGTAGGAATGGAGGAGCTTAATACTATTAAGATCACCAAGGAGGTGGTATTAGGGAAATTAATGAGACTGAAGGAGGATAAATCCCCTGGGCCTGATGGATTACATCCAAGGGTCTTGAGGGAGATAGCGGTGGGGATTGTGGATGCATTGGTGATAATTTTCCAAAACTCCCTGGAGGCAGGAACGGTCCCAGTGGATTGGAAAATGGCCAATGTAACACCTATATTTAAAAAAGGAAGTAAACAGAAGGCGGGTAACTATAGACCGGTTAGTCTAACATCGGTGGTGGGTAAAGTGTTAGAGACAATTATTAAAGAAACACTAACGGGGCACTTGGATAAACATGACTTCATCGGACAGAACCAACATGGTTTTGTGAAGGGGAAGTCCTGTTTAACGAATCTGCTCGAATTCTTTGAGGAAGTAACAACCCGAGTGGATAAAGGGGAACCGGTGGATGTGGTATACTTGGACTTCCAAAAGGCTTTTGACAAGGTGCCACATAAGAGACTATTGCTAAAAATAAAAAATTATGGGATTGGGGGTAATATATTAGCATGGGTAGAGGATTGGCTAACAAATAGGAAGCAGAGAGTGGGGATAAATGGTTCATACTCGGGATGGCAACCGGTAACTAGCGGGGTTCCGCAAGGGTCGGTGCTGGGACCCCAGTTGTTCACAATTTATATAAATGATTTGGAGGAGGGAACCAAGTGTAATATATCAAAATTTGCGGACGATACAAAAATGGGAGGAAAAGTAGGGGATGAGGAGGATAGGAAGAGTCTGCAAAAGGATATAGATAAGCTAGGTGAGTGGGCAACAACTTGGCAGATGAAATTTAATACTAATAAATGTGAAGTCATTCACTTTGGGAAAAAAATGATAGGGCAAGTTATTTTCTAAATGAGGAGGAGCTGCGTTGTAATGCAACGCAAAGGGATCTAGGGGTATTAGTACATGAATCACTGAAAGTTAGTATGCAGGTGCAGCAAGCAATCAGGAAGGCCAATGGAGTTTTGGCCTTTATTGCTAGGGGGATTGAGTATAAAAACACGGAGGTCTTGCTGCAGCTGTACACAGTATTAGTGAGACCACATTTGGAATACTGTGTACAGTTCTGGGGTCCATACTTAAGAAAGGATGTACTAGCCCTGGAGTCAGTGCAGCGAAGGTTTACAAGATTAATTCCTGCAATGAGGGGATTGACATATGAGGAAAGGTTAAGTAGGCTGGAACTCTACTCTTTGGAGTTTAGAAGAATGAGAGGCGATCTCATTGAAACATATAAGATCGTGAGGGGCCTTGATCGGGTGGATGCACCGAGGATGTTCCCAATGATCGGGGAAACTAGAACTAGGGGACATAGTTGCAGAATAAGGGGGGGCTCTTTTAAAACTGAGATGAGGAAGAACTTCTTCACCCAGAGGGTGGTTAATTTATGGAATTCACTGCCCCAGGGAGCAGTGGAAGCAGAAACTTTAAATATATTTAAGACTAAAATAGATGTTTTTTTAGCTGCCAAGGGGATAAGGGGCTATGGGGAGAGGGCAGGGATATGGACCTAGGTATGGTTAGTATAGTAAGACCTGAGTGATCTCCTGGACAAGTGTCGATCGCCTAGATTGGGGTCGGAGAGGAATTTCCCGGATTTTTTTCCCGAATTGGACCTGGGTTTTTATCCGGTTTTTTGCCTCCCCAGGAGATCACGAGGTTCTTGGGGTGGAGAGGGGTGATAGCGGTATAAAGGGGAGGGTAGTGTCTTGTGTTCTGTGTCTTGTGTCTACTGTTTGTGGGTAAGTGTGTCTGTTTAGTGTTCAGCCATGAGCGAATGGCGGTGCGGGCTCGATGGACCTGGTGGTCTGCTCTCGCACCTACTTTCTATGTTTCTATGTTTCTATGTATATTTTGTGATGGTGATCCAGTAAAGTGTGTAGAAAATGTTCTTTATTTTAAAAGCATTGTCCTTTTAATAATGCCCCTTTTTGCAGCAGTCAGATTTCGGAAGTGGCGGCGCTGTTAACAACTGCGGCTCGCCTGCATTCCGTCTGTCTTTACTTTTTTCTGTTGTTTTTTTTGTCTTGTTTTGGTTAAGTTTTAGTTTGTTCGGTTGTGTTAGAGGGGGTGTGGGGGAACATGTTCTTTGTCTCTTCCTTCGGGGGAATGCGACTTTTTCGTGTCGTATCCCCCTTCTCTGCCTCCGTCTGCGCTGAGGCCTAATTGCGGAGCTGGCGGCCTCCAGCCTGCGACTGACCCCGAGGCTCCGGAGGCAGAGCCAGCCAGGACGTACCAACGAGAGGCTGGCCGTCTTCGGGGCTGAGGCAGCAGTGGCCCGACTTGCTGGTGCGGCGTTCTGGCTTTCGGCGGCGGCCTGGAGCTGATGCAGCGGGACCCGGAGCTGAGACTGCGGGACCTGGAGCTGGGGCGGCGGCCCGGAACGGAGACTGTGGGACCCGGAGCTGGGGCGGCAGCCCGGAGCGGAGACTGCGGGACCCGAAGCTGGGGCGGCGGCCTAGAGCTGGGGCGACTGCCCGGAGCTGATGCTGTGGCGGGCCGTCTCGGAGCGGAGACGGCGTTCCGGCTTTCGGCGGCGGCGACATCACCACGGAGGTCCGCTGGACTGGAGGACGGCATCTCCGGCCTGGATCGATCGCCTCAGCGCAGAGGGAAAACAAGGAGGGAAGAGACGGAGACTAAGACTTTGCCTCCATCACAGTGAGGATGTGCTTGGTGAACTCACTGTGGTGGATGTTTAATTTGTGTTTATTGTATGTTTTGTTTTTATTGGTTCTGTGTATGACTGCAGGCAACATAATTTCGTTCAGACTGAAAGGTCTGAATGACAATAAAGGAATCTAATTCTAATTCTAATGTTGAGCATACATATTTTTTTTTTCTTGACTGACAGATCAAATAGGAACCAAAAGTGCAATTAAGAATGTAGTTGTGTCTAAAAATGTCTATCTCTATTTGCATTAATTCCCAATTCTATGCTATTATTTGTTGCTCATTTCAATCAACTTGCAGTTCTGTACAGAATATTTCATGTGTGTAATTGAATATAGACATTGGTTTTAACGCACATGTTGGCTGAAGAACAGATGAATCGTTTGGCGAATCTGAAGAAAATATCTGGTGAGAAGTCTCTGCAGGAGATTTTGCCCAGATTATTGCTCTGTTAAAAATGAGTGGAGCCAGGTGACAGCAGTCCTGAATTTTGAGTAAATCTTGAACTCATTAATTAGTGCGAAGGTTGTGTACACTGCATGTTCAGTAAAATACTACTTCTGTAATAATTAATCTGAAATTTGGAAGATTTACTGGATGAGCGATATGTCTGGTTCCTGTCTTTGAACAGTTTGGCGCTTTGAACTTTCCCCTCTGTAGTTCTGGCAGGTTCACCAAGATGAAAGATGATCTTGGTGTTTATTGCTGCTTCAAATGGCTGATGAAAGGATAATGCTTTCTAATCAGGTTTCAGCTAGGTGAAAAGCATATTGCCATTCAGAAACTGAGGACTGCTGTGTTGATCTTTTTGGAAGTTACACGTAGAGCCAAAAACTAAACGGGTATGCTGAAAATTATAGTTGATGCTTTCCAGAGTGTCTAAGTATTATCTAAGATATTACAAAGCAGCTATCATGGAATTGATCCAGCTTATTGTTTAAGTGTTTTTTAGACTTTATGTAATAATCACCACAGCTGATTTATTATCACCGCACCACAGATGTTAACCTGTATTGTAATGGGACATCGTTATTGTGACCATGCAGACCATTACTGTAAAATACGTATGCCCCATTACAATACGAGTTTCCCCACCCCCTCTGTGCTCTATATCACCATCTATATCTCGCGTTTCCCTTTCGCCTGATTCTCAATCTGAAGAAGGGTCTCGACCCGAAACGTCACCAATACCTTTTCTCCAGAGATGCTGTCTAACCCGCTGGTTTGTCCAGCTTTTTGTGTCTATCTTCGATTTAAACCAGCATCTGCCATTCCTTCCTCAACATCTAAGAACATTGGTTTGGAACAAAGGAATGGAAATGCTAAGGGTGCATTATCCCAATATTGCCAAAAACTGGCAAAGCAGCTTCTGTGGCACCTGGCTCCCGTTATACATAATTACATCTGACAATTTTTAATCTATTATAATTGCAGAGACTGTTGCAAATGAAATGGATCTCCTGGAATAAGTGGCAATGCCAGAGTAGACAAGCCTTATGTTTTTGTCAAGTTCGGTCACTGATGGGACATACCTGGCCATTATTTATCAGTATGAAAATCTCAGTTGATTGCCACTTGTTTATAAGTGGTAGCCTAAGATTAAATTGGCTCGTGTTTTCTTAGACAAAGTTTAAACAAAGTTTGTAAGCTAATTTGCTTTGGTAAATATCGTGAATTGTCCCGAGTGTGTAGGATAGTGCTGGTGTAAGGGGTGATTGCTGGTTGGTGTGGACTTGGTGGGCCGTAGGGCCTGTTTCCACACTGTCTAAATTCTGATCAGAATGACCAAGATGTGTATTTTAACCAAGTCAGTGCTGAGTTTATTTTCAATTTATCTTTTTGTGAAAACGAGCCAAGGCGTTAAGATGCAGAGATCGATTGGGACGTTTGAACTGTATATTAAAAAAAAGACTTGTTCAATTAGATCATGGCTGATGATCTTTAGTCTGTTTGCCCACCCAATCCCCATATCCTCTGAATTAAGGTCTTGATCTGAACGTCACCCATTCCTTCTCTCCAGAGATGCCGCCTGTTCCGCTGAGCTACTCCAGCTTTTTGTATCTATCCCCATATCCTTTAATTCCTTTAATCTGCATGAAACCATCAATCCCAATTTTAAATATACTTAATGACTTAATGCAATCCTCTGGTGTAGAGAATTTTAAAAGCTCATAAAGCTGGCGAAAAATGTTTCACCTCGTTCTGCTGCCTATTTCCTGGCAGTCCTGCCAGGATAACCGTCTCTCAATATCTACTGTACCTTCAGAATGTGTAGTTCCTTCGGCTGCAGTTGAATAATTGTATACCATTAATTGAATGTTTTATCAGCATTACAGCTGACATTATAGTCTCGGTCATCTGGGATGAATGTTTACGCCATCAGGCAGTGGGTGAGTTGAATGTGCAGTCTTTTGCAAGACAGTGATTTTCTTGGTGACAAGCAAGAAGCCCAGCAGAGGAGAAACCAGGGCTGAAAAACAAGAAAGGAGCAAATGAGAAATTAGCCAACTTCGTCAAGGTCTTTTTAAAAATCCAGAGATATCCCGTGCCCATCCCTGCCTTGAATAAACACAGTGACTGAGCTTCCACGGCCTTCTTGGGTAGAGAATTCCAATGAATAATCACTTTTTAGTGAAATACATTTCTACTCACTTTGGTTCTACACGGTGAACCTCATTCACTTGTATTGAGAATGTGACACCTGGTTCCAAACATTGGAATGTGGGAAGAAACGGGGTACCCGGAGGAAACCCACGTGGTCACAGATAGAACGTACAAACTCCACACAGGCAGCACCTGTGGTGAGGATTAAACCCAGGTCTCTGGCGCTGTAAGGCAGCAACTCTATTGCTGTAAAATTAGAATAGTAATTAGCAAAGATCCTATAGCAATAGTCAAATCGGGTAAAGATAAATAAATAGATTAATGGAGAAAGTATACAAAGGTAAGGCAGTTAAAATGATTGTTTTTAAAACATTTTAAATAATCTGCATCATGCTGGAATGGAGTATTCAACAATACAGCACAGAAATAGGCCCTTTGGCTCATTATGTCCGCGCCAAATATGATGCCAAATTAAACTAATTTCCTCTGCTAATCTGCATTCCCTGCATATCTATCTGCCTATCTGAAAGCCCTTTAAATGCCACTATTGTTTCTGTCTCCCACCTCCCCGGGGAGTGCATTCCAGGCACCCATCACCCTCTATGTGCGTAAAATAAATCTTGCCTTGTACATCCCTTTTACGTTTTACACCAATGAAATTAAATATTTTAAATTGTTCCTATTCTGATCTGGGGAGTCTGATTTTCATTAGATTAACAATTAGCATGTCATCAAAAGGATGCTTGCACACTTGATTACCTGCTCTAATTTTGTGGCGTATTAATAAGCAATGAATATGCAATTCCTGTGAATTTTTTAGAAACAAGGGATAAAAACGACTGACTAGAGACTAACTGATTTTTTTTTTTCTTTAAAATAAAAGCTGTAATTTTAAAAGATCAGAAATGCTGACTGTTTTGAGGCCACAGGCACAATTCAAAATGAAATACTGTACCCTCCATAATGTTTGGGACAAAGACCCATCATTTATTTCCTCAGGTGATGGAAAGACAAGGTGCTGAGAGTTTTCTTATATTTAAACATACCTGAGCAATTAAAAAGGCCTGTGAAGCCATGTGTCCCAAACATTATAGTGCACTGAAATGGGAGGACTATGTATAAACACAGTTGTAATTTCGACATGGTGAAACCAAAATGTATAAAAATGGCCTTTATTAAAATCTGACAATGTACACTTTAACCACATGTGATTTTTTTTTCTCTATTACAAATCTCAAATGGTGGAGTACAAAGGCAAATAAATAAATGATGGGTCTTTGTCCCAAACATAATGGAAGGCACTGTAAATCTCTTGGCAGACCTGAGACTCAGTTCAGCAGTAAAAAGGCTGTGTGCTGCAATTCATTACTGTAGATTAGATTTAACTGGTAGGCTGTACTGGAAATATAAGTGTGAAAGAGAGTTTATCACGAATGTAAAGAATGTGGCATTTGCTTCTCTGTGTTGATAGTTGTGGAGAATCACAGGTTTATAGTGCTGTTCCTGCAACCACTCCATTTTTGACAGACTGCTGCAAAAAAAATGGAGCAACTCAGGCCAGGCAGCTTCTGTGGAGTAAAATAGACAGTCAACATTTCAGGTTGAGATCCTTTATCTAAGCTGAAAGAATAAGGGCAGTAGCCAAAATAGAGAGGTTCATAAGTGATAGGAGCAGAATTAGGCCATTTGGCCCCTCAAGTCTATTCCATCATTCAATCACGGCTGATCTATTTTTGCCTCCTAACCCCATTCTCCTGCTTCTCCCCATAAACGCTGACATTAGTACTAATCAATAATCTATATATCTCTGCCTTAGCCTCCACAGGTGGGGAATAAGGGGGAAGTGGCCAGTACAAAAAGGCTAGGGGTAGGGTTGGGAGCAAGGGCTACAAGTGAGCAATGACAATGGACACAAAATGCTGGAGTAACTCAGCGGGTCAGGCAGCATCTCTGGAGAAAATGAATAGGCGACATTTTGGCTAGGGTCCCTTCTTCAGTCCCGAAATATCACCTATCTGTTTTGTCCAGAGTTGCTGCCTGACCCGCTGAATTGTTCCAGGAATTTGTGTCTATTTTTGCTTTCAACTAGCACCTGCAGTTCTTTTATATTACATTAAGTGATAGGTGAACACAGGTTAAAAAGGGTTTTATTGGCAGATAAGTCAAATGAGGGAGCAGAAGGTGGAGATAAGGGACAGAAGATGTGGGGTGGTGATAAGTGGAGAACACCAGACTACAGATTCTGGAATCTTATAGGAAAGGAAGGTGAAGAATGGAACTGAAGGAAGGGTAGCAGCAGATGGGAAGGGGATCCAGTGGGAGTAGTGTTTGGGGGAGAGTGATGGTAGGCTTGGGGATTATGTGGGAAGATGGATGTGAGGATCCAGGTTAGATGGAGAGAGAAAGCCATAGAGGGTATGAGGATTATCTGAAATTTGACAATTCCATATTCATGCCGTTGGCTTGTAGCCTGCCCATACGGAACATGAGGTGCTGTTGCTCGAGTTTGCCTTTGGCCTCACCTTGGCAGTGAGGACATTGTGAACAGGCAAATGTGTGATTGGGAAGGAGAATTAAAAGGGTTGGCAACCACAAGATCCTGATGTCCACAGTGGTTTGAGCGCCAATGCTCAGCAAAGGACAAAGCCGCCTCATTAGAAAGGTTTTCAACCTGTACCATCTGTCTCTCTTTTCATATGTTGGCTAGTGTTATGAATGCCTGCAGCATTTCTGCTTTAAATCAGCCCCTATCGTCTGCTGGTTTCATTTTTCATTTTTATTCTCTGCGAGTTCTTTAGGCTCCTCTTCAGAGAATGAAAGACTGTTGTGCTTTTAATAGTTCTGCAAGATTGCACTTTCAAAACTACCTTCCCCTTGAGCAGCAAAATGTAAGAGCCATGTTGACAATGGAGCGATCGTAGTTATGAGATGGGCATGCGGGATTGTTTTGTGCCAACGTGAACTGAGCTGTGCAGGAACTGGCCTCTTGGACCAACTGGTCTATTCTGGCGTTCATGTTCCATGTGAACTGTCTTCCAGCCCCCCTTTGGCTTGCCTCATTAAGGCCTGTCCCGCTTAAGCTAATTTTTAGGTGACTAGGCTGCTGCCACATGGTCGCCAGGGTGTCACCTGTATGGTCGTGAGTCGTCTCCTCAGTCACCCAAAGAGTCGTAGCGTCTTTCTGGTCACCGCTGGATTTTCAACATGTTCAAATTTTTTGCCGACAGTCGGCGACAGTGGGTTGACGCCAGAGACCGTAGCTTGACTTCTCCTGACGTAGATGTAGTCGTACGTTGCCGCCAGGTGACGTAGGTTGTCGTCGATGCTAACTTCGGTGAATTCCATTGGCAACTACCAACGTCAACCGGCGACAGGTACTGGCGACTGAATTGTCTTCAGTTGTCGCCGACAGGGTCGTAGCTTGTCATAGCTTGTCGCGGGTGGATGTAGGTTGACCTCAGTTGTCGTAGGTGGACGTCCTAATGGGCCACCGGTTGTCGTAGCTTGACTTCGACTAGGTGGTAGGTTGTTGTAGCTTGTCATAGACATCGTCGTGGGGGGGCCCAGTCGCCGGTTTTTCGGCGACCTGTTACAACTATGACAGTCGCCTAAAAAATCGCCTAAGTGGGAGAAGCCCTTTAGTCTATCTATGTTATGAGTACTGCTAGTATGTGCCACCAGAGTAGAGATCTCTCCCGATTATGGGAGCAAAAATATGCAGTAATATCACTTTGGAATCTGGAAACCTTCCCACTGATAAATAGCAAAGTACAGCCATGGTCCACTGATTGTGGATGGTGGTTCATTCCTGCAAAGCTCTTCAGATGCCACCATATATTAGGATGGAAGTACAAGGGTGCAATAAAATGGTTGCCTGGATCAAAATCCGGCAATACTTTTACTGGGCTTTCAGACCAACTAAGCTCCACACTCTTGGGCTTGGAGTGAAGAGAATGAAATATCAATTTGGCAGCAACTCACTAGTTTGGCGGCATGATGGCGCAGTGTGTAGAGCTGCTGCCTCACGGCTCCAGCACCTCATTCCACTCCTGACCTCGGTCGCAGTCCACATGGAGTTGGCGCACTCTTCCTGTGACTCCGTGGGTTTCCGATGGATGCTCCAGTTTTCTGCCAATGTCAAAGTTGAGTGGATTTGTAGGTGAATTGGCCACTACTTCATAAGTGAAAGGAGCAGAAATAGGCCATTCGGCCCATCAAGTCTCCTCCGCCATTCAATCCTGGCTGACCTATCATTCCCTCTCAACCCCATTCCCTTGCCATCTCCCCATAACCCAAGTGTTGGTGGGATGGGAATGTGGGATGAATAGGTTGCATGGAAAATTAATGGAGGAATCTGTTTCCTCTGAGTATATTCGATGGGCCGAGTGGCCCCCTATGTCATAAGGAAATCTCAAATATTTATTGGGCCTCACAAAGAACAGCAGAAAGTGCTGGTAATTTCTTCTGCCAAGAAGTTGATCGTATTAAATCTTGAAATCTGTTCAAAATCATTTGGGCTGATTGTTGTGTTCCCAAATGGAGGGTTCCACGCCAGCGGTCCTGGACTAATTGAACGCTTTTGCTAGCTGCATTGTAAGCATAGCTGAAGGCCAGTAGCTGTAGAATCTCTTTCATTTGGCAGCATTCATTTACTTTCCATGCTTTGAATTGGACTCTGGGGGGCCAGGTGAAAATTCTACATTTGCTTTTTTGTTAATAGCGTTGCTACTGTTTCTGTAATGCAGGAAATAGTTGCAAGTCTCCAGAAGTAGTGGGGAAGCACTTTGTAAATCTGACATATCAGCAACTAAAAAAGGTCTCAAGGGAGGTTGAAATGGCCTCTGCCAGGAGATTTTGAACTCCTTCCACCTAGATTCAGAGACCAGACTGAGTAGTAATGGAATGATTTTCAACGTATGTAAAAGATCCAATTTTGAAGAAGTTTGGGGAGGGGATGGGGAAAGAGTATCTGGAGACCGAGTCGGTATTTAATCTCAACCAGTTTTGCTAAAAGAAAAACTGTTTGGTTATTATAACGTTGCTATGGTTGGAGCTTGCTGTGTTCAAATTGGCTGTCATGTTTCCCACATTGTGACAGTAACTTCACTTCAGAAGTACTTCATTAACTGTTAAATGCTAACTACAATGTTCTTAAAGGAACATGAAAGGTACTAGATAAATGCAGATGCAAGACGTTGGGAGACCTCCACTTCAGGTTGCTTGCACTCAGTACGGTTCATTGGGTTCGTCATGTAGTCAATGGGAGCACAGAATTTCCCCAATGTGCCAGTACATAATCTGGGACATCTCATAGAAAGAAATAGTTATGTTTAGTTTATTGTCACGTGTACCGAGGTACATTGAATCAATAAGTAGTTCTTATCACACGCTACCTTGGGCAGGACAGGAATTTAAATTTAGATCTGCCTTTGTGCATTCATTTGAAATGTGATTATTCCTACAATTAATCACTTCGCAAAATAGCTTAGCACAATAGCACAAAATAAATAATTTTATTGGTGTCATGTGTGCCGAGGTACAGTGTAAAGGTTTTTTATTGCATGCTATCCAGTCAGAGGAAAGACTGTACATGATTACAATCAAACCGAAGACAGTGTACAGATGCAGGATAAGCGTAATAACGTTCACTACATGATAAGGTCCAGTAAAATCAGATTGGAGACCCTCGGTCTATCTTCAATGAGGTAAATATTAGGTCAAGACCACTCGAGTTGGTTTAAATGAATGTTTCTGTTATGGGCTTTGTTAATATATGTTGAATAAGCTTGCATAGTCCTTTAATATGCTATGTGAATGTGTTTGAACATCTTTCACATCCACATAAAAGTGTTTAATTTAAACAGGAGAAGATACAGAGTGCTGGATTAGCTCAGCAGGTCAGGCAGCATCTCAGGAGAACATGTATAGGTGACATTTTGGGCTGGGACCCTTCAGGACCCTTCTTCAGACTTATTGTGAGGAGGGGGGTGAAGAAAGCTGGAAGAGAGAAGGGGAAGAATTGTGTTACAATAGGTGCACGAATTGGCCATTCGGCCCTTCGAGCCAGCACCGCCATTCAATGTGATCATGGCTGATCATCCACAATCAGTACCCCATTGCTGCCTTCTCCCCATATCCCCTATCAAGATATCCCTTGAAAGTATCCAAAGTACCTAAAATTGATCATTTGTGACAACTTTAACAGGCCGTAAGTCCTCACCCACTCTCTCGGCAATCTAAAGGGAAAACATTTGACTGAGCAGTTACGAAATGCATTTAGATATCTGGCTGGATGTTGAGTCTATCTGGGAAGATCACTGCAAGAAAAGGTCCTCCATGAAAAAGGTGATCATGAAAGGATGGCCGACTTTCTTCCCTTTACCCTACCCGTTTCTAAGGTAACCCATTCTTGCTGTGCCATTGTGCACCTCTGACTCTTACCTGCAATTATGTAGAGAAAATTAGAAGTAGGTTGGGCAGTGATTTAATTATGTTCAAATTCCTGCCTATTGAAGTACAAGATAAATATCCAAATAGTCCCAAGAGAGAGTCACTATCATGCCACTATTTCTAAAGGAAGATGTGGAGTAGAATATGTGCCCACAAGCTTTTAAGATGCATTAATTCTCAAGATTCCTGAACGAGTCTTCACTTGCCCTGAAGTACATGATGTTTCTCAGTAGCTGTGTTGACATTCAGGCTTTAACTTGAAAACTGAGCAGTGTGCGTACATTACATGAGTGAAACTGCTTCTTTGGAAGTATTTGCTTCAAGCAATCGGAAAACGATCTAATTCAATCTCGCACTCTTGCTAAAGCACTTGCACACTGGTGCAGTCATTGTGTTTTATTAAGGGATGCCGAGTCGGTATTTAATTGCACATGCCTAATTGCCCTTGAGATGGTGGTGGCGAGCTGCCTTGAATTGCTGCAATCCTTGAGGTGTTTGCATTAAAAAAAAACCAAAATAAACTTTATTCAAGATTAAAAAAATATGTACAGAACGAGAACTGCACAAAATTTCTCTGACGTTCTCCACTGCTATATATGTACATTTATAACGTTACATTTGGTACTGTTCCCAAAAACCTCAATTATACCTAGCACCCTTGCCACTCATGTGGCCCCCTGGGGTGATATCCCTTCCCTTGTTCGAGGGGCATCTCCACCATACCCGCGCCCCAATGTGCAATGGTCCTCCCCCACAGAGCCTCGGCGTTGGCTGCACCGAGCTTCAGTGCGTCCCTCAGCACGTACTTCTATAGTCTATCCATGGTGCTGTTCAGGAGGGAATTCCCGGATTTTGACCCAGCGATAGCCCTGCTCATCCTCGCACTCTCGCTGATACCTACCCCCGCTTGAAATGTAGTGTTAATAACAGATTCTCTCGTTGAATCTGAACAATATGGCCAGTAGTGATCCTAGTACTTATTCCCTCTCAACTAGATAAATGCTAGGGCGTCAATTGTAGAATGAAAGAGGAAAGTATCAAGTGAATAAATTATCATTGCAGTTTCCATTTTTTTTGCAATTTAAATTTGTATTTTCTTTATTGAGGTGTAATTGGTTTTATGAATCCAGCTGAACTGTTCTCATGCAGGCAGATTGTATAACACTCAAGATATTAATAACCTAATATCAGACTGTCTAAAGAGCAAGGACCATGATTTGCAAGATCTTTGCAAAGAATTATAAAAGGAAAAATATGGTGAATATTGGAAATGGTCAGATCAGGCAGGACACTTGGTAATACTTCTCTAACATCAGCAAAGCATTTGAGATTCTACACTTCATAAATTGAGACATTTTGAAAGTCAAAAGTAATTTTGAACCATTATAAAATATAGAGTCCGCCCTCTAGAATGAATGTGAAGCTTCAGGAGAGCATCTGCAGAGATTTGCTGGATTTCTTCCAGGGATTTCAGCTGCAATGTTGTTACCCTTGAAGGAAAGGAGGTTAAGAGGAAATTTGATTGAGAAAGACGATTATGATGGATTTAAATAAGAGCGAATGGAGTTAAACTGTTCCCGTAAGTGGATGGTTTGAGGAATATAAAGTACAAATCATAGTGATAAGCAGAAGATGAGTAAATGTGTTTTGTGCAAAAGGTTATGATCTGGAACTTGCTGCCCGTGACCGTGGCAAACCAGAGAAAGCCAGAGCTTTTAGATGAGAACTGGGTAGCAAAGGAGGAAATAATTTGGGTCTCACCACAAAGAGCTGGCGCAGACTTGATGAGTCTATAATAATTATTTGTCTGGCCTCTACTGCAAGTCATTTTTTGAAATACTGATTGTACCCAGTTGCAGGCTGTCCCCAAATTATGAACGGGGTCTGTTTTTTACTGATGTTCAGAAGATGCTTTAGTATATGTCAGAAAATCACTTCATTATGTTAACCAAACTTCCACAGTATTGCAATGAATGGAATCAAAAGCACATAAGATTGATAAGAAAGAGGAATTACTAAAAGCAGAGAGAGAGAGAGGGTGATGGAGAGAATAAATTAGCTCTGGCATTTGTAGGAAAATAATGAACATACACATATCAGATTTTTGAATATAATAGTATTAGGGTAACTCATTTGTATGTGTAGGTGTCCAAAATGCAGCATGTATACTCCCTGATCATTACTTTGCCTTTGATTTGCTAAGTATTCTTGTACCACTGATGAGACTATTTTTAATTTGTTTGCTAAAAGGTAGGTTATAGTAACTCTAATAACCTCTCCTAATTCGGTCAGAGTCTTCTCACAGTGACTCAGACCACCTCTGTGTGACTTCCTATAATTTCCCAATGCACTCTAACCTTGTGAAATGCCTCTGTGTAT
Source organism: Leucoraja erinaceus (assembly GCF_028641065.1). Taxonomy (NCBI): domain Eukaryota; kingdom Metazoa; phylum Chordata; class Chondrichthyes; order Rajiformes; family Rajidae; genus Leucoraja; species Leucoraja erinaceus. The sequence goes on along the minus strand of NC_073393.1, from coordinate 9,786,358 downwards.
TTAACTTTAATGTAATGAATAAATGAACGATTGTGGTGCATGTAAAGCTTGGACAAAAAATCATTTGAAAATGGGGCACTTGAGTATTACAGCACCGTCTTTGCAAATCTTTAATAATTCTATTTTATTTTGCTGAAGAATCAAAGCTAATTTGCACATCAGTGAAAAACAAGGAGAGGTTGGATTTTCTGATTTCTCACCTTCTGACTGCTTTGTGCAGTTCCTTAAGGGAACTCCATAGATTACAACCAGTGATGTGTTACATTGCCTGACACTGATTTTTTCCATCCAGTCTCTCTTCCCATGGGGCATCTAACCATGATGAACATCGAGGTTTGACTTTATTTTTTTTAAAAGATGCTAGAATAAGTATAATAATAAAATAAGGTGGATAAGGGTTGGCAAATCAGATATATCCAATCATAAGTGCATTACAAGTAGAGAGTGGGGGATTTTTCTAGCCTGCAGTGAAATTGATGCTGATTGTGCACATTGTGAGGAAGCTCAAGAGAATTTGGTCTTGATTAATTGTTGAATATGGGGACATTTTTGAATAGGTTATAGTTGCCATCTTTATTTATGCATCTAAAAGGCTTAAGCTACAGCTTGTTTCAACCATCATTCAAAAACCATTTGCATATGTTTTCGAAGTAATTTTTTTACAGTCATAAAAAATGAATTGAAATGAATACTTTTTGCCAAAGATAAAGCAAAAATTACTGAATTGTAGGAACTTCAGGATCCGGTAATCTAGATTCTTGCCAGAAGATTAATTACAGGCCTTGCTCCGGGCCTTGAGTGCCGAGCTAAAACAATACTGCATTGTTCATTAAGGTGTGAAGCTGAGGTGAGTGTTTCATATTCAATGGAACTCTTAAAGAAAAATAGACTGTTCTTCAGGTGTCCAACATTCACCTCCCAAACAATGGTGCCAAATCAAATATTTAATTGGCCAGTTGTTGTCTTATAGTTAGTGTGCCAAATGTATTTCTATCCATATGATAGCTGTGGCTCAGTTGACATGCAGAGGTAAATACAATACATTTGATCCCATATCAGAGGTTATGGAGAAAAGGCAGGAGAATGGGGTTAGGAGGAGGAAATAGATCCACCATGATTGAATAGCAGAGTAGACTTGATGGGCCGAATGGTCAAATTCTACTTCTATCAAGTATGATCTTATGATCTTTATATGGACCAGTGTGGGTTTCACCTTTCCTGAGCCATTGATGCAGAATCTGCTTTGTTCCATACCTTCCCATACCTCCAGTGCCCCCCTCCCTAACTCTGTCTGATGAAGGATCTCGACCCGAAAAGTCACCTGTTCTTTTTTTTTCCAGAGATGGTGCCTGACCAACAGAGTTATTCCAGCATTTTTTGTCTATCTTTAACTTTTTGATCCCACTTGATTGAAAAAATTGTGAATTCAAGTCCCATTCCAATGACCTGCATTCAAATATCTAAATTGCGACTCTGGGGACGTAGTAAGGAAAGTACTTCATGGTCAGTGATGACACCTTAAAATGCTGCAATGTTAAACCAGGGTCCTGTTTCCACTTTCAAGTGCAATTATCGATTCCTGCTTAGAACAATGGAACTGCTTTCCTCTCTTGGAAACATCAGCACAGTAGCTCAGCTGAGAGAGCAGCTGCCGTACAATGCCAGAGATCCATTTTCAATCCTGACCTCAGGTGCTCCCTGTGTGGGACTTGCACGCTTTCCACTTGACCTTGTGGATGTACTCCATGTGCTCCAGTTTCCTCACAAATCCCAAAGATATGTGGGTTATTGGGTTAAGTGGCCACTATAAATGAAGTTTATTTAGAATAAAAAAACATACGAAACAAAAAAATGAAAAACTCTTCAGACATTCAGTGTCAAAATGTCAGTTTACTTTTTTGTACTAAAATCATTGGTGAGGCACAAACAATTGACTTTATCAATTCATAGCGGATATATTGTCAAACTGTACGTTATGATGTGTATGCGTGTTCCATTAACAAATCTTGTGTTCTGAGCAACAGCTAGGATTGGGTTAAATTTAATTCTTCATTATCTGCAATGGGGTGTTAAAACAAAATTGCACATGTTTTATTAATTCACAAATATCTGCACTGGGGTTGCAGCTGAAATGTGAACGTCAATTATTTTTTATCATGCCCGCACTGATGTGTCTTTGCGTACTGCCCTCTGTATGTCCTTCCACTGTACTGAAGACATGGATATCACAAAGCCGAAGAGGATGTGGGAGCAGCCAATGGCATTGCCTTCAGAATGGGATAAAAAGCCTGACAGTTACTGCTTTTGTGGCTTCACCGAGGAGAATAGCAGAGAGTGGTGCATTTTCATGCTATTGTCAGATAGTGACTATGTCTTTAATGCACAGTAGGCAATCTGAAATTATCATCTTCTGACTATGTTACCTTTTTTGAAAGATAATTAGCGTTATATCCGTTCGTTCTTGAGTGCTTTGGGATCTTGCAGCTTCAGTCTCTAGAGATATAGCGTGGAAACAGGCCCATCGAATCCATGCCGACCAGCGATCACCCCGTACACTAACACTATCCTACACACTAGGGGCAATTTACAATTTTACCAAAGCCAATTAACCTACAAACCTGTATGTCTTTAGGAGTGTGGGAGGAAACCCGGAAGCACCCGGAGAAAACCCATGGGTCATAGGGAGACACACAAACTCTGTACAGACAGCACCCTTGGTCAGGATCGAACTCAGGTCTCTGACACTGTAAGACCGCTGCTCTACCGCTACACCATTTTGCCACTCCAGGTTGTGAAAGGCATTGTATCCAAGTGGGTGCCGGAGTGAGGCAACTCTTTGCGAGGGTTCGAGTGAACAATCTTCTATCGTCTGATACAGTCGCTCTACTCTTTGAAATATTTTTTTCTCTATCTCGGTACACATGGCAATAATAAACCTAAACATAATGCACAGGGAAGGTCCAAACCCTGGCTTGAAGTTGTGTGATAATCAACCAAATAGGAGTTCTGACTTGAGTCAAGATACCTGATGAAGTTGGGAGGAGGAAGGCAGGTTGTCTACCAGAAAGCGAAAAAGGAATACGTCAGATGAGACAAAATGTAACTTTCTGAACTTACTGAAAATATATTTTTCTACCTTCCTTGCAAAAGTTGACTACAGAACGTCTGGGAACATGTCATCTCATTGATGTAAGGAGCATCTTTACCGTGCTCGTCTGTGGTGTGGCCCTTGATTGTGCCTCAGAGAACTTCCTTTTGGTCCATAACAAATGCTATAAGGCTGCAACTCTATTGCTGTGCCACTTTGGGTTTACTCTTTGCGTGAAAACTGTTGCAGGAAATCATATTTAAATATGAGGTTGGCAAAGTTAATGTCAGAGTAACAAGCAGTGTTTGGATATGATTGTAGCAGGAAAGTAAATATCATGCTTCGTAAGAAATAAAAATAACAAGAAATGCTGGAAATACTCAGCAGGTTAGGCTGGAGAGAGAAATAATCAGGTCCTTATGGCAGTTCTGATAAAGTGCCCCTGAAACATGAACGCTCTTTCTCTCTTGGAGATTATATCCTGAATTTTCTATACATATTTCAGATTTCTAAACGAGCAATATGTTTGATTTCTACGCTATGTTTTCTCAGGATAGAGGACATTAGTTTCACGTTGATTAAAAAATGCAGGGAAAAAAAATCTAATTATGATTATGAATTTTTCAGTGCTAAAATTGGTGGTGTTATTTGAATAATTCCTTGCTTATAGCAGGATATTGACAAACTAGATGAATAAAAAAGGATTAATATTTTAACAAACCATGAAATCCCCCCGTGCCATCTAGGAAATTGAGTATATGTGATCCACTATTGTCCTTTTTCATGTATCTGCAATGTAATTTGTTTTGTAACTCTGAAGGTTTCATTACGATTTGGTTAGTCAAGTATAATTTAAATAGCTGACATTTTGCCTCAAAGCTGTGATTGCACTTTAATCATCTAGGATGATTATTCACAGCTATGATTGCTTTTATTTTGCACTGCAACCGTCCTTCCTGTGCCTGTGGTTCAGTGTTATAAGTGAGGCCTACGCTGTTTCCCTACTCATAAAGTCATAAGCGATAGGAACAGAATTAGGCCATTCAACGCATCAAGTCTACTCCCACCATTCAATCATGGCTGATCTATTTCTCCCTCCTAACCCCATTCCCCTGCCTTTTCTCCATAACCGCCGACACCTATATTAATCGAGAATTGATCTATCTCTGCCTTAAAAATATCTATTGACCGCCTCCCCATCCTTCTGTGGCAAAGAATTCCACAGATTTGTGACAACCATCTCCCCTCAATCTTCTAAATTCTAGCGAGTACAAACCAAGTCTATCCAGTCTTTCTTCATATGAAAGTCCTGACATCCCAGGAATCAGTCTGGTGAACCTTCTCTGTACTACCTCTATGGCAAGAATGTCTTTCCTCAGATTAGGAGACCAAAACTGTATGCAATACTCCAGGTGTGGTCTCACCAAGACCCTGTACAACTGCAGTAGAACCTCCCTGCTCCTATACTCAAATCCTTTTTCTATGAATGCTAACATACCATTCGCTTTCTTCACTGCCTGCTGCACCTGCATGCCTACTTTTAATGACTGGTGTACCATGACACCCAGGTCTCGTTGCATCTCCCCCTTTTGTGGCAGTGTTCTGATATTAAATTCCAGCAGCAGAGCAAAGATTGCAGAGGTTTCCTCTGTTCTTACTCTTGGAACTGCCCAAAAAATCTGTGCTCATTCTAACATGTTGCAGCAACAACATCTCCAATGAAATGAAAACCAAAATGTTGCTTTTTTAAAAATTTAATTGAGTTTAATATTATGGTAAAAGTCATTGGAGACGTGCTGAATATCCTTAGCTTTCTGAGGAACTGGAGGCGTTGGTGTGCTTTCTTGGCTGCTGTGTTAATGTGGTTGGACCAGAACATATTATTGATGATTATTTACACCAAGAAACAGCACGGAAACAGGCCCTTCAGCCCAACTTGTCTGGGGTGGTGGCGTTTAAGAGGCTTTTTGGTGGGCACATGGAAATGGAGGGAATGGATGTACGTTTACTTTAGTCAGAGGAATTTCTTTAGACAGAGGGTGGTGAATCTATGGAGTTCATTGGAGGCCAAGTCATTGGGTGCTTTTAAAGCAGAGATTGACAGTTCCTGAAAGAAGGTGGGAACCTATGATTGGAGTAGGAAGAGATTAAAAATGTCAGTGAATACTCCTGTTTGCTGGTTCGCAGAGGTTCTGAGGATCCAGCTGGGTCATTCACTTTTCATGGGTTCACTGTCAGGGAGGCCGATCTGACACCTGCAACCAAGTACAGGTGCACCAAGACTGTCAGAGAGGGTGAGCTCATTCCAAGAACATTTAGTTCAAAACGAGTATTGAGAACATTGAGCAAAAAACAAAAGTGCTGGAGGAATTCAACGAGAATTCTATGTGGTGAGAAAAAAACAGGTGACATTTCGGATCGTGACTCTTCTGTCCAAACCTGAATTATCATCTGTCTATTTCCCTCCACAGAAGCTACCTTGGGAAACTAGCCAACATAACCAATGAACAATGAATATGACCAATGACTGTACCCCCCTCTGCCCCCCGGGTCACTCCGTCTTCTCCCCTCTCCTGTTGGCTGTAGGTGCAAATACTTGAAGGCACATACCACCAGATTCAAGAGCTGGTTCTTCACTCCTGCCTCTTGCAGAAGTTTTCAGATGACTCTGCAATTGCTGCATCAGTGAGGGGAGGGAAGCTGAATACAGAGGTGTAGTCAACGACTTTGTTGAGTGGTGTGGGCTGAACCACCTGCAGCTCAACACCGACAAGACTGAGCAGTTGGTGGTGGACTTTAGGAGGAGAGGAACACCCCTGTCTCCATCGATGGTGTGGATGTGCAGTTTACCAGGGAGTACAAATACCTGGGAGTGTACTTGGACAGTAAACTGGACTGGTCCAGGAACACTGAGGCCCTGTACAAGAAGAGACAGAGCCGGCTGTACTTTTTGAGAAGGCTCTGCTCCTGCAACGCTTCTGCAGTGAGATGCTGCAGATGTTCTACCGATCGGTGATAGCCAGTGCCATCTTCTTCCGCTGCTGTGTGCTGGGGCAGCAGGGCGAAGGCTGCGGACGCCAATAGGATCAACAAACTCATCAGGAAGGCCCCAGGACGGAGGTGGGCTTGAAGGGGAAGATGCTCCTCAAATTGCAGAGCATCTTGGACAATACACCTCACCTCCTCCATGACACACTGGTCAACCTGGGGAGCACCTTCAGCAACAGTCTGGTTCCACCAAGATGCAGCACAGAACGCCACATGAAATCCTTCTTCCCTGTAGTTATCAAACCTTTTATAAATACTTTCTTCCCCTTCTGTCGTGGGGTAGACTGAGACTGACCCACCCCCACCCCCAGAATCTTGGCACATCACCAAAGCCCTACCACTCATCACTTTATTTTCATGTTTCATGTATTTTGTGTTTTTTATGAATGTTGGCAAATTAATTTCCCTCCTGGGATAAATAAAGTTATATTGTATCAGTCTTGAAATAAACTCATATATTCATAAGTGATGGGAGTAGAATTAGACCATTTGGCCCATCAAGTCTACTCTGTCATTGAATCTATCTATCCCTCTTAACCTAATTTTCCTGCCTTTTCTCCATAACCCCTGACACCCATAAGCTAAAAATAAATTCTTGGTCTTCCAATCTATCTTGTTGCAGCCCTTGCACATTTTTTTTTTAATCTGCACTTTCTCGGCAGCTGTAACACTGTATTCTGTACTCTGTTTGTTATCTCTGTTTTGCACTACATATGCTGTGATTTTCTTGGATAACACACAAAACAAATGTTTTTATTGTGTCTTGGTAGGTGACGCCAATATACCAAGGCCAAAAGTGGAACGCATTTATTTGTTTTAAATGTTCTCAGAATTTTACGAAATATTAGGGTTTTTTTTTTAAAAAACTTTCCAAGCGTTACATTTTCAACAGTATTTTTTTATTCTTTCTCTGAAATGTATGTGGTTTGTTGTGTTTGAAAGGCTGGCAAACCCAGCTGTCGGTGCACTGGGTCCTTCCAAGGGGAGGGCTTATTCTTCACACCTAACCTCCATTTATATTTGGAACATCCTGTTGGCAATTAAGGTCCTGCTATTGAGCACTGGGCTGACACTTCACCAGTTAATTGAAAGCAGGGCATCCATAAATGTTCAATTCAGACCTATCGTGTCAGTCAGCAACACGTGCGGGTGGGTTTGCCGCTGGGCACAACATTGTGCACATTTGTGTTCACTTTACAGAGATGCCGGATTGAGAAGTGTTACCTTACAGCAGACCTATTTCAGCAGATTTATCAACAGCAGAGCCTGAGATAAGTATAGTAGATACTGAACCCAGGGAGAGAAGCACAGAAATTCACATCCATGGGTTTTTTTGAAAAATGGGCTAAACTGCATTCACAGCAATGTAACCTGCCACCAACTGGATTGATACTGATTGAAGAATCCCGACCCAAAACTACACTCATCCATGTTCTCCTGAGGTGCTGAAGACAGACACATAAAGCTGGAATAGTCAATATTTATTCTTGTGCTCGATGTCACTTGGTTACTAACATTTTGCTGCTTATATGGGCTTAGTGCATGGAAGTTCAATGCTTTGTTCATGGGTTGTAAAATGCTTGGCATTTCCAGAAAGGACCATGAATTTAATTCCATGAGTAGAAACAAAGAACTGTAGATGCAGGCTTATACCAAAGAGAGATGCAAAGTGCTGGAGTAATTTAGTGAGTCAGGCAGCATCTCTGGAGAAAAGGATGGGTGACATTTCGGGTCGGGACCCTTCTTCAGACTGAAAGTTTGGTATGGGGGGAGGCGGGGGGTGGGGGGGGGGGAGGTGAAGAGCTGGAGGCGAAAATAGACCAGGACTAATCACAGCCAGCCGTAAATGACGTCAGGCAGGGTGGTGCCTGGTAGCTCCATTATTGGCTAGGGAAGGTGTGATCTCAAGAGAAACAATGTGGTGAACTGTGGAATTCCTTCTTTTCCATTGCCAATGAGAAGTTGGACTGTTTAAGCTGAGAAGTGTGCTTTTCACGGAAGCATCTGTTCAAGTTTTTCAATATTGTTCCAATTAATTCTTCCATTTTTAAAACGCTTTGTGTCTTTCCACATAGCATGTATCTTTCCACATTCATATTTAGAACAATAGTTCAAGTATAGAAACTATTATAAAAAATAATAAACCCCTTTTATGAATTTGGAACGGTTTTGAGAGTTAAAAATGCAACACTTGCGGCACTTCTCACGTTGGCTGACATATTTCCAATTAATGTCATATGCATTAGTTGTCAAATCTGTTCCTTTAGAAAACACATCAAAAAGGTGGAAGACTTTGAAACATGATGATGTGTGAACATTTTTGGTCAGACAGAGTGGTGATTCTCTCGGGATCAATTTAAGCAGGGTGTGGTGGGAGTTTGGATAACATTATCATTTCCACAGGGTGGAGTGCCAGTTAAAATTGCCAAGTCTCCTCTTCAAAGGTTCAGGAAATTACTACAGGCTCTGATAACCTTTTCTTGACTTCTTTGTGAAATCCTTCCCTTTCCCTTCGTACCTAGAAAAACAAAAGAAAATTGCACTGTAATGCAATGACATGCTTTGTGAGACTGTGCTGATTGATGAGCCCCAGAAGAGGATAAAGGACTTGCATTTATCTAGCACATTTTTCTGTCCTTAACAGGTCTTTACAGATACTTCACATCAAATAACGTACATCTGATGTGTGGCCATTGTTGTAAGGCTGTAACGCAGCAGACAATTTCAGAAAGAGGTCTCTGATAAATAATGGTGCTGTTGCTGATACTTGCGAGTGGAAGAATCAGTTGTCACCCTTCCTGCGGTCCTGTTTTTTTGGGGTTTTTTTGCATAGAAGCAGGATATTTGCCCCCAGCGGTCTATATCAGCATTTATGCATCATGTAAATCTTCTGTCTCCACTCAAACCTAGCTGTCGAGAGAAAATCTATTATTTTCTCCCTCGTTCTTATCTGGCTTCTCCTTCAAAATAATCTATGTTGTTCAGTTAAGCTACTATGCATGCAAGTAAGTTCCAGATATTCACAGGCAGCAGATATTTGTGGGCAGATGTTTCTAGGTAAGTTTGCCTCTGTAAATGACCCCTCGTGGGTAGGGAGCGGGTGTGAAGGTGGAGTAACATAGAACTAGCATTTAGGAAAGAACTGCAGATGTTGGTTTAAACCGAAGATAGACACAAAAAACTGGAGCAACTCAGTGGGACAGGCAGCATCTCTGGAGAGAAGGAATGGATAACATTTCGGGTCGAGACCCTTCTTCAGAACTAGGAGGACTGGGAGATCGATGTTTGCCGTGGACTAACTGGGCTGAAGGGCCTGTATGCTTTCTGTATCTCAAACTTAAACTAAACTAAACTAAAACTCCCTTCCAACTGCATTTTGGAAACGCCTTCACCAGAAGGACTGCACCATTTAAGAAGGCAGCTCACCTCCTCCTTCTAAAGCACAATTATGGAAGGACAAAAACAAAGCAGCCTACATACCAAAAAAATTATGTTTTTTTTAATGCATCATGATATTAATCAAACACCTGGATTGTAGTACTAATGTTTTCTGATGTTTGAAACAACAAAATAGATGACAATTTTGCATTCTTATATTGTTGGATTTGAGAAATGCAATAATCATGAACCACTTAAATCAAAAAATAGTTGTTTCTCTCCATTCAACCAGCTAAACCAATCATCATTATTTATGTGTTTATTAAAATTGGATGTGTTCAGATAACAATTCATTATTTTTTATTAACCTACAGGTGGTTCTTCCAGTGTTATCCTTAGATTCCCTGTGCATATCTTCCACTTTTGTTTGGAAGGAAGGAGTCAAGCAGGTTCCTAAACACAGCCACCGTGATGTGCAAGGAAAGAATGCTTTTGTAACTCGTTTTCATCAACGGGTCAGGCAGCATCTCCGGAGAAAGGGAAAGGGTGATGTTTTTGATCAGAAACTTTCTTGCAGTCTGAAGAAGGGTTCCGACCTGAAATGTCACCCATTCCTTTTCTCCAGCGATGCTGCCAGACCCGCTGTGTTATTCCAGCATTTTGTATCTGTCTTCTTTCATCAGTAAGATGTGGAATAGTCGAGAAGTCCTGGTGCAGCTTTATAGCGCTTTGGTTGGGCTGCATTTAGTGTATTGCATACAGTTTTAGTTGTCCCATTACAGGAAAGATTTGGAAGCTTTGGAAAGGGTGCAGAGTGATGCCTGGGTATCAGGCAAAGCTGCATTTGTGCAGCTGACTCCTAAAAAATGAAATAGCATTACAAAAGAAAAATAAGAATTCCTCGAAGAATTTGGTCGAATGTTGTGAAGACTTCACAAAGTATATGGGAAAGGTTTGGTGTGATTTTTCTTACAGCAACTAAGCATTATTTTATTTTTTTCGCCAGTTAAGTTGTGATATAACGTTCGATGGCTTTTGCAAACAACTGGTCTTGTATATTCTCTTGGGCTTGTATACTCTGGAATTTAAAAGGATGAGAGGGGATCTTATTGAAATATATAAGATTATTAAGGGTTTGGACACGCTAGAGGCATGAAACATGTTCCCGATGTTGGGGGAGTCCAGAACCAGGGGCCACAGTTTAAGAATAAGGGATAAGCCATTTAGAACGGAGATGAGGAAACACTTTTTCACATTGAGAGTTGTGGTCAGTGGAATTCTCTGCCACAGAGGGCGGTGGAGGCCGATTCTCTGGATACTTTCAAAAGAGAGCTAGATAGGGCTCTTAAAGATAGCGGAGTCACAGGATATGGGGAGAAGGCAGGAACGGGGTTCTGATTGTGGATGATCAGCCATGATCACATTGAATGGTGATGCTGACTCGAAGGGCTGAATGGCCTACTCCTGCACCTATGGTCTATTATTGGTCACATTTGGACGATCACTGGTTTGCATTCACTACCACCAAACTATAGCTTAAAAAGCCCCTGGTGCCACAACATACTAAATACAGTCTAAACTGAGGTTTCTGCTTCAAGGCCTCATCGTGCCCATTTAAAAATTCCCGAATCTGCTTCCAAAATCATTCCCATCCTCTTGCTCTCAATAGAATTCAAATCAATGAAGATGAGAGAAGAATGTTTAATTGGTGGAAAAATAAAATTGTTCTTTTGTCTTTTATGTCTGCGGATAAATACATTCAGAGAAGTGAAATCATTTGGAAGATCTTTGTGGTTTTGGTAACATTATAAACGTGTGACCTTCTGTGGTTTACTCTGTGAAAGCTTTGTTCTCCAATTACAGCTGCTCTGTCTACTCTTGTCACAATCTTGCACATCTGAAAGTTCTTAAAATGTTGCTCTTCATTTAATATTTTAATTTTTTAATTTTAATACCACATTTTTTATTTTTCCAGTCATTTCTTTCTGAATCTCTGGCTTGATTGTTTCAAATCTTCTTCCATGTTTCACTAACGTTGACTTTAGCCAGGAGTAGTGGATCATTACAAAGGCAGCTTTCCCTCCCGTTGCTGAATGTTACACTGAGAATGTTGGAGCTTTGAGTTGCATATCTTCAGGAATACTGCCACAATTTCATTAAGAACTTAAAACTGATTAGTTGTTACTAGCATGGTTCTCTGACATATCAAATCTATTGCGCCATCTTGGCTCTTTTGGAAGCATGCTGATTTTGGAGTTAGAAGGCTTTGGGCCCAAGTACTCCTGAGACAAGCTCGTAATCCTGGCTGAAAGTTTTGCGGGAATGCCGCACTCTTTGAACTAGGCATTAAATGGAAGACCAACTTGCCCACTTGGATAAATGTAAAAGACCAAATGGCACAGTCCCAGGGCATCTTTTACTTTAAAGATTTGAAATTCAGCGATGTAATCGGAACTGAAGAAAATACTCATTAAAGCCAGTTAATACTCAACCTTCGTCCCCATTAATACAAGCTTCATTCTGAAGCAAATGCCAAGCCCGTCATGCTGTGTTTGTTAATTACTTTGCGAACCTGTTTTATTAATGGTCGTCTCTGCTTTGGTTAATTAACCATGAAATCTGGTATATGCTTCACATTGTATTAGTAATATACAGCTTCAATGGAGCCTATTCAATGCGATAGATATAAGATGGGAGGGGAGGATTTTGATTGTGGAGAGGTTAACCAGTTTGCATGGAGATCAAAGGAAAACATTCCTGCTTGTGGCTGGCAAGTAACCCTTAGGAGACCCATAACCAATGTGTCTTTTTCACATATCCCTTCATTAAGTGGGCTTTCCCGAGAGCGGGAGAACCGAGCACAAATCTGAACTGCTAATAAAATTGGAAGCATGCAATCTCATTAAAGTATTTCAATTTAGTACCAGCCGATGGCAAGCAGTTGATTACTAGCCTGTCCCTGCCCCCTTACCACCCCTATCCCCTGTCAAGCCTGCCTCAGGATAGTGAAAAAATGCTTTTCATTATTGAAATCTTCCCTTGAATTTGGAACTGAAGGTGCAGAGGTAAGTGCATGTACAGGTATGTTCATGATAAAGGTCTATATCTCCCCCTGCATCACTTTAAGGAACCTTCATATCTCCTGAAATTTCAGTAAAATCCTATGAAGAATCCCGTGAACATAACAGTTTGAATCTTTCTCTTTACAATGTTTGTTTTTGCTATTTTATTTGATTTGCTTTTGCTTATTTTGATAACAATCATGTTTTCATCTATGAATGTAGAGTAAATGAACGTTATGTTTTTCAAGCAAAATTTGTTAATGTGAAAGAACAATCCTGGGATTACTTTGACCTCAAAAGATTAAGGAATGCAGTGGAAATAACCATTTCCAGAACTATTTCTTAATTTTTTGATTAAAAGGTATAATTGAGTTACACTACAACCCCGATGGGTTATAAATAAATGAAACAGCAGAACTACATTTTATTTCACCTCTGGTTTAATTTAAACTTTCAATATGAATGGGGATTACATAGAATAAGTATGAACGGGTGGGTGACTGATGGCTGGTGCCGACTCGGTGGGATGAAGGACTGGTCGCCAAACAGAATTTCTAACTAAACTAAACATCTTGATGAGGCCTATCTTGTGGTCAGTGGATGTACGATAAATAAATGTACAATACATCGACATCCAAAAAAACTGCTTGAAGGGTCCTGACCCAAAACTTCACCTATCCAGGTTTTGCAGAGATGCTGCCTGACCTGCTGAGTTACTCCTGCACTTTGTGTCCTTTAACAGAATCTGGTCATCTATGAGGCCTAGATTTCCACTTTTCTGATATCAGATATTTGTATTCGTTTGCTCCAAGGGCTGCCGCACATTTTCCAAACATGATGTCATCCAGTTGGCTGAGCGGTTATAAATTCTGTCATAGCAAGCCATGAAGAAGAGTCCTTTAAACTTTAGGAGTGCATTATAAAGATTGGAGCATGCATATAAAATAAAGCTAAAAGCTGTAATATCATAAAATAGCTTTTTTAAAGTTTTAAATGATATAATTAACCAGCCTTCTGCACAAAGGAAGGCAACATGACCTACAGAAGGCCGAATCACACAGAGAGTGGTAAATCTCTGGAACTCTCTGCCACAGAAGGTAGTTGAGGCCAGTTCATTGGCTATATTTAAGAGGGAGTTAGATGTGGTCCTTATGGCTAAAGGGATCCTGGGGTACGGAGAGAAGGCAGGTACAGGATACTGAGATGGATGATCAGCTCTGATCATATTGAATGGCGGTGCAGGCTCGAAGGGCCGAATGGCCTACTCCTGCACCTATTTTCTATGTTTCTATGTTCTATGAATGAATGACAACAACTTAGAAATTCTGCGTTAAACTTCTAGACTTGTAGACTTTCATAAGTTTGTAAGTCATGGGAGAAGAATAAGGCCACAGGGCCCATTGAGTCTAGTCTGCCATTCAATCATGGTTGATCTATCTTTCCCTCTCAACCCCATTCTCCCCATCACCCTTGACACCCTTCCTGATCATTCTCAATTTGCTTTGACACTTCAGTGCCGTGCTTGTAAAAGTACTGGTTGCTTTTCCACGATGTTGCTTTCCTTTTATGATGGTCACAAATAGTTTCTATTGATCCACTTTCTGGAAAGTAGAAAGAATCTTTACTGTACTTAACCATCTGAAGCACCATGCAAGTAAATATTTGGTTACCAATGGGCTGAATGTCTTTTAATATTCTTTATTATTTTATACAATTTTTTAACAAAACAGAACAAAACAAACAAAAAAAATTAATTAAAACTGAAAAAGACAACAGGAAAAAAAAAGGAAGGAAAAAAAAAATTATAATTAAAAAAAAATAATAAAACAAAGCCGCCAGACATAACAGTATTGGTACAATTCACATGGTGCTACACAGTCATGCATTGGAGGTATTTACCGGTTTTTAAAATTTCATCATCCTTAATAAAACATAATTTTATTGATCCCACCGACTCCCACAGCTATCTAGACTACACTTCTTCCAGGCACGTGCCATGAGTAATTACTCGGGGTAGGCAGTGGGCAGTCAGTCGACTTTTAAAAATCGTATAAATCCACGCATGCGCAGAAAATCGTAAAAAAAAAAAACACACATGCGCAGATCGGTCTTGTAGGCAATCAGTCGACTTTTTTTAAAATCTTAAAACAGAGCATGCGCAGATTGGTCTTCTCTCCTGTAGGCATGCGCAGTCCACGGTGCAAAGGCAGGATTGGCGACGTTTCAGGTCGAGACCCTTCTTCAGACTGTCGGGGGACTGAAGTTGGGTCTCGACCCGAAACGTCGCCGATTCCTTCTCTCCATAGATGCTGCCTCACCCGTTGAGTCACTCCAGCATTTTGTGTCTTTCCATTATACTGCCTTGATTATTGTCTTTTTTTATTCCAATAAGAAGCTTTTATTTATGTAATGGTATATTCTAGTACTTGTGATCTAATATTTTCTCCCACATTTTCAATTCACACTAATTTGCACATTGATCCATGTTCTTTATACAAACCCTTTAATAGACTTGCTTCTTGTTAAAAAGATTCAAAAAACACTCCTACTATTAATCTCAAACTAATCTGGTTTAGGTTGGCACTTGTTTTCCCGGAACAGGTAATCAATATTTTATTTGCAAGTATAATAGAACTGTGGTGGCAAAAATTGCAAAGCGTTCAAATTGAACAGAGTTAATTTGATGTGCGACGGGTAGCTTTGAGAAATATTCTGGGGAGAGAGGGGTTAACTGAAAGTATCGAAATGTGGTGTTTTGCTTATTTATGGAATGCACTTTAATTCAGAAAATGTTAGCTCATGGGGTTCATGAATATTCAAAGGGGCAAAGGTTAATGAATTCCTCTCTGGGAAGATTTGTACCAGAATTCAAAGGGAAAGATATCTCCTAAACCATCACCATCTCATTATATGTCATTTCAAATGCATTCCATCTCATCTCTATCTCATTACCTATCATTTAGAAGATCACACCTTAGGTCATTAAATTATACCGTGACAATCAGTCAGTATTATGCCTGACATTAATCTTAGGGGGGAGAAATGGCCATCAATAAAAATGGTGTGAAATCAATTTTGTCCTCTGCTCGACAGTTGTGGAATTCAAGGTTTGGAGTTAAAAGAAGAATATGACTTTTTAATTAATATTTTTGCATGCTCTACAATGGTTCTGCTCGTATTTAATCAATCTGCCTGGAGGTGTCATGCAGTTCAAATGTGGACATACCTTTATTGCAATGCCTCTTAGTAAATAAAACATCTGCATGTTTTGGGGTTGGAACAGCCTCCAGAATCAAGATCTCTACGATCGCCGGGATTTATTCAAAGTCATCTGACTGTCTTCTCTATGGTCTGTCAAACATAATGAAAATTTGAAACCTCAGCAGAGTCTGGGCACTGCTATGATGCATCAGCCAGAAGAGTGATTCAGGCAGAGATTATTAACTGGTACACAGTACATGCTTATTGGCTTTGAGTAAGTCTGTTTTGATGAAAACACTGTTTTTCATCAGATGTGCTTGTCTATTTAAAGGCATTAAAGTTCCTGCTGCCTCACCAGATATAATCAGTTTTGATGAATGTCTAAACAGAAGTCAATACTAAATGTAAAACAAAATGTACAGTATATCCTTTGACTAGCCTGTCACTGTTATGAAGTGACTAGTCATCTTATCGTTTTCCAGAAAGCTTGAAGGATGCAGGCAGTTCGGACGTTATTTATTTTCTTATCGGGTAGTCAGCAGATGAGTAACCTGCACAAAAGCAGAAGCCACATTTTATTCAGAAGTAGTCGTTCACCTCAAATATTGTCCTTTTATCATCGTAAAAGTTTTTATAGCTCTTCGCATTGACAGGGGACATTTGAAAAACGTTGACTCTTTTTCTATTCTGGTTATTAATAGAGATCATTGTATTGTGCCCTTGATTTAGTAAAGTAAATATCTCTCAATGCTTTCAGAAGAGTAATCGTAAAAAAAACTTAGAGTCGTTTGTGATGGGGAGACGGGGAGAGAGTTCCTGGTGATAGTGGGAAGGTAGGATGATGAGGGACCAGGGCAGCCATAATGAGAATATCTAAAGAGTGGGATCCCTCAACATTTTGCAGTCAACCTTTCAAATTCTCTATCGCGGTTTTCTGTCTGCCAGCCAGCTTAAGTACTTGTTAGTTGTCAAGAGCAAAGTAGGACAGCATAGAGGAGCAGATGCTTCTAATGTTTAGATTCGTATCGTCATACAGCACGGAAACAGGCCCTTTGACCCAACACGTCCACATCGACCAAGATGCCCCATCTAAGTTAGTCCCATTTGCCTGCATTTGCTCCATATATCCCTCAAAACTTTTTCTATCCATGTACCTATCCAAGTGTGTTCAATATTATTATTGAACCTGGCTCAACTACCTGCTCTGACAGCTCATTCCTTATACCCACCACCCTCCGTGTGAAAATGGTGCTCCTTAGGTTCCTATTAAATCTTTCTCCTCTCACCATAACCCTATGTCCTATGGTTCTTGATTACCCGCCTCTGGATAAAAGACCTTGTATTCATCCTATCCATTCCCCCCATGATTTCAAACACCTATCTAAGATCACCCTTCTGAGGAAGAAAGTCCTAGCTTGCCCAAGATCTCCCTATCACTCAGGCCCTCAAGTCCTGGCAACGCCCTCGTAAATCTTCTCTGCACACTTTTCAGAGGCATCCCCCCCCCATAGCAGGGTGACCAAAACTGAAGACTATAATCCAAATGTGGCATCACCAACATCTTCTACGATTAGAAAATAGGTGCAGGAGGAGGGCATTTGGCCCTTCGAGCCAGCACCGCCATTCATTGTGATCATGGCTGATCAATTGTAACAGACATCCCAACTTCTCTATTCAATACCCTGACTGATGAAGGCCAATGTTCTAAAAACCTTCTTTACCACCCTATCTACATGTGACCCCACTTTCAGGGAACTGTAGGCCAGCTACAACACTCCCCAGGAGCCTACCAGGGTGGGCGAAAATAGCCAAAGGGTTTGGGGATTGAGATGAGGTGAGGCAGTGTCAACATTTGTTTACAATGTCAGCTAACATGAGGGACTTGCGCGGAGTTGGGGCATCAATGCCATCAAGAAAGTAGCAATTGTGATGCCTGAATCACACGACTAAGAGAAGGCATTAGAGGAATCAGTAATGTAGTCAATGTTGCAGATTCAGGCTGCAGCAGTAAAGAAGATTTGTTTTCATATGCGAGGGGGTGGAAGAGAGGAAATATGGCATGAATTGTCCCAATCTTAAATGGCCACAAACTGTCAGAACATAAAACAATACAGTACAGCACAGGAACAGGCCCTTCGGCCCACATTGTCCATGCCAAACTTGAAGCCAAGTTAAACTAATCTCCTCTGCCTACACATCCATTCGCCGTATATCCATGCGCCTATTTAAAAACATCTTGAATGTTACTATCGTATCCACCTCCACCATCACCCCTGACAGTGTGTTCCAGGCACCCAACACTCAGTTTAAACTTTGCCCCTCTTACCTTAAACCTATGCTCTCTAGTCCATGACATTTCCACCCTGGAAAAAGACTATCTACCCTATCGATGCCTCTCATAATGTTTTATTTTGATCAGGTCACTCCTCTATCCATGTTCTTTATCCAACTTTATCCAACCTTTCCACATAGGTAATTCCTTTTAATCCAGGCAGTAAACCTATTCCTTCACTCTCTCCGAAGCCACAACCTTCCTACAATGGGATGACCAGAACTGCACACAGTAAGTGCCTCTTTATGTTGAAGATGGAGATAGAAATAGCAGAGCAGGGAAATTTTAAGAACGGAAAGCTTTAGAGAAATGAGTGTTAATCTTGCATTCTTCCTGGAACAGTGAAGAGTTTGGCAGAGAAGTGCAGTAACCAGAATTGTTCAGCTAGACGGGTATAAATAGCTAAACCAGTTGTGCAACAAATGTATTCCTGTCTGTACTTTTTGGACTTGAGAGACTGATGGTGGAGCTGTGTATGGAGTGAATAAACGGAACCGTTTTAGCAGGGGCAAGAGTATTAAAGTAGTGAGCGAGCAGATTGTTACAAAGATGGCGAGCATTGTTAAGTGTAGATGAAGCAGTAAATTAGAAAAATTCATGAACCGAAAATCTAGCTGGATTTGGTGTGTGGTTCTAACGAGAACTGCTGGAGTTCAGAATTCAAACTGATGAGAGTTTGAGACTAGGGCTTAATGACAGTCTTTCTGGGAACTCTATGCATTACACAGGGGACATTTCCATCTGACAGCCCATGAATTTCAGTGGGTATTCTCGGATGCAGATCGGGAGAGAAAGGGCAGGGCAAGTTTTAAAATATTTTGTTTTAGTTATCTTAATTATTTCTTATTGCTTTGGCCTATTTTTAATTAACTGTATTTAATATTATTCAATTAGCTTTTTGTTTGCTTCAACTTGTGTCAACAATTAACAGCTGGGAAAATCTATGATAACTCTATGATTCACCGTAGCCTGTTGCAGGCAGACTGGGGCTTGGAATTTTACTGGAAGTGTCTCAAGAGCTAGATGCTCCCCTAACCTGGCGGCACAACTAGAGTGTGAAAGACCAGCTAGATCACACTGCCACATGCAAACATGTGGGGTCAGTGGGCTGGATCCTGCCCATTAACGGATTGAACGAGTGATCCAATGTGACAAATATCCAAAAGGTTGAAAGCATGTATCACCATGTTATGAAACTGCTTCATTCCATCTGTTATCAGATCACTGAACAGTCCTCCCATCAGCTAGCGTGTAGTCCCGAGCTACTTCACCGCATACATTGGTCTTTTTCTCTGTAACTATAACTCTACAACTGTAAAACTGCATTCTGCACTCTGGTATTTTTCTCTTTGTACCACATATGGTACTTCTGTATAGCTTGATTGTACTTATATATTGTATGGTTTGCTTTAACTGGATAGTATGCAACAAAAGCTTTCACTATTTCAGTACACATGAAAAATGTGTCAATGTGAATTTAAAGCAATTGTATCCATTCTCTAGATAGGATGAATGCACAGAATGCACAGTCTTTTACCCAGAGGACAAAGGCTTAAGGTGAGTGGGAAAGATTTAATAGGAACATGAGGGGCAACTTTTTCATACAGAGGGTGGTGGGTATATAGAATGAACTGCCAGCGGAGGTAGTTGAGGCAGATACTGTAACATGTAAAAGATATTTGGACAGGTACATGGTTTAGTGGAATATGGGTCAAATGTGGGCCAGTGGGGATAGCGTAGATGGGCATCTTGAACTGCATGGGCAAGTTGTGCTGAGGCCCTGTTTCCGTGCTTTATGATGCCACTAAAACTCAGAAATCAACTTGCCTCAACTAAGTTCACAAAATCTATTTTTTTCTAGTTTTGTAATCGATTTAGCATTTGAAACACCTGCATACTGTGGATTCTATTTGGATTTTAAAGTGGAGGCATTAATGCGCCAGGAGAAATGTAACCTTTAATTATGGCAATCAGAAGGTGTCTGGTGATTGGGGATATGTTGCAAAGCTGACTCCTGTTATAGAACCTTAACATGAGCTACTCTGCCCAATCGTAGTGTATGGTTTTAACACTAGTTACTTTGAAAATGCAGGTAAACTGTAGAGGTTAATTATTCAGCAATAAATGTTTAAATATAATTTATGAACCTAAAACTATAAATGGAATAGGTTTTGTATATTTTATTTAATACTGTATATTACCATAGATGGAAACATGCAAGTTCTGAGGAAAGTTTGCTTCACTGAACAACTAGACTGGTTTCTCTTTCCGGTGATGCAGCTTGACTGGCTGAGTTCTTAAAGTTTTTTGTTTCAGATTCCAGCATCTACAGTTTTATTTGTTTTCTGTTACTTGTAATTGTATTCATTTATTGTGCAAAACCCCCTAAAACATCAGTTTCTATTGTTTCTGCTTTGTAAAATGTTTCTGCTTTGTAAAATGTTCAACTTAATTTAAACTAAATAGGAATCCAAAGGTAGAGAACAGTTACGGTGCAGAATGGGGCAAATAACAAGTGAGTGCATGGCATAAATGGACACGATAGTTGTAAAAGAAATAAAGCGGAGGAAGGTGGTAGCACAAAAGAATGTGATTCTCTTTGAATCTAAGCCTTTGATTATCAGAAAATATTTTTTTAAACTCAACTAGTGTAAATATGAGAACGAGCAAGAAAAGATTTAAATATTTTCTTGCTCATTCTCATAATTACTTTACGTGAGTTCATCATTTTCTTTTGCTCTTTGACTATTGTGACTATCCCGTTATGTCCTTTGTCACACAACCTTGATTGAGATCCAAAGCAATAATGTTTTAATAATAACTTTCCTCAGAACTTGCATGTTTCCATCTATGTGTGCAATAATAATAAGATAGTAAAAGTGAGTGACTGTCGGAGATTGTGAGAAAGTGCTCTGCATTATGCTTATCCTCGTAACTTGGACCTAGCAGTGGAACTCCCTGCATTTCTAGCATTTCTCGAGACATTTCAACATAGATTATGCACATTCCAATGCTCTGAACACACAATTAAATATTTTTGAATCCATAATGTTGATTTCTAGTGACAGCAAGGGCCTTGTCCTTGTCTTGGCCAATATTTCCCTCACAGTCATGGGCCTGTCCCACTTACGCGATTTTTTTGGGCAACTGCAGTCACCCGTCATAGTCACAGCAGGTCGACAAAAGTTTTCAACATGTTGAAAATCCAGTGAAAACTATACAGGCGTCACCCCGCGCACATGACGCCTGTATGGTCGTGAATAGTCGTCCAAAGAGTCGTACCTTTTTCTGGTCGCCGCTGGATTTTCAACATGTTGTAAATGTTTGGCGACCTGCTGCGACTATGATGCCGAAAAAAATCGCGTAAGTGGGACAGGCCCTTCATCATCACAAAACTGGTCGTTTGCGGCTCGTGACATAGTTGAGTTGCTACAAGATGGGAAGTTCCTACAAGATGGCACTGGCACGTGGCAACTCTTCGTGTGCCTTTCCCAGAGTAGGATCTTCTATCATCCATTACAATAATTGGTCTACTCTTTTAAATCTCTTTTCAACCTTTAAGCATAGCACCATTTCGAAATGTTGTGATGAGATTTTCTTTCTGTTGTACTTGAGTGTGACATGATTTTTTTTCTCTGTATGGAATATGTGATCTGTTTGGAAAGCATGGAAAATAACGTTTTTCACTGAACCTTGGTACACATGACAATCATAAACCTAAACTTAGTTGTTTGAACATTTTTTTGACTAGTTAATCATGTAGTGCAAGTTAAATTCTCTGTATAATGATGAGGTTAGTTGCAGAACTTTAAAAAAAATATATGATCTAGATTCTATTGGATTGATTCTTGTTTGAACTGTGGCACATCGATGTAACTTAATTAGTTTACAAAATGTTTTCTCTATAAAACATGGTTTAGTTAAACAAGAGTAGCTTTAAGACTATGCTGTAGAAAAGCCAAATTTTCACAGAGCGTCTAACAGCATTGAATTGGCAGTTGGCTAAAGCACTTTCCTGTACTCAGGGTCTCTCTCTCTTGTGGTTCAATCTTCATCATAACAGACATTCAGCAAAGAATTGCACTCATCCATAACATACCATAAATAATTCGGGAGATAATCATAGTTTTAAGAAGCATATTACAACCACATGATTTGAGTCAGCGATCCTGGCACCAGTTTTCCTTGGGAGGGTGTAAACAATGAACTGTGAGAGCAAACTGATTCTTCTGAGTGGGTGAATGGAATAACTGGATGGCTACAATTGAATTGTCTCCCTTTTTAAATGAATAAGTGTGTGTGCTCACAAAGGAATTTAGCACAGTAAGATAAACGTGTTGAAACTCTGGGAAAATATGGAGCATATGGAGCAGTGGTCAGTCTCCTGGAGAGGATTTTTTTATTTTAAGTTTTCACATTTAGTTAAATAGGAAAAAAAGGTGATTGGAACTTGTTTGCAAATGCTACTTGCAACGTATATAGAAAAGATTGATAAATACCTCTACAATATTTTGGAGACGGTGATACAAAAATACACTTGGCATAGATTGTCTGGAGAGAATCACCAAGACTTTGTGCGGCCTCCAATATTTCACTCACTTGTTTGAAAGACAATGGGTAGGATCCTCGGAACATATAAAACAGAACTGCATAGGAACGGACACTTCGGCCCACAATGTCCTTGCCGAACATGATGTCAGGTTAAACTAATCCCCTCTGCCTGCATACGATACATATCGCTCCATTCCCTGCAAATCCATGTGCCTATCTAAAAGGATCTTAAATTTCTCTGTCGTTAGGAATTTCTTTAGTCAGAGGGTGGTGAATCTGCGGAATTCTTTGCCACAGAAGGCTGTGAAGGCCCGTCAATGGAAATTTTTAAGGCAGAGATAGATAGATTCCTGATTAATACGGGTGTCGGGTTATGGGGAGAAGGCAGAAGAATGTGTTTAGGAGGGAGAGACAGATCAGCCATGATTGAATGGTGGAGTAGACTTGATGGGCTGAATGGCCTAATTCTGCTCCTATCACTTTAGACCTATGACTTTATAGCCTCCACCACCACCCCTGTCAGTGTGTTCCAGGCACCCTCCACTCTCAGTGTAAAAAGTAAATTGCCCTGTACATCTCTTTTAAATTTTGCCCCTCTCACCTTAAAGTATGTCCTCTAGTCTTTGACATTTCCACCCTGGGAGAAAGGTTCTGACTGTCTACCCTATCTGTGCCTCTCAACTGTGAACAATCAGTGTCACTTGGGAGATGGGAGAAATGGGGGGAAAAAAAAAAAAATAAGGCAGAAAATGAAAATTATGGGACACACAGATATGTCGTGGTGGGGCAGAGGAAACATTTGAGTTAACAGCCATGGTTCTCTCTTAAGCTGATTGTTTACGGAGCCAGTGTTCGGCAGCGTAGAGGAAAGGCCCAGATAATTAACACAAGTCTCATCTTGCAGACTGCATTCAAAGCAACAATTCCTTGAGAGCATGTGCCAAGAAGGCCTGAAAATATATTGTGATCTGAAAAATAAACTCCAATGTGTCCTTTCATGTTAGGAAATGTATTGCAATTTTCAATTGTTTCTTTTAATTGGGGGGGGGGGGGGGGAAAGAAAGTAATTATGACCTGAAATAAAAAGAGAAGACATTCGAAAGTGTCAGCATTTCGGGCAGTGTTTGTGAAAAGGGAAATAGAGGTAATGCTTCAGGTCAAAGACAGAACCATCCTAGTGAAGGATCTTTGATGTGAATTATTAACCCTACTTCTCTGTCCACATGCTCTGTTTGACCCACTGAGTGTTTCCAACAGCTTCTGTGTTTATGTCTATTAACTGACTCAGTGTTGTGCATTTGAGACACAAACTCAACAGCCTGATGTGGTCTCTAGAAAATCTGTTTTGTGCTCATAAGACATAGGAACAGAACTAGGCCATTCGGCCCATCAGTCTACCATTTGATCATGGCTGATCTATTTTTCCTTCTTAGCCCTATAGTCCTGCCTTCTCCACATAACCTTTGATGCCCTTACTAATCAAGACCCATTAATCTACGCTTTTAAAATACCCAATGACTTGGCCTCCACGTCCATCTGTGGCAATTAATTTCAGTCACCACCTTCTGGCTAATGAAAATCCTCCTAATAAAGGTTAGTGACCTGTAGAAGGTGGCTGTCAGCAGGTACTACAATTAAACTTGGGCAACTTGAAGATGCAAAGGAAACAGCAAAGACTTGGAGTGTTTAAGAAGGAAGTGCAGATGCTGGAACAATCGAAGGTAGACAAAATTGCTGGAGAAACTCAGCGGGTGAGGCAGCATCTATGGAGCAAAGGAATGGGTGACGTTTCGGGTCGAGACCCTTCTTCAGACTGATGAGGGGATGGGGGGGAGGGGGGCCGGGAAGAAGAAAGAAAGAGACGGCACAGAGGGGGGGCAGTGAGAGAGGAGGTTTTTAAACTGTCTTCGGAGAGAGAAGGAGAACTTCAAAGTAGGCATACCTTGAGGAGATATTGCAGTGGAGTAGACAAAATGTTTAAGAAGGAACTGCAGATGCTGGAACAATTGAAGGTAGAGAAAAATACTGGAGAAACTCCACGTCACCCATTCCTTCACTCCATAGGTGCTGCCTCACCCGCTGTGCCTACTTTGAAGAAGTTCTCCTCTCTCCGAAGACAAACAACCTCCTCTCTCACTGCCCCCTCTGTGTCGCATCTTACTTTCTTATTCCTGCCCTCCCCCCATCCCCTCATCAGTCTGAAGAAGGGTCTTGACCCGAAACGTCACCCATTCCTTCGCTCCACAGATGCTGCCTCGCCCGCTGAGTTTCTCCAGCATTTTTGTCGACCTAGCAAAGACTTGGAAATCAGTTCTTTGCTAACTTTATCCTGCCTTAACTGTGTAGTCTGAATATACAGCAGCACCGTCTGACCATTAAATTAAATTCTCTGAAAAGCCGTATAACCTTCACAAATGTCGTGGAGTACAATAAAAATCAGAACTTCATCTGCTGGATAAAATGTATTTAGCAGATGAAGTTTGGCTGCAACAATTCTGCTTTATACACTTTCTGCCAAAAATGTATGTCTTTGTAACCCAGAGTTTTAGTTTGGGACTTTACTAATTGGTGACATTTTTTCACATCAATGCCTATTTTCCAGAATTCTGAGTTACATTGACATTTAAAATAAATTTGTGTCTGTTAAGCAGAAATAACGAATGCAAAAATATAACTAATTTCATTTATCTTAGGCCAGAACGATGGGATCATATTTGTGGAATTATTTCCTGATGGTCTGAGACCATCCAAGACCAGCTTGAAATATTTGAGTGCAATTAATTTTCTCGAACACCAGCTGCTTGAAGTTGTAGAAAAGATTATACAGTTGAGGTAATAGAAAAATTCGACTTGTACATATAATGGGCAGTACATCTTCTAACCATTTTCTCAGTCAGATGTTGATAAGTAGCTGTACATCAGGTTAAATAGATGTATGTCAGTGTGCCGAAACTTTGGAGTATCGGGGACAATTTTCAGTTTGGGGCAGGAGATAATGTACTGAAGTTGTTGCTGGCATATGTGGGCCGCCCTGTGGCACAGTGGTGGAGTTGCTGCCTTACAGCGCCACAGACCTGGGTTCGATCCTGATTACGGGTGCTGTCTGCACGCAGTTTGTTCGCCCTCGCCGTGACTTGCGTAGGTTTTCTCCCGGAGATCCGGTTTCCTCCCACACTGCAAAGACGTACAGGTTTGTAGGCTAATTGGCTTGGCAAAATTGGAACTTATCCTTAGTGTGTGTAGAATAGTGTTCATGTGCGGGGATCGCTGGTTTGCGCCGACCCGGTGGGCCGAAGGGCCTGCTTCCGTGCTGGATCTCTGAACTAATTTGCATTTGTAAAGCTCTGGGCACTTGATTGTGGACGACACCAAACATGCACACCGACATCAACTGTGTAATTCTCATTTCCTGTCATTTGGTCGGTGGGGGGCGCTGCGAGCCGGCTGCCCTACCAGCAGCGTGTTAGCTTTTTCTACTTTTTTTGTTTTTTTAGCATGTCCCAATGTGTGTTTTTAATGTTTCTCGGTTTGTCTTGTGTGGGGGATGGTGTGGGCGGGTAACGGGGAAACCGCTTAGGTCGCCTCCTCCACGGAGAGGCGACTTTTTCCATGTCGCCTCTCTCGCGGCCTAACACAAGGATTGGTGTGGCCTTTCCCGGAGACTGTGCCCGGGGCTTCAGCAGCGGGCGCAACGTAGACTTTTTCATCGCGGAGCGGGCGAGCCTTCGCCGGAAGGGTGCGCTCCGTTCGCTGGCCCGTGGCAGCCTGAAACTGCGGTCTGTGGAGCTCCAGCTGGCGCGGTGACGGAGCCTGGGATCCCTCGTTGGGGACCCCGGAGGAGAAGAGCTCCGACCGCCGGACCACGACCTACTTCTCCCCATATCCCTTGATTCCGTTAGCCCCTAGAGCTCTACCCAACTCGCCTTTAAATTCATCCAGTGAATTGGCCTCTACTCTGTGGCAGAGAATTCCAGAAATTCACAACTCTCTGGGTGAAAAAGTGTTTTCTCATCTCAGTTTTACATGGCCTCCCCTTTATTCTTAGACTGTGGCCCCTGGTACTGGACTCCTCCATCATTGGGATCATTTTTTCCAAGCCTGTCCAGTCCTTTTATAATTTTATACATTTCTATAAGATATCCTCTCATCCTTCTAAATTCCAGTGAATACAAGCCCACTCTTTCCAATATTTCCTCATATGACAGTCCCGCCATCCCAGGAATTCACCAGAAATGAATTTATAAAATGTATGAGAGTATTCAATATAGCTCATAATATATAGTTATATGTACTGCGTGCGAGTACTCAATCTGGGACCAGACAACATCTTTGCTGTGGTGCTGAAGAATTGTGCTCCAGAACTGGCTGTGCCTCTAGCCAAGCTGTTCCATTACATCTACATCATTGTTGGTTGGCAAAGTGGAAAATGCCATTGTCCACACAAAGCAAGCGTATCCAATGTCACTAATTGCCATCAGTCCAATCTATATCGACAACTGAAGCTGCTGTTAATGGTACAATAATTTTTAATTTACTCACTAATAACCTCGCAGATGCCATCATTGGCGTTTACTGGAATCATTTGGCATCAGAACTCATAGCTCCTTGATCCAAAAATTGACACGAGGACTCAATTCCAGAGGCAAGCTGAACAGTAAACCCTAGACATCACAGCATTCATTGCCACGTGGTATTAAATAGCCTGGCGAAACAGAAATCCAGCGAGGATTCCTCCACTGGCTGATACCTGGCACATTTGAAGATAGTTGTAAATGATCATCTTAACCCCCAGATATTGCTGCAGTTTTCCTCAGTTGCCCAGTTCTTCAGGGTGCTTCCCTAGATTTCAGTTTTCCCAGAGCTCCTGGATATGATCTGTCAATTGATGCCATGATCTATAAGCTCAGTATGCCTCTGGAATTTAGTCCCTTCATCAAGTTTCTGCTCTTGTCTAGGCACCTTTTTGTTTATTAAAAAATATATATTTGTTGATTGTTGTACAAATTTTCAGGCCTGTTCATCACTCTTCAGCAAATGAAGCAATCTGCACCCACATGTAGCAGGACCTGGACTGTATTTGGGCGTGACGTTATAAAGGACAAGGGACACTCATGCCATGCAAATGTTAGCAGCCACCAAATCTGTGAAAGGAGAGCCCAGCCAAACCTGGCTGTCGACCTCCCGAGAGAAGGGGGCTCACCATTGTCTAAACTGGATCTGGCACACAAATATTGTATCTAGCGCAGGAAGGAGGCTGGGTATTCTGCAGCAAAGATCATAGAGCGGAGCAAGATGGTCCACTCGGTCGTAGTACACAAATGGCCACATGTCAGGAATGTGATGATATGCTCTCTGTTCACTTGGATGAGTTGCAGAAATATGACAATCTCTTTAGATCTTCGGCCTGCGACCTACAACATCTTGAAACCACGGTCTCCGGTAGGGAAGCACCGATTCAGGACTTACCTTGTCT
The DNA here is from genome assembly GCF_028641065.1 of Leucoraja erinaceus. Lineage (NCBI taxonomy): Eukaryota > Metazoa > Chordata > Chondrichthyes > Rajiformes > Rajidae > Leucoraja > Leucoraja erinaceus. The sequence goes on along the minus strand of NC_073393.1, from coordinate 9,758,225 downwards.
GCACATCTGGCCGCCCGCAACGTTATCCAGAGTTATAGAGCAAAGAAACAGGCCCTTCAGCCAAACTCAACTATGCAATGGTTCAATGTTTCCTTTGATTATCATGTGTACCAAGGTACAGTGAAATTCTTGACTCTAGAGGAGATGTTAACTTGGCATCATGTTTGGTATGGGCATTGCTGTTATAGGGCCTGTTCCAGTTCTGTTAACAATTGAGTTAATCACATTCGTCTTGTAAGTCCCCACCAATGCAGTCAGTTTTCAGCAAAATTGACTCATAGAAACATAGAAAATAAGTGCAGGAGGAGACCATTTGGCCCCTCGACACTCCATTCATTGTGATCATGGCTGATCATCCACAATCAGTAACCCGCGCCTGCCTTCTCCGCATATCCCTTGATTCCGTTAGCCCCAAGAGCTCTATCCAACTCTCCTTTAAATTCATCCAGTGAATTGGCCTCTACTCTGTGGCAGAGAATTCCAGAAATTCACAACTCTCTGGGTGAAAAAGTTTTTTCTCATCTCAGTTTTACATGGCCTCCCCTTTATTCTTAGACTGTGGCCCTTGGTACTGGACTCCTCCATCATTGGGAACATTTTTTCCTAGCCTGTCCAGTCCTTTTAAAATGTTATACATTTCTATGAGACCCTCTCATCCTTCTAAATTCCAGTGAATACAAGCCCACTCTTTCCAATATTTCCTCGTATGACAGTCCCGCCATTCCAGGGATTCACCAGAAATGAAATTATAAAATGTATGAGAGTATTCAATATAGCTCACAATATATAGTTATATGTACTGCGTGCGAGTACTCAATCTGGGACCAGACAACATCTTTGCTGTGGTGCTGAAGAATTGTGCTCCAGAACTGGCTGTGCCTCTAGCCAAGCTGTTCCATTACATCTACATCATTGGCATTTGGTTGGCAAAGTGGAAAATGCCATTGTCCACACAAAGCAAGCGTATCCAATGTCACTAATTGCCATCAGTCCAATCTATATCGACAACTGAAGCTGCTGTTAATGGTACAATCATTTTTAATTTACTCGCTAATCTCCTCGCAGATGCCATCATTGGCGTTTACTAGAACAATTTGGCATCAGAACTCATAGCTCCTTGATCCAAAAATTGACTCGAGGACTCGATTCCAGAGGCAAGCTGAACAGTAAACCCTAGACATCACAGCATTCATTGCCACATGGTATTAAATAGCCTGGCGAAACAGAAATCCAGCAAGGATTCCTCCACTGGCTGATACCTGGCACATTTGAACATGGTTGTAAATGATCATCTTAACCCCCAGATATTGCTGCAGTTTTCCTCAGACGCCCAGTTCTGCAGGGTGCTTCCATGGATTTCAGTTTTCCCAGAGCTCCGGGATATGATCTGTCAATTGATGCCATGATCTATAAGCTCAGCATGCCTCTGGAATTTAGTCCCTTCATCAAGTTTCTGCTCTTGTCTAACCACCTTGAGCTACAATAATCTTTTTTTTTTGTTTATTTAAAAAAGATAATTTGTTGATGGTTGTACAAATTTTCTGGTCTCTTCATGACTCCTCAGCAATTGAAGCAATCTGCACCCACATGTAGCTGGACCTGGACTGTATTTGGGGGTGACGTTATAAAGGACAAGACACTCATGCCATGCAAATGTTAGCAGCCACCAAATCCGTCAAAGGAGAGCCCAGCCAAACCTGGCTGTCGACCTCCCGAGAGAAGGGAGCTCACCATTGTCTAAACTGGATCTGGCACACAAATATTGTATCAAGCGCAGGAAGGAGGCTGGGTAGTCTGCAGCAAAGATCATAGATGGTCCGTAGTAGGTCATGGATAATTTTTAGTGCCATCTTCGGAACCGGCTTCGCGATTAGTATCTTTGCCTGCAAGTGCAGTGTACGCAGCGCCACGCCATTCATGCCAGCGCCGCACATTAATGGGGAGCCCCGTTAGTCTGCAGCCGTGATTATGCAATTCGAGTCAGCTTGCACCAGAGCAACAGCTTTCCTCAGTGTACGTTATCTCCAAGGAAGTAATTTCTCCCAAGTTTGGACCATGCAATTAATTTAATTCATGGTGCAAACTTTTTTGAATGGGATTGCAGTGAAAAATGCACGCGCTCTGGGAGCGAAAATGTGGGAAGTTTCCCCGATCTGTCCTTGGGTGCTTGCATTCACTATGATCTTTGGCCTGTAGTAAGTGACTCGCCTCCAGAAGCCACAAAGCTCCACAAAACCTTGCTACTGTGTACAAGCCACATGTCAGGAATGTGATGATATGCTCTCTGTTCACTTGGATGAGTTCCAGAAATATGACAATCTCCAGATCAAAGTAGCCTGTTTGACTGGCACCCCATCCACCACAATAATTATACACTCCCTCCAGCACCAGCACGTGTCCTATAATATAATCCATTTACAAAATGTGTTGCAGTTACCTAGACGATTTTGATTGCGGCTCACAGACTTAGTCTGCCTACGAGCTGGAAGGACAAAGACAGTCAGCACCATCAGCTACAAGTATCAGACGATGAACATCTCCAGCAAGAGAGTTTAGCCACAAGCCTTTGACATATTTGTAACTTATTCATTGTACTGTTAACTCTTGGCCTTGTGCTCCGATAACCCCTGTAATTAATAATAACAAATGCATATGGTTAGCTGGGTATTAAAAATAAAAATCTTCAATGCATGCATTCAGAAGTAAAAATATAATGCACAACAAGCCTATGAATCTGAGGTTGTTTCTTTAAGCTCTGCTCTTAAAAATCCAAGTGCAAGATCAAGACTGACTTTATTTGCTGAAGGAGTGCTGCAGAGGCTAAAACAACTTTTTTTTAAAAATATTGTTTTCCAGCTTCACTGTCAAGGCCAGGAGTTGTTTTTTGAAGATAGATGCAGTCTGAAGAAGGGTCCCTGCCCAAAACATTACCCATCCATTTTCTCCAGAGATTATGATGCCTGACCCGCTGGGTTACTCCAGCACTTTGTGTCTATCTGTTCTGAATATTTTATCCTTTTTCTTAATATGCTAGCAATTGCACTTCCTTTCTGCACACCAGGAGTTATTTGTCCTGGGAATAAGGTGGCCAGTCGCCGCCTTCAAGCACTGTAGACAAAAATGCTGGAGAAACTCAGCGGGTGAGGCAGCACCTATGGAACGAAGGAATATGCGTCGTTTCGGGTCGAGACCCTTCTTCAGATTGCACTGTAGTCATTTACTGTCCAGCGGTAAAGAATTGCTGAATATAAAATATGAAAGAATGGCAATTATGTTTTCAAGTCAGGATACCTGGCAAATTGGAACTTGCAGGCGGCAATATTCCAATCTGATCACACTTCATCTAGATCGATGCTACAAGATTGGGAGGTGCTGTATATGGATTTTGAAAGATTCAAAAGCACTATCGGAAGTCTACTGATGTCCTGGATCATGTAGCAATCTGTTTAATTATCTTTTTTGTTGTCCATAAACCCTTGCTGCGGCATTTATACTGCAGAAGTAGTGTGGTGGCGCAGCGGGTAGAATGGCCTGGTTGCGCTGCAGTGGGTTTGATCCTGCCTTCGGCTGGTGTCTGTCTGGAGTTTGTATGTACCCCCTGTGACCTGCATGGGTTTTCTCTGGGTGCTCTGGTTTCCTCCAAAGATGTACACTTTTGTAGGTTAATTGGCTTGGTAAAATTGTAAATTGTCCCTAGTGTGTGTAGGATAGTGTTAGTGTGCGGGGATCACTGGTCGGCACATTCTCGGTGGGCCGATGGGTCTGTTTCCGCACTGTATCTCTAAACTAAACTAAAAGTAGTATTTCAACTGTGAGGTATTTTTGAATATGCTGTGCTTAGAAGTCATTTTTATTTTATTGTAATAAATTGCTGGCATCTTTCATATTAATCTTGTTATTAATGCAAATGCTAAAAATGTCATCAGCCTGAGACATTAAATGTATTTCCCCACAAATATTACCTGACGAGTCAAAAGCTTTTAGCATTTTTGACTTTTTTTTCAGGTTTTCCACATCCACAGAATTTCGCTATTGCATATAAATCACTGATTATTGTTGCTGTACAGTAAAAGGTCTTTATTATGTGGATCAATACTGCAAAGCATTACCTATCAAATATAGTCTGAAGAAACTGATTCAATTGACTTTGTACGAGATGCAAATCACAGCAGACAGATTGAAATGGGAAGAGTAAAGGTTTGAGTTGCATACATAATTTATCTTCTCATCGGAGAGCGGAATAGTCAATTACTTCAGTGGCAGTTGTCATAGCACTTGTAAAGATCTCTTTGCAATTGAGATTCATATCATTCCTGTTCTGAATATTTTATCCTTTTTCTTAATTTGTTTTCCCAAATGCAGAATTAAAAGACAAAGTGGATTAAGCAACGTCCTGGGGAAGATTGTAGGAAAGAAGCAAAAGATGAGCACCTTGGAGAAATCAAAAATTGACTGGGAAGCATTCAAAGAAAAGGAGGGGATTGGCGATGAGCTTGCAATCTACAACCGTGGGAAGGAAGGGTGAGTGCGCAAACTCTGTCTCTAAGGAAACTGACCTGGTTTTTAGGATGTCACAGAGATAACTAATCTGTTTTTTGTGGTCACTTTGTACTTGGGAGCCCTTGGCTGCAACTCAAATGAATCACCTATTTATTTTCTCGCACAAGCATTGATGCATCTTGTTGGTTGTAGCGTAGTTTTTTACCACAGTAATAAGATCTGTCTGGTACAGTGGATTCTGTTTAATTGTAAGTCAGTCAGTAGACACTTGTATTTCTAGATATTATCACGCTCTCCATGATATAGCTACCAGCTGCAGGAACTTACAATGGCCTCTTGCTCCTCACTAGCATTAATTGATTTAAAGCTTAAATGTGCCATAAAGCATTTCAGGAAAAGTATTGGAATTTTTTACATTTCCATTATTCCATCTTGGAATATAAATTAAGTCCTAAAATCCGATCCAACTTTGCAACATAGAACAAATCTGCAGAGGAAATCCACCTTTTTTAATACTTTCAGTGCATTCAAACTGAGGAGTTCATACATTTCTTCCACTCTAGTAACCAGTCACAGTTATCAGACAGGATTGCAATAGTCAGAGATATTCCTTCATTGATAACTTTTTCTGTGTTAAAGATGACGACAAGATATTACATTTTTAAAATTACATTTGGAATGAAATTAGATAAGTCCAGACATCAGTCTGAAGAAGGGTTTCGGCTCGAAACGTCGCCTATTTCCTTCGCTCCATAGATGCTGCTGCACCCGCTGAGTTTCTCCAGCATTTTTGTGTACCTTAAGAATTTGTAAAGCATTGTAAGTTTATTTAACAGGTGGCAGTTGACCTTGTCACAAAATGTATTACAGTTTTTGTTCCTCTTCCACCCACCCGTCCCTCACTGCTCAGTCCTATACTGATAAGAATATCCAGTACATTAAACACTCGCAGTAACGGCCAGGGTGGGCGGGATGGAGGATGGTGCCGTTATTGCCAAATGTCCGCTATAAATAGACAATAGGTGCAGGACTAGGCCATTCGGCCCTTTGAGCCAGCACCGCCATTCAAGTGATCATTGCTGATCATCCTCAATCAGTACCCCATTCCTGCCCTCCCCATATCCCCTGTCTCCGCTATCTTTAAGAGCCCAATCAAGCTCTCTCTTGAAAGTATCCAAAGAACCGGCCTCCACCGCCCTCTGAGACAGAGTATTCCACAGACTCACAACTGTCTGTGAGGAAAAGTGTTTCCACGTCTCTGTTCTAAATGGCTTACTCCTTATTCTTAAACTGTGGCCCCTGGTTCTGTACTCCCCAAATATCGAGAACATGTTTCCTGCCTCTAGCATGTCCAAACTCTTAATAATCTTATATTTCAATAAGATCGCCTCTCATCCTTCTAAACTCCAGAGTGTACAAGCCCAGCTGCTCCATTCTCTCAGCATATGACAGTCCCGCCATCCCGAGAATTAGCCTTGTAAACCTATGCTGCACCCCCTCAATAGCAAGAATGGCCTTCCTCAAAATAGGGGACCAAAACTGCACACAATACTCCAGGTGTGGTCTCACTAGTGCTCTGTACAACTGCAGAAGGACCTCTTTGCTCCTATACTCGACTCCTCTTGTTATAAAGGCCAACATGCCAAAGGTTTAACCTAAGGCCGGTTGGGAAGAAACGCGATGGAGGGGAGGGTTAAACGAGGGGGAATTCACAGGCCGGGGAGCCAGGAAACATACCCACAGGTGGTGCGCCAGGGACGGGATGAATATCCATGCTGCATTCATGCTGCTCGCTCTCTTCGCCCCTGCAACCAGAAGCACGCTACATGGCGCAGCTCGTTGGGTAACCTGGCAGAAGTGGGGGGGGGCGCAGTGTAACGGGAACCTCGGTTCACCATAACCAAACTCTGCTGTATAAATAGGCAATGGTCTTCAGCTTGTGACACTGCTACATAACTGTTATATATGGGTCCTATATGCTGAAAATATTGGGGGTGAAAATGACATCAGGACAGTTTGTTAGGAAAATGAAGGAAATCATAACAAAATACTTATGCAGCTGAGTGAGTATAATTATATGGATGAGAAATTGGGTTCAACCAATTGATGATGACTTCTTTGACAAAGTAACTAGCATATTAGATAACAAGGAAGCCAACAGATGTAGCAAATTCTGTTATAAAAAATGTGGTCCATGAAATGCCCCATAAAAGATTACTGCTTTAGATAAGCACCTGTGGACTTGAACGTAATAGGTTAAGTCCAGGGGGTCAGATGTGGGGCTTTATGTGTGGGCCAGATATATTGTCAGTGCAGAGGGGCTAAGAGCAAGGCCAAGTGTGTATCCAGAGTCAAGGTCTGGAATAGTACTAGGTGTGCAGTCCAAGCTGGGACAATGGGTGTGTTCAGCACTGGGAACCTAAGCAGTTAAGCAGCTATGATCAGGGTAGAATAGGGAGCCATGTGTAAGGCTGGACTCGGGGTCAGGAATGAGAGAAGGTATACAACTGGAATCAGGGTCAGGAGTAGTACCAGGTGTGCAGTGAGACCCAGGTTGGTCAACATGGGCCAAGTGCTTGATTATAATCTGATTTCCATACATGAATACACTAAAATCATTCATGTGCTCCACCTGTTGACCAGAGCCTGGCTCTACTGTGGAATGTAATTAGGAATGTAATTTAGCCTAACCTTATTCATACCTAATCCAATTTAAAGCATAAATATTGCATTCAAGTGTAAGTTAAAAGACTCGCTATAGTGTGCACCAGATTGCACAATTTCAAGGTGAAAAATGCTAAAGCTCTGTACCATGGGAGGGGAGGTCACCCCACACCCTTCTCCCACCCCCCACCCCGCCTTCCGTCGCTATGCTCCCTCAGGCTTGGTCTCTCGCAATTTCTCACTCCCAACTCTCACCCAATGTTGACAGCCCTGTGTCAGGGAACGTGAAAGAGCACAAGCGATTACAGGGTACATAAGCAGGTCGTGGCTGTGAATAGTGGCTGTATAGAGAGTATCTGACTGAGCTCAATAGGTAGAGAGCAAATAGAATAGAAACAGAGAAAAATAGGTGCGGGTGTAGGCCATTCGGCTTTACGAGCCATTCAACATGATCATGGCTGATCATCCAAAATCAGTACCCCATTCCTGCTTTCTCCCCATATCCCTTGATTCCTTCAGCCCAAAGAGCTAAATCCAACTCTCTCTCTTGAAAATAATAATCTAATGATATTTGTGAGCATCACCCTGTTACAGAGTAGGATGCTTCATTTTAACTAGCAGTTTTTTCCACATTTTTTTTTTAAAAAAAAAAATTAGGTGCCTACCTTTAAGTTTTAAATGAGGACTGTTTTAACTAACGTACTTATTCTTCATTAAGGGATATAGGGATTTGGGGATAGGGGGTAATGGACTTCATCCTTGTGACACTGAATGGCAATGCAGAATTGAAGGGAATTATAACCTGCCTGCTGCCTTGATTTCTCATGTGATTCTCGTAAACCTCTTTATATTAAATAAATAACAATGATTGTTAAGTCTCTTTTCTGTTTGAACTGGAATCTTTCTTGCTTGTGCATGTGTTGAGGATCAGGAGAGCAAAACAATAAAGCATGAAAATGAAGTAATGTTTGCTTTGGTGTTGGCAGTAAAGAACACTTTGACTTTCGCAAGTCTCTTTGTCACAAATCCTGTGATTTTAGTCTTGTTCGGTACCTTTTTGTTAGCTAAAATAATCATAGCTTGTTTATTTTAACAGTGCATGAAAGCCATGCCTCGGGGTTTATCTTTTAGAAATGCACTTCATTCTGGATGAAAAGATATAGACTTTATTACAAGTAACAGTGCTGTGCTCTTTGTTTGGAAGTATTAATGAAATTGTGCCCCCTGGGTAGATGTAATAAGAGCAGAACCAGTTTTAGTTTCCACATCACACTAGGGATTAAAGTCAAATTTCCATTATCAGCCACATACATAGAGATAAACCAATCAGTCATTACTTTGTGTGTGTACGTGCGGTTATAGGTGCAGATAATGGCTCAATTGCTGTTAAGAAAACCATTCGTCTATAAATACACATTAGTGTACCTAGTTGCCTCGGATTTCAAAATGTTCTTTCAAATCTCATCAATCAGCCTTCAGTACAGTTTGCTAGCTTCAATGATCCAAAATCTTGTCACAAGCGAGAATGGACTAGAAATGTTGCTGACGAGCTGTAAGTGTCATGTGTACTTTTTATAATACTCTTATAGAGTGAGGGCCTAACTGGCAATGGCCAGAATATATTCCACTAAAGATAGACACAAAGTGCAGGAGTACCTCAGCAGGTCGGGCAGCATCTCTGGAGAATAAGGATGGGTGACGTTTTGAGTTGAGACCCTTCGTCTAAAGATGCTGATGCTGCTTGTCCCATTGAGTGACTCCAGCAGTTTGTGTCTATCTTCGGTATAAACCGGCATCTGCAGATCCATTCTACACAGAATATATTCCACTAAATGCCCTTCAGGTGGAGATTGTGAATCGCTGCAGTGAAGTAGTTTAGGAACTCTGACAATATTGCTGGGCAGGGATCTGCAAGATTTCGGAACGGAACGTGCAAATGCTATTATTCCTGAGAGCAAGCACTTCCCTTTATTTCTCTTCTGCTGCTTTGAAGGACGCAAAATGGACTCTCCGCATGTACAAACACAGGGATCAATGGTGTGCCCTTTACATTTCTCAGTGCAGATCACTTAGCAACACTAATGGGCAGCTGCTGAGCTGAAAAAAAAAGTTTTGTTTTTTGAGCAAATATTCTTCCTCTGACTCTGTAAGTTTGTGTAAATTATCCCAAGGGTGCAGGATAGAACTAGTGTACGGGTGATCATTGGTTGGCACAGACTTGGTGAGCTGAAGGTATAGGAAGGAACTGCAGGTGCTGGTTTACACCAAAGATGGACGCAAAATGCTGGAGTAACTTGGTGGGACAGGCAGCATTTCTGTCTATCCAGATATGGTGCCTGTCCCGCTGAGTTACTCTTGCATTGTGTGTCTATCTTCGGTGGGCAGAAGGACCTGTTTCCACGGTGTATCTCTAAACCAAACCAAACTGAAAGAGTGTATCCAACTTTTATAACATTGCCTTTGGGATGATGCTTTCTGTAGTGATTTCTACCCACACCTGAACACAATGCTCCATTTTAACGCTGAAGCAGGGTTCAAGTTGTACTGTTAGCACTGAACTTTGGGGCATCACAACTGTATGTTAGTGCCCAGGTTCTGATGCTCTGAATCATTTACAGCTTATCTACTATGCTCTCTGGTGTTTTCCCTACCATCTTGTTTAATATCAAACTGAAATGTTGTAAGGGAAATAATTTAGCTGTGTTCTTCAAAAATAGTTCTGTCCCTCGCGATCAATGGTACACTGCCTGTTTAAGAAGGAACTGCACATGCTGGAAAATCGAAGGTAGACAAAAATGCTGGAGAAACTCAGCGGGTGAGGCAGCATCTATGGAGCGAAGGAAATAGGCAACGTTTCGACCCGAAACGTTGCCTATTTCCTTCGCTCCATAGATGCTGCCTCACCCGCTGAGTTTCTCCAGCATTTATGTCTACCAATGATAAACTGCCTGTGCCTTCAACAGCATCATTATAATGTTATAAAAATACTTCAAAAGCCGCAAGACACCCGAGTCCATTGCACTTTCTTTGGGTTTCAATTCTAATCTCATCTATCAGTTCCCACCTCCATTACTCTTGAACATAACCTCCGTTTCTGTCCGATAAGCAACTGTTGATTCAGAATATGTTCATGGTTTTACTTCATCTGGAGAATCCAAGACAAGGTGTAAACATTATTGCCCAGAGATCTACGGTGGTGTAACCGTGCACAGTAAGTACCAAATGCTTCAGTAATTAGCAGGTCTGGTCCAAGCCTTCTCTACCGGAGAAAGGCATCTTCTATTATATACCTAACAAATAGGTTGTGATTAATATAATTTGCTCAGTGTCGCAACATGACCAATATAGAATACAGAAGGCAAATCTTGCAAGATGTGCAAAGTGAGAAAAGTTTGAAATAACAATAGAGGTTTGGAGACGAGACCAAGTGCAAATAGTCTAATTTATAATCCCTGGCCTACAAAGGTAAAAAAAAACATACATTGTATTGTACCTGTATGTTAACTTTATTTAGGGTATAAGGTGCACTTGTCTATTTTAAACACCAATGCTACCTTTTTTTTTCCTCACCATTAAAAATGGATCGTCTTATCTTCCCACCATAATGAACTTTAACAAAGGTCAACTTTATACTCCATTGGTCATGACCTTCTCCACTCACGTAACCTGTGTGTAATGTTTGGCAAACTCTGCATCTTTCCTTGCAGTATTATTTTTAATCGCGCTCTGCACCATCAGTGTAAATAGAAACATATTAAAGCCCGAACTAACTACTAACCAGTTGGAATAACAATGACAAATACCTGTTCCAATCATTGCTGCTTTTCTGCTTGAGTCTGACCTCCAGCAATTTATATGAATCCATCCCAGTTTCTGAGAGTGCCACCAGAAGAGAACTGAGTTTACTGTTCCATTGAATGTAAAATGGTTTTTAAATTATTTTTTTATTTAATTAGTAACTTCCTGGGACTAGAAACATTTATTCACATTGGCAATCAAAATAAATTCCTCAATTAGCCAAAATTGTAGTTATAGACTACCTTACACCTAACTCGAGGTTTGGATAAAAATTAGCTCTTGGTCCATGTTGTGAATATGAAGGTTTGAAGTAGGGAGTTTTAAAAGAGATTTGTGATGAAGGAAGGAAGGAAGGATTTTTCCATATCTTCATAGTTTGAATTCCATTTTTTTCCCCATTGAAAATATACTTCACCACACGTCACCACAGCTTGTTAAATGTGCAGACTTGGAACATTGAAGCAGAAATGCTAAGTAAAACCATCCTGGTATTACTGAAGTAATAGTGGTCCTGAAGTACAGAATGGGCTCAGCATAAAAATGGGCCAAATGTTTTACCAAATTAGCAACTTGGCCAAAGCATTTCCCCTGGACTGGACTTCATAATAACGCACGTTCACTATTCCTGATCCACAACTATTATTTTTGGTGATCTGCATTGTGATTCGAAATCAGTAAATGCCTTAACGTCAGTTGGATTTATGAGTTAGACAGGTAGTTTGCGGAACTATGGTAAGTGAAATTTAAAAAAAAGTATGAAATAACACTGAATATTAATATCATGAAATAGAACCTTGGCCTCTGTCGCCAAACACATATTCCTCTTTTGGTGACATCATCGGGTGATGGTGGTGCCTGCAAAAGTTGGGGTCAATGTTTTGTCAACAGTATTGGTAATTTAGGACGCCCCATTAATGTTTAATGTTACATTAACTGGGAATTGATTTCATTTCAGTTGGCACCCATTGTTCAACTTTAGTCATGAAAGATGCACATTTGTCCCCACAATGCGCAGACATGCAAAACTGTGAAGTCTTGCTTACCACCATCTCAACTGCCTGCTGCACATTGTTAACTGGATATCTCTCCACCTTAAAAGTGGTAATTTTGCAAAATGCCTCTTCTTCCTCAACTCTTAAACCTGCTGGAATTTTACCTCTTTCTCCTCAAACCCTCACCCTTCCCCAACTAAGCCTTGACAAATTGCACCAGCCCTTCACTTCCCCCCATCACTGACCAGGCTTTGTCCTACCCCCTCCTCTCTTCCAGCTTTCCCCCCCCCAATCAATCTGAACCGACCAGAAACATCGCCTATTCATGTCCACCAGATATGCTACCTGACCCGCTGAGTTACTCCAGCATTTTATGGGGGGTTTTTTAAATCTGCATCTGCAGTCCCTTGACCTATGGCTTTGCTTGGGCAGCTTACAACCCAGCGGTATGAATATTGACTTCTATAACTTCAAGTAACTCTTGCTTTCCCTCTCTCTATCTCTCCCCCATTCTAGTTCTCCGTCCCGTTTCACTGTCCTCCTAATTAAATTTTACTGATTGTTTGCCTCATTGCCACCTTCCCCTCAGCTGACAATGATCCATTTAGGAGATTGAGAGGGGATCTTATAGAAACTTACAAAATTCTTAAGGGGTTGGACAGGCTAGATGCAGGAAGATTGTTCCCGATGTTAGGGAAGTCCAGAACAAGGGGTCACAGCTTAAGGATAAGGGGGAAATCCTTTAAAACCGAGATGAGAAGAACTTTTTTCACACAGAGAGTGGTGAATCTCTGGAACTCTCTGCCACAGAGGGTAGTTGAGGCCAGTTCATTGGCTATATTTAAGAGGGAGTTAGATGTGTCTCTTGTGGCTAAGGGAATCAGGGGGTATGGAGAGAAGGCAGGTACGGGATACTGAGTTGGATGATCAGCCATGATCATATTGAATGGCAGTGCAGGCTCGAAGGGCTGAATGGCCTACTCCTGCACCTAATTTCTATGTTTCTATGTTGCCACCTTCCCCTCAGCTGACAATGATCCATTCTACATATTCCTTGAATGTCGTCCCCTTTGATCTCTTGTTTTCACACCTTACTCTTCCATATCTCTTTGTCTCCCTCTCCCCTGACTCTCAGTCTGAAGAAGGGTCTTGTCCTGAAACGTCACCCATTCATTCTCTTCAGAGATGTTGCCTGTCCCGCTGAGTTACTCCGGCATTTTGTGTCTACCTGCAGTCCCTCATGTCCACATTTTACTGTTCCACTGTGAAATCCCCTGATGGTATGCCTACTTTGAAGAAATTTGCCTCCTCTTTCCAAATCAAGTTCTGTGAGACCCTCGGTACACAAAATTGCTGGAGAAACTCAGCGGGTGCAGCAGCATCTATGGAGCGAAGGAAATAGGCAGATTGGATCTGTGAGACCCTCTCTCACTGCTCCCCCTCTGAAATTCCTGCTGCTCACCTACTCTTCAACCATGATCCACCCATCACTTGCCTGGCTTTGTACTACCCCCCATCTGAATTCCAGCTTTCTCCTCCTTAATGCAGTCAGCCGGAAGATCCAAAATGTCATCTCTAGAGGTGCTACCTGACCAGCTGAGTTACTCCCAACACTTTGAGCCCTTCACTAGTGTTAGAAACACAGGCGACAGCTCAAATATATGAATTGAGGTGGTTGACTTATTCCCTGCTAATGTGCAGATAGATTGCAGGTCATTCTTGAGGGGCTATGTTGTGGAACTGACACTCACAAATATCCATCACTACATATAGATTCACTGCAGTTCCATAGAATTTAAGGGAAGTTGAGAAGATAACAAATTATTTTACAAAAATGAAGTCTTGCCATAATAAAAATCTAAAAAATGACGACAACCCAGAGTAAATAACACACGAGAAATTATTAGATGATAAAAAATGGCAAAAGGAGCAAAGGGAACACTACATAAAGGAGAGGCGCAGCAGTTGTCCTCATTTTAAATCTCAATTAAAATTATTTTAATACTCATATAATTTGGTTTGCAGTTTTCAGCCGACCATAAAAATTAGTTTGACATTTTAATCAACTGCAGTTCATTTTAGTCGTATTCAGCAAGTTAATTGGTGTTAAGCCCCACGTTGCCCTTTAAGTATTGAATGACCTTTTCCACTTTCACATCTTTTCCACAGACTATTGTATTTTCCAAATGTTAATAGGATTTCAGAGTTGGAACTAGAATATGGCTTCACAAATTTCCTGATATAAGTAACACAAAAAAAAATAATGATTTTAAAAAGAATTATTCAAGGGCGAAGTACTCCTATTTTGAAGAATTTGAAGTGAAATAGCCTAGAGCAAAAAAAAAAGGATTTTAAGATGCAGCTGGTGATCCTTGTGCAACTGCAATGCATGTTGTGCTTCAGTGCTGAAACGTAAATGTGTCTCGATCTTCCATGAGCTAATTTGATGCTCAAACTACTGTTGCTGAGAGTACATGTTGCATGGCACATTGAAATAAATTGTAGAAACTCGGTGGAAAAAGGACTGATTTTGAATTGGCTTCATTATTAGCTATGCCTATCGCGAGTCGTTTATACTTTGAAAACTAACCATCTGATTGTTGTCAGACAGAAGGGTGAAGATACACAAAAAAGCTGGAGAAACTCAGCGGGTGCAGCAGCATCTGTGGAGCGAAGGAAATAGGCAACGTTTCGGCCCGAAACGTTGCCTATTTCCTTCGCTCCATAGATGCTGCTGTACCCGCTGAGTTTCTCCAGCTTTTTTGTGTACCTTCGATTTTCCAGCATCTGCAGTTCCTTCTTAAACAGAAGGGTGAAGATGCACCAGCCTGTGGCCTGCGAGCTCCCGACGATGTCGTCCACTGGCCCGCGGCCGAGCCCCGGATTCAGGTCACCGCCTCAGCTACCGGAACGCCGCCTCAGCCCCGCGCCGGGCCGCCTCAGCCACCGGAGCATCGTCTCAGCCCCGCGCTGGGCCGCCCTCACCGGAGCGCCGTCTCAGCCCCAAGTCGTGCCACAGCCACCGGAGCATCGTCTCAGCCCCGCGCTGGGCCGCCCTCACCGGAGCGCCGTCTCAGCCCCGAGTCGTGCCACTGCCACCGGAGCGTCGTCTCAGCCCCGCGCCGGGCCGTCCTCACTGGAGCGCCGTCTCAGCCCCGAGTCATGCCGCTGCCACTGGAGCGCCCGAACGCCGCCACAGCTCGAAGACGGCCAGCCTCGCGTTGGTGAGTCCTGGCTGGCTCTGCCTCCGGAGCCTCGAGGTCGGTCGCAGGTTGGAGGCCGCCAGCTCCGCCATTAGGCCTCAGCGCAGACGGAGGCAGAGAAGGGGGGGATATGACAGAAAGAGTCGCATTCCCCCGAAGGGAGAGACAGAAAACCACGTTTCAGCCCCTCCACACATAACACAACCTAATAACCAAAAATTCTAACTAAACAAGAAAAAAAAACAACGAAAAAAAGTAAAAACAGACGGACTGCAGGCGAGCCGCAGCCGTTCAACAGCGCCGCCACTTCCTGTGCAGATCCATTATAGTTTAGATATGCCACATGGGGTAAGAGCATCGTAGATTACAACTTCAAAGAAAGAAATCGCTTACGCAATCTTTAGACTTTAGAGATGCAGCGGGTAACAGGCCATTCCACCCCCCGAGACCGCATGGGCCAGCGATCATCACCCTGTGCACTAGCATTCTCCCACACAATAAGAACAATTTACAATTTTATCAAAACCAATTAACCTACACATCTGTATGTCTGGGGTGTGGGGGGGAACCAGAACACCCGGAGAAATCCCTTCATGGCCACAAGGAGAACATACAAACTCCATACAGACAGCCCCAATCATTATCAATGTTTGCATTTCAAAGGGATAAAGCTATCCTTTCAGTTTCTGCTACATATCACTAAGAAAATGGGCTTTCTATACCTGCCTTAAGTCTTTTATAACTTCCAATCACAAACAGTTCAGGTTTAAATATTACTAAAACGTTGTAAAAAGTGACACTTTGGACTTTATCCAATGCTAATTATGGAACTTGTTTTTATTTTTAATAATGATGAGAGTGGGGTGAGGTGTTGATGATCGTACAATGTTTTTCTTAATAGAGCAAATGTTTATTCACAGTTCCAGGAACCAAGAATTAATTTCTGGGATTCTAACATCTACATTTCCCTCAATGTTACATGAGTAATCCCTGCCAGGCCCCTCCCTCCCCCAGTCCATGAAATCTTTTGAATCTAATTACAAAACATTGTGTCCATATCCCTTTTAATCAGACATGCCAATCTGGACCAATTAGAACAATATACATTCCTTTCTCAGCTTTCACTTCTTCCACTCAGCAACAGTCTCGGCTGATTATAGTTACACAGTTTTGAAATAAAGTCTTGCATATCAGTTCCAGTTACTTCAAGAATGTTCACACAACTCTGATCAGAATAACATGGCAGATGTTCCATGTATTTCAATATAATGTGTGTAAATAGTCATTCCTAAGCCAAATTGATGTGTGTGTTCCCACTATAAATGCCACTATTTGTGTACCCAGTTGCTAGACGTTTCTGCTGTTTGATAAACAAAATAAAATTGGATAAAGGCTGTTTTGAATATTTATGAAATCATGAGTTTCAGCATTTGGTTTCAAATGAGAAGCAATTTTATTAATGCACACAACTTCCTTAACAGGCTCTGTGTTGATTTATACTGTTTGTACATGATAAGGACCATATGTTCAAACTCGTTTCCAGTTGCCTGGGGCCATTTGTGTTGTTTAATCTCCAAGGATTAGTGAAATCACTTTAAAATCCAAGTTAATGCCACACAAAGCATCAGCTCCACAACTACCCACCTTTGCATTACATTCAGGAACTTTTAGGAATGATATTGTTGGAAATGGGCTGCCTGTGTGGAGTTTGCATGATATCCCTGTGACCACATGGGTTTCCCCTGGGTTCCTCCAGTGTAGGTAAGGAGATGAGGATCCCATTGCGCAAATCCTATTGCGCAGAGACAGGCACTTCAGCCCACTAAGTCCACGCTGACCAGCGATTACCCTGTACACTAGTATTATGCTAGACGCTAGGGGCAATTCTACAACCTTACTGAAGCCACTTAACCTACAAAAAGCAGTACGTCCTTGGAGTGTGGGAGGAAACCAGAGAAAACCCACGAGGTCACAGGGAGAACGTGCAAACTCCGTACAGACAGCACCCGTGGTCAGTATTGAACCCGGGTCTCTGGCACTGTAAGACAGCAGCTCTATGCAACTGCCACAGTGCTGTCCTATTAGTGGTTTCTTTCTGTATTTCAGTAAAAAGGCCTTCAGTGCAAAATAATTCAATTTTGAAATCAGGTTTTCCTTAACTAAAGGCAGAATCTTATTTCGATGCATTAAAACATCCTCATCGCTTCATGTCAGTTCTTATTAAGTACACTGTTCAACCAGTGTTTGCCCTGCTGGACCTCCTTCTCTGTGTGTTCATTCTGCTTTTATCATCCGATGTTGCTTAATTAACTCACCAGGAGGCTATAATGTTTGGCTGAGTTAATTTGCTGCCATTATACATGTTTTGAGTTTTCTTATCTCGCAGCAAAAAAAATTCCGACTGCCTGGATCAGTTCCTGCAGGGCTAAAGATGAACTGATTACATTCTGCACTAACATATTAATAACACAACACATGCGTTGAATGCTGAGATTAATGATATTTTTGTTTCTTGAAGAAGTGGCTGTGCATGTGCAAGGACTGGCAAACAGCCACAATCTCCCTCAATGCTGCTTCTCAATACATTCTTCCCTGCTCACTCAATCATATTCTATCTCATGAATATTTTTTTTTGAAGGGGCCAGCCTAACTAGAATGTTGCTGGATAGGCATTCTCTATCTGACAGACTAAGTTTGATTGTTCTATAAATTGAAGCTCAGTGTTTCTCGGTGGGTAGAGGCACGGCGTGGCTTGCCATTTGAGTTCCGCGCTTTAAGAATATTTCAGGGTCATTCCCTGGTCCAGCTGATTTAGCTCGTCTCAGCAGGGCCGCCAGTGAGGATGGCACAAAGGCCATCAATCTATCTGCACATTAGCAGGGAATAAGTCAACCAACACTGCCCATGAAGCCAGTTGGATGAAAGACCCCCTGTTAAAGGTTGAATGACCTGTCTAATAGTGTGAATTAACGGCATGGCATATATAAGGTTCAAATAAATAATTTGGTAGTTTAAATTAGCCAAAGCACGGGGTGGAATTATTCTCTCCTGAAAGGCTTTGGTAATAACTGAGGCTTTTGGCGGCATGTGGCACAGCAGTTGAGTTGCTGCCTTACAGCACCAAAGACACTGGTTCGATCCTGACTACAGGTGATGTCTGTACAGGGTTTGTACATTCTCCCTGTGATCACGTGGGTTGTATGGGGTGAGGATAGTGTTATTGTATGGGGTGGTCACTGGTTGGTGCAGACCCGATGGGCCGAAGGGCCTGTTTCAGCCCTGTATCTCTAAAGTCTAACATACTTACGAGTTGAAAGACAAAGTCCTCATTTCTCTATTCAAGGACAACTCCAGCCAAATCCAGAAGTCATTGACTGAGGGGGGAAAAAAATTCCTTTCTTTCCTTTTCCGACCTTCAATCCAGCTCTTGGCATTTGGTCTAACAGAGAAGCTATCTCTGCAACTTAATGTGAAAGATTCTATTGCGTGCAGCACAGACCTCCAGTTAAGGATTACTCCAGCCTTTGGTGTCTATATTCGGTTTAAACCAGCATCTGCAGTTACATACTTCCTACACAAGGAATGGTACAAACTTGATTACATTGTTAGAGTAGGATTTGCAGCTTTAGGTAGGACATTGCTACATGGTGTGGATGTCCTAGATGCTAGGTGAACATACGGCATTGGGAAAAGAGTGGGTAAGACCCGAGTTTCGTTTTAACAGCCCCTCTGTTTGTTATGGAAATAAAACCAGCGTCACATTACTGGGTGCACAGAGAGATGAATTTGATATTGTTTTGTTCAACTGCCAGCCCACACCCATCTACCCTATGACCTAATTCAAGATGCATCAACGTTTTTCTAATCATAAAGGTGAATTACTTTGTGACATTCTTTCGACTGCTTTAGATATCGCACAATTTCTTTGTGTGGTTTTAAAAAAAAGATTATTCACAGTGAAAATTTAAATCAAATTGTAAAAAGCTCGAAATCCATTATATGCCCACGAGCATTGACGGCATCTGAAGGTCTCATCTTTTCAAATGCTGTCAGACTTGATGTGCTTTCTCAGCATCTTCTGGTGCTATTACATATTTTTCAATTTGCAGCGGTAGAGTTGCACTTAGCACTTGCAGCGCCCGAGACCCGGGTTCAACCCTGACTGCGGGTGCTGTCTGTACGGAGTTTGTACGTTCTCCCCGTGACCGCGTGGGTTTTTGCCGAGATTTTCGGTTTCCTCCCACACTCCAAAGATGAACGGCTTTGTAGGTTAATTGGCTTGGTATAAGTGTAAATTGTAAATTGTCCCTGGTGTGTGTGTAGGATAGTGTTAATGTGCGGGGATCGCTGGTCGGGGCAAACTCAGTGGGCTGATTGACCTGTTCCCGCGCTGTATCTCCAAAACTAAAAAAACGAAATCACGTATATGAATGTCATTGAATCTGCCTTGGACTGTTTTTAAGATTAATCTGCTGCTATTTCTCCCTGCAGATACATTGAAAGGAAAGCTTTCTTGGACAGAGTTGATCACCGACAGTTTGAGCTGGAACGTGATATCCGACTCAGCAACATGAAGCCGTGATTTTTATCTTGCAGCCAGAAGTCATTTGCTTAATGTAAATCTGCATCCAAAATACTAATTGTCCGTTTTCAGTGCAGCCGCCAGCCGATGGTTTGTGGCTGACCCACAAGAACTATCAACAGTGCCCGGCCTTTCCTGTCTTGTGAATCCCTTGTATTTGTTTTCACTGTCAGCCTTTTATTAAAGATATTTTTGTTTAAATAATGATTGATAGGTAAGCATCAGAAGGTCTTTTATTTAATGACTGTGTCCGGTTCAACAAGGTGACAAAAATCATTGCATGTTTTATAACCTGCCACTTGGCTAGACTTACATTGGCATTATTCGGTGGCAGAAACCCTTTTTTTCGAGCAGGCCAAAAATAATGAGTTGTACTTTAGCTCCATGGATGTTTTTGATATCAGCAGTCTTAATCATAAATGTTTCAAATGAAAATGAAAATTGGTGAGTCATGAGTCATTATCCTCCCTGTAAATTTTGCCCTTATTCTAAATTGAGTATTGACACTTTTTATTTAACTCTACACACATCGATACATAAGTGATAGGAGTAGAATTAGCCCATTCGGGCCCTTTACCCTGCCATTCAACCATGGCTGATCGATCTTTCCCTCTTAGCCCCATTCTCCTGCCTTCTCCCCATAACCCCTGACACCCGTGCTAATCAACATTTTTTTTTCACAGATATGATCAATAATTGTAGAAAATACCATTTGAAATTTTGGATGAGAAATTGAAAGTAAGAGTGTAAAACTGTTTCTTGGACTGACGCTGCTTTTTTTTAAGATCTCTGATTAAACTGGTAATGCACAGTTACATGCCTCACACGTTTAATCCCTTCACAGCACTGTAATAATATTAAGAGGTATTTGATCAATGAGTTGACTTCACTGGTGTCAGACCTTTCCTAGCAGGTATTGAAAATGTGCTGGAATAGATCAGCCTGAATCACGGGCAATATTAATAAGTGTTTTTTGAGCAGCTAATGCAGGCTATATTAGCTGCCGTTGCAAAGGTCATCAAGCTTCAAAAGCAATATCAGCTCATGCCAACTGCTTGACCAACATTATAAGTCATGCGTACTTTTAAAGGGAATCTTGATGAGTACGTGAGGGAGAAAGTAGCTGAAGTGATTTTCAATAGGAGTGAGATTAAGTAAAATGGGCAGAGCCACAGATAAAGCATAGACATGAGTGTAGTCCAATTAGACAGGCAAATATGATTTTTTTGAAGAGGTGACCAAAAGATTAATGAGAGCAATGCGGTAGACATTTCCTACATGGACTTTAGCAGGATCTCTGGCAAGATATCACACAGTAGGCTGGTCTGGAGAATTGGATCACATGGTATCCAGGACGAGCTAGCCAACTGGATGTAAAATTGGCTTACAGTGCTGGAGTAGCTCAGAGGGTCGGGCAGCAACTCGGCCGAACATGGATAGGCGACATTTCAGGTCGGGACCCTTCTTCATTCTGAATAGATGAGAAAGTGAGTGGATGAGAAAGTGGGATAACCTTGAACCACAGTGGACAGGTGATTGATGGTCTGCATGGACTCGGTGAACTACCCCTCCCATTCCCACACTAACCTTTCTCTCCTGGGCCTCCTCCATTGTCAGAGCGAGGCCCAGCACAAATTGGAGGAACAGCCTGTCATAATCAGCTAGGGGGGCTTACATCCCAGCGGTATGAACATTGACTTCTCTAACTTCAAATAACCCTTGCTTTCCATCTCCATCCCTCCCTTTCCCAGTTCTCCGACCAGTCTTAACTGTCTCCGACTACATTTCATTTGCTTTGTTGTTACCTTCTCCCAGCTAACAGTGATCTATTCACCATTTTCCTTGATCTCCATTCCCTCTGCCCTGTTTTCACACCTTACACTTCCTTATCTATATATCCCCCTCTCCCCTGACATCAGTCTGAAGAAGGGCCTCGACCCGAAACGTCACCCATTCCTTCCCTGCAGAGATGCTGCCCGGCCCGCTGAGTTCCTCCAGCATTTTGTGTCTACCTTCGATGAACTGAAGAGCCTGTTTTCATGCTATATATCTAAACAAAAGTAAGGATGAGAGCTGTAGACCACCACTAGCTACAGATTATTATCTGAGTTACACCATCATGGCTTAGAGAGATATCACTGCCCCTTCTCCATCGCTGGGTCTAAACTCCCCAACAGTGCTATGGGAGTATCTTCATCAAAAGGACTGCTTCCCTCAAACTTATCAGGGGCAAATTGGGCAAGAAATTATCACCTTCACATCCTGTTAAAATAAATAAATGAAGAAAGGAAGGAAAATTTGATGTTGCAAATTGTATTCAACGTGCTTTGGATGCGATTTAATGAAATATTTCAGCATCCACTCCAAGTATTCAGTGTCAAAAGATTAAAACATTGGCAATCTACAACTCAAAGACTTGATTACTGCCAGATAATGAGATTCTAGGTATTCACTTGAAATTGAGGCTAGGACCTCATTCTAACAACTCATGGGTGAAACATGTTCTCCCCAGATGATTCACTGCTTGCGTGCCTGTTTGAGCAAAACTGAGGCTGGAAATTGAGATCCAATGCACTTTCACTACAACAGAATGATTTTCAAGGTAAAATTAATTGAGCTGCCACTTGTTAAAATGTATTCACTCGGGGGAAATTTTAATTTCATGAAAAATTCAACAGGAAATTTACAGTCCATAAACAATCGTGTGAAATGCAATTGCAAATTCAGTCAGGTACGGTTTAAAGTCAGTGTAGTATTTTCATTAACAATGCAATTCTAAATTTTTTTTATTGGGCCTGAACATAAACACTGGAGACCAGGGCAGAGAATCACACAAACCAAGTCCCTTCCATTTACTCCATTTACACCAGGCTGCCTCGGCAAGGCCAGCAGCATAATCAAGGACCAGTCTCATCTCGGTCACTCCCTCTGCTCCCCTCCCATCAGGCAAGAGGTACAGAAGTATGAAAACGCACACCTCCAGATTCAGGGACAGTATCTTCCCAGCTGTGTTCTGACAACTGAACCATCCTACCAACAACCAGAGAGCAGTCCTGAGCTGCGATCTACCTTACTGGAGACCCCCGGACTATCTTTAATTGGACTTTACTGGACTTTATCTTCCATTAAACGTTATTCCCTTTATCAGGTACATTGTGGATGGCTCGATTGTAATTATGTACAGTCTTTCCACTGACTGTATAGCACACAACAATAGCTTGTCACTGTACCTTGTTTGGTACACATGATAATAAACTAAACTAACAGGAGTATGCGCTGGAACCTCATTCCAATGGTTTCCAAGCTAATCATTTGCTGTTTCAGTGACTGGGTCAGCAGGGAGGTCAGAAATCAGCCTTTATTTTTTAATAATTAAATAGAGAGAGCCATAATCTTTTTAAAGGAGATAGTCTCAAAATGCTGGAGTAACCCAGCAGGTCAGGCAGCATCTCTGGAGAAAAGGAATAGGTGGCGTTTCAGGTCGAGACTCTTCTTCAGACACGGCCCAAAATGCCACCGATTTCTTTTCTCCAGAGATGCTGCCTGACCTGCTGAGCTACTCCAGCCTTTTATGTCTAGCTTTGGTGTAAGGCTGCATCTACACTCTTTTAAAGGAGAGGTTAACTCTGGTTATCGTGTACAGGGAAGCATGATACATGGTCCCAAGCCTGGAGAGGGCACAATGCCAATGAACCTCCCGGCTGAGACATCAGCAATAGGCATGATTCTTTTATTTCTGTTTCTCACTGAAGAGAGTCCTTGCAAATGGACGGAGTTGCTGTTCGAAGCTTTTCTTGATTTAGCATAGGCTGCCCGCTGTGTTGGATGATTGAGTTCCAGCTCCAACCACAAGTGTAACGACTGGTGAAACATTCACCACTGTCCACCAGAGGTATCATTTCCTTTGCTGGCAGCTATATTTTTGTCGCAACTAGGAACTACACTAGCTGTAATTTGACATCTATACAAAATGTACTTCACGAAAACAATATCAGACTGTACATTACATCCTCTGTGGCTTCCGGCATGACATGCAATTCTTTATTTTTTTTCATCACAGCAAAACTAGTCAGCAAATAAACACAGCGGAATTAACGTTCAGTGTGTAGGAAGGTCTGAAGAAAGGCTCCGACCCAAAGCGTCTCCCATCCTTTCCCTCCAGAGATGCTGCCTGACCCACCGAGTTGCTCCAGCACTCTGTGTCTATCTTCGGAATTAATGTTAACCTTCATTACAGTAAAGGCTTCAGTACTAATCGCACGAGGAAAGTAAATAAGTGGGTATTGTAAAAGAGCGAGCACTAGCGGTGGTTAATACTCAAGAATACACTATCGAACATTTGAGGCTGCAATCTGCCATACAAACTGCTTTACTCCCCAGCTACTGAGCAAAGTTGCAACCTACTATTTTAATGAACCAGGAATTCTCAAGAAGCATCTATATGTGGGTAAGTTGTTATCTCCTACATAATCCAATCTCAAAAATAAACACTCATAGATTTTAATATGTTTTATTAACACTGGAATTGTGGTTCATTTTGAACAAGCAAATATTAATGTATTGTTGATGCACGATATAGCCTGTTCATAAGTTTCATACAGATTTGTAGAGCCAGTCGAGTTATATAATTAATAACTCAACTGCAAATTCCTCTAACGTGAAATAAATGTGAAGGTTGTGATTCCAGTTAGCCTATATTTATTGTGGATTAACGGGGACTGTGGGCTATTTAGCATCTCAGCCATATGTGCCATTCAATGATATTTTAATTAACCTACCACCAAATTATTTAGTTGTATTTACTTTCTATCCCCTGGTACCTTTAATTAACAACACTTGGTAGTTTTGGCTTTAAAATTAATAATCTCTCCAATGTCAATTCTGTATTATTTATAATTGTCACATGTACTGATGTTACATGTCACGTGTACTGAGAGTCTTTGATGCGTGCTATCAAACCAAATTATAAAAGACACAAGTAAAACCAAATCAAACAAAATATAACATGTGCAAAAAGGAAAATGCCAGAGTACAGAATATAGTGTTACAGCAATATAGCAATACAGCTACAGAGAAAGTGCAGATTAAAAAAGTGCAAGGGCCGCAGTGAGGTAGGCTGGGAGATCAGGACTATGCCCTTAGCTTGTTAGAGGACCGTTCAGTAGTCAGACATCACTGGGGAAGAAATTGTTCCTGAAACTGGTGGTATGTGCTCTTAAGCCTTTGTATCTTCTGCCTGTTGGGAGTGGGGAGAAGAGGAAATGACAAAGGTGTAAATAGCCCTTGATTATGTTGGCTGCCTTCCCGGGGAAACGTGAAGTGTAGATGGAGTAAGCTGCATGCACAGCCCGCTGAAATTTCTTGCAGTCTTGGGCAGAATTGTTGCCAAACCAAGCTGTGACTAATCCCAATTTGATTAGTAAGGGTGATTATGGGGAGAAGGCAGGAGAATGGGGTCAGGAGGGAGAGATAGATCAGCCATGATTGAATGGCGGAGTAGGCTTGACAGGCCAAATGGCCTAATTCTACTCCTGGAATTTATGAAGATAAAACTTTCTACAGTGCATCTGCAGAAGTTGGTCAGCTTTGTCAGAGATGCCAAACTTCCTGTGTCTTCTGACAAACTAGAGGCGATGGTGTGCTGTCTTAGCCGGGTCTTCAGTGTGATTGGCCCAGGACAAATAATCGGTGATGTTTACACCCAGGAACTTGAAGTCTCGCCGTCTTCACTTTAGCATAATTGATGCTGGCTGAGGAGTGGACACCACCTTGTTTCCTGAAGCCAATCACTAGCTCCTTCATTCTGCTGACATTGAGGGAGAGGTAGCTGTCTTCACACAGTGTTTCTAACCTCCCTGTCTACTTCCTGTATTCTGTTTGGTCATTGGTGGCGTGGCGGTAGAGTTGCTGCCTTGCAGCGCCAGAGACCCGGGTTCGATCCTGGCTACGTGTGCTGTCTGTACGGAGTTTGGACGTTCTCCCCGTGACCTGCGTGGGTTTTCTCCGAGTACTCTGGTTTCTTCCCAGGCAACAAAGACATTTCGGTTCGTAGGTTAATTGGTTTTGGTAAAATTGAAAATTACCCCTAGTGTGTGCAGGATGGTGTTAGTGTGCAGAGATCGCTGGTCCGTGCGGACTCGGTGGGCCGGAGGGCCTGTTTCCGCGCTATGTCTGTTAACTGAACTGAACTAAAAAAATGTTTTAATATCCATAGTTCTTTCCCTTATATTTGCCTGCATTGAAATTCAGTTGCCACTATTTTGTCCATTGCTTAATCTATTAATATCATGTTGTAATTTAATTATATCGGGTATCGTTATTGCATCAACAAACTTGGATGAGCGGATTTCTATCCATCCATTTTTAAATACGTGAATGTTCGAGGGCCAAAATCAGATCCTTGGAGGCCACCATTAATTATATTTTATCATTTAAAGTACCTGCCCATTAACCTTGCCTTGAGTCTCCTGCCTCTCAACCTATTTCCTAACAAGGTCAATACTTTGCCTTCCATTCCAGGCACTTCAATTTTAGTTTGTCACTTGCTAATAAGAATTGTATTAAATGTATTCTAAAAGGCCATATAAATTAAATCCAAAGATATTTTTGTGTCCCGTTGTTTGTGAATAGCTCTTTGGAGAAATGCAAATATTTGCCTGGCATGATGTAAACTTTACAATTCCATGTTGATGCTCTCTTTCTGTGTCTCCCTCTTGCTCTCTCTCATCATAGAACATGGAACAGTAGCTCAAGTTGACATTTATTGTCACATGTACCAATTGTTACAGTGAGATTTGAGTTACCATACAGCCAATCGAATAAAAAGAACACAATAGACGATAGAATTTAACATGGACATCCATCCCCACACAGCGGAATCAATGTTTGCCACTGTGAGGGAAGGCAATAAAGTTCAGCCCTCTTCCTCTTTGTTCATCCATGGTCGGGGCCTTTTGACCCCTCCGCAGTCGCCGCTACGGTGGCCCGATGTTCAGGCCCTCTCGCCGGGATGATCGGAACTCCGACATTGGAACGGAAGAACATTCTCAGCGACTTGGAGTTTCCGAATCGGCCACTTATTACCGGAGACTACAAGCCGAGCTGGGCGGTGATTCAACAATGGCGGCCCTTGGCAAAGGGGTCCCAGGACTCCGCGATGTTAAAGTCTGCGCGGCCCGTGGCTGGAAGCTCCGCAACCACAGCTCCACGGTGTTAAAGCGGCAGGCCCAACACTCCGGAGCTTCAACACGGCGATCCCCCGGTAAGGCATCGCCTGCTCCGCGACGGCAAATCAGTGCAGCGCCGCTGCTCAAGCTCTGGTCGGTCTCCGGCAGGAAAGACCACGCCAATCCAGATGGTAGGCCGCGAGGGGGAGGGGCGAAGACGCGACTTGGAGAATAGTCGCAAACTCGACCAGGAAGTGACTGTGAAACGGTTTCCCCCTTACCCTCCCCACCCCCCCACGTAAAAATACGAAGAAACCTCCAAAAATATACTTTTAAACAGACTAAAAATAACAAAAAGATGAAAAACCAGAGACTGTTGCAGAGGCTGCCAATCGTACAGCGCCCAATCGCAGAAGTCCTTGGGCATACAATGTCTGTGCTGAACTTGATGATCAGACCATCACTGATCTCCCTGCATATCATCCATATCCTTCCATTCCCTGCATGTCCATGTGTCTATCCAAAAGTATTTTAAATGCCACTAATGTATCTGCTTCAACCATCACCTCTGGCAGTGCAGTCCAGGCGTTCAACACCCTCTGTATGTAAAATCCTTCCATGTACATTTCCTTTAAGCCTTGTCCCTTTTACTTTAAATCTATGCCCTCTAGTCTTTGACTTTTCCATCATGGGAAAAAAAGATTCTGATCGTCCAGGAAGGAACTGCAGGTGTTGGTTTAAACCAAAGATCGTAACAAGCAGCTGGAGTAACTCAGCGGGTCAGATAGTATCTCTGGAGAAAGGGAATAGATGACGTTTCGGGTCGAGACATCTGAAGAGGGGTCTCAACCTGAAAAGTCACCTATTCCTTTTCTCCAGAGATGCTGTCTGGCCCGCTGAGTTTCTCCAGCTTTTTGTGTCTCTTCTCATTGTCTACCCTGCCTATGCCTCAGTTCAACCTGTTCAGAGCATTCAGTCAACACATTACTATAGAATCTTGCATTTCACTTCAAGAGATGTCAGGTAACTGGACTGTAACCTCTTGCTTTTTCCCTTCTGAACTTTCTGAAATTGTGGGCGTCCTGCACAATAACGCAATCTACCGGAGTGGTTTCCCTAATTAACGAACTGAACCTGACCTTTGGCACTTACCCCACCAACCTGCCCATCAAACACCGTATCCATCCCATCACTTGCCAGCCTTTGTCTTGCCCCGGCCTTTATTTTCCAGCTTTCTCCCCCTCCCTGCTCCAATTAATCGGAAGATGGGGCCCGACCTGAAATGTTGTCTGTCCATTCCTCTATTGATGCTTCTCACCTGTTGAGTTGTTCCAGCACTTTTGCTCAAGTTATACTATACAGTGTTTTCAACCACTTTTTAGTTTAGTTTATAAATACAGCATGGAAACAGGTCCTTTGGCCCACTGAGTCCGCACCGACCAGTGGGCCAAGTGGACCAGTGAGCTGTACAGTACTTCTATTCTACATCCTAGGGACAATTCACAGAAGCCAATTAAACTTCAAACCTAGCGAAAACCCACACGGTCACAGAGAGAACGTACAAACTCCGTACAGACAGCACTCGTAGTCAGGGTTGAACCCAGGTCTCAGGCGCTCTAAGGCAGCAACACCGCTGCGCCACCCTCCGTCTAACTTCTTTTAAACCATGACATGGAAACACATTCCCCTGAAGGAATGTCACTCTTTGGTGGTATTATTTTCATAATTTTTGTTATAGTAACACATTAATTTCTGGTGTTCAAAATTTATTTCCTTTTGTATGTCGCAATATCCTCTTCCTCTACTGTAGATACTGACACAAAATACTCATTTAACAATATTTACAGTCGTGGTCCTCTACAATTATGGCCATTAGCAGTTTTCAAACCCACAATACTGCCAACAGTCAGCTTTTTCTCCTAACATGTGCTGCAAAATATTTTACGTGGCTTTGAATATCCTTTGCAAAATTATTTCCCCTTGCCCTTTTTGGAGCTCTTACTGTTTTGTCATCTGTTGCTGTTCTTCATATCTTGCACTGACACTAACATCCATGTCAGCTTTTCATTTCCATCTGCATTTTTGGCTTCTATGACAAGGAAAGATCCTGCTCTTTCAAGTTGTGAAGTAGTTCTTCACCACAATACATTCCTGATTGCAAACTTCCCCTTGACTTGTAATTTATCCATTAACACGGATTTGTTCACGAGAGACATTCACTTTCTCAGTGCGTTGATGGCTGCTTTATATAAATTGAGAATCATAAAAACCTGTTTAGCGTTCTCCTTACATTGAATTTCTCCTTACCTAGATGAGGAAAACATTTTTCATACAGAGAGTGGTGAATCTCTGGAATTCTCTGCCACAGAAGGTAGTTGAGGCCAGTTCATTGGTTATATTTAAGATGGAGTTAGATGTGGCCCTTGTGGCGAAAGGGATCAGGGGGTATGGAGAAAAGGCAGGTACAGGATACTGAGTTGAATGATCAGCCATGATCATATTGAATGGCGGTGCAGGCTCGAAGGGCCGAATTGCCTACTCCACCTATTTTCTATGTTTCTATGAATTCATCCATATAAAGATCTCTTATAATTAATCTTAATTAACTGAACTTGTAACTAAACTTATCTTTTTACAAAATCCAAAGCTGCCTCCTTGATTCCTGTGATTCCCTACAGCCATTTGGCTGTTAAACACTACAACCTCAAATAAGCTCTGAACCTCATAAATTATTATTGTTATTAATGTACCATTATTGTTTGTTTTCCATGTGTACGTATGTGTGCGTGTGTGTATACGATCGTATGTATGTCTATATACACACACACACATATATATACATCAATATATATATATATACATATATACATACACACATATATATATATGATCTATATGTATATACACATGCTAAACTTTTCTTTCTCTTGTTTATTATATTGTTTAGCTTTTACTATGTTTACATTCTGTTGTGTTGCTGTTAGTAAGAATTTCATTGTTCTATCTCTGGGACATATGACAGTAAAACACTCTTGAATATAGTTGTAGCAAAAATCTTTCCTGATTACAGTGAAGAAATTCTTTACTTTTCTAACATGCTGGTTTGCTATTCCCAATGATGACGAAAGTTAAAATTTCCCATTAAAATAAAAACAGCCTCAGCTTCACACTTGTCAAATCTCTGTGTTTATACATTCCACCCCACACTGAAGCTACCTGGAGGGCATCAGCACAATTCCCTTAAATCCTCTTTCATTTCTTATTTCACACACAATGACTGCATTTACCAATTGTCTTGTTAAATCCACTCTCTTCAGTGAAGTGAGTTAATCATTAAACCCTAAGGCTGGTTCCTTCTTCGTTAAATCTTTCCACTTCATATCAGTGATTTAGTGAGTTGTAATCGGAGCTGGCTTGAAACCCTAAGGCTGGTTCCTTCTCTTCGGTTTATTGTTCAGTTTATGCCACGTATTTACCCTATTCCCAACCTGGGGTAAATTTCCAGGGGGTAAATTTGTTGATTCTGGATTTGTACATATTTTTTCTCATTGACTGATTGTGCTTGGTTCTATAGTAGAGCTCTTCATATCGAAGAATATATTTTGGATTCCAGACTTGAATAACCAAGCTCGGCAGCTGGCTGTTGTACACTGGCCTCCAATTAGCTGAATAAATAGTTAACATTTTTACGGGCTATTAAAGTTCAGGGGGTTATTGCCACGCTATACATGTGAAATCGAGCCATAACCATGTGCTAACCAGTCAGCGGAAAGATTATACATCAAGGATTCCCAACCTGGGGTAAATTTCCAGGGGGTAAATTTGTTGATTCTGGATTTGTACATGTATTTTTTCTGGAAAAGCTTTTGTGCATGCTACTGACTACATGTGCTTGGTTCTTGTATAGATAGATAAGGGAGATAGAGCTTTTAAAGATAGTTTGGTCTGCTTCGAGGCATATGGGGGCGTTTTAAGGTTGCTTTCAAGGAACAGGGGGACCACTGATTGTATAATCATTACCCATTCCGGGGGGTAGGGTGGGTTTGGCGCCCGGGGCAGTTTAGGTTTTGCGTCTCCTCATTAGGGGGGGGCAGAGGGGGGCGGGGGCGGGCGGCGGGGCGGGGGGGGGGCAGAGGCGGGGGCGGGGGGGGGGGGACAGAGTCAGCGGCGGCTGGGACAGCGGCAGCGGCGACCAGAACTCGGAGCTGGGGCGGCGGCAGCGGCGGCCTGGCCCGCGCTGTTTTTATACTCACAGCTCCAGGTAACCCCTCCTCGCTCCAACGGCTCCCCGGGCCTCTTAATTTTATTTTTAAAATGTATTCAACAATTTTTTTGCGCCCCTAAACATTTAGCGCCCAGGGCAACCGCCCCACTGGCCCCCCCCCCACGCTACGCCACTGCCATTACCTAATTATTTTACAACGTTAAGATGCAACGTTTTTGTGTTTGATGATGAGAGCTATCTTTAGAACTGACCCAACACCAATGTTCTGATCTTTACACGATGTATGCAATAAGCTTCCACTCTGTTTGCTTATCGCCACACAGTTGTTCCCCCGGTACGAGTGTTTCACTTTCTGCAAAGCCTGCCTTGGAGACGCGAGGATTTGTGAGCAACTCACACAAAAAATAAATTGTGTAGTTAAAGTGGGCCGGAGGTGAGTTAAATTCTGCCCCAACCCCCCCCCTCATCTCCACTCACTCCCGTCCTACAGTGTCTATGATTGAATTACAGAATTGCCAAACACAATTGTGCTCGTCTTTGATTTATCACTTTCATCGAGAACTCCTAAATCAGCAGTGTTTACGGCTCTCAACACCCATGCCCACTCATCACCCCACCCCACCCCAAACCCATATCCGCCAACAGGGAACAAACACAAAGACTAGTTCATGACGGGGCTGAATGTAGCAAAATATTTAAAATGATTTTTGTTGCACCAAAATAATTAACCGCATTACCATTGTTCCCCTTTTTCCATTGTGGAGTGTCATAGACCTGCTCCTAAAGGAATGTCAGATATCATCTCACAGCGTGTGGAAAGCAGTCAACTTGACAAAAAATATTGACATGCTGTAAAGTCTGACAAACTATCCTTTCTTTCATGTCTCCTTCCAGCTGTTTGTTTCAAAACAGCATAACCGTACATTTCCTGCTGCATAGTTTTATTGAAATCTTTGTCAGCTGAGCAACAAAGGGAGTAGTATTAATAGTAAACATTGTTCCTTTGACAAAAGCATTTAACCTAATAGTTTGAGGCACTGGAGAGTCACTGCTCCTTTATTCATTTCTATTTTATTTGATATTGAATGCCAAGCTAGTGTCATCAATCCCCATGAGTCAAAGATACGATATCTGAATTTCATAAGTTCACAGGGTCTATTGGAATTAGACACAGACTGACGGCTAAAAATATCCAGTGAGCGTATGGAAGAGAATAGTCAGAAATTAAAACATTCATGAAAAGCAGGGAAAAATCGTTTTCCAGTCAATTAAAAGCTTGCGATATGTAACTGGCTGCAGCATTAGTGGTGATTCGATGGAATAAAAATGTGGTACATTTGTAGCTCGTGCTGAAATTCTCAACGCTTCACTGGTGATTTTAAAGATGTGACCTTGAAGCAAAAGGGAATGAAACTACCTATAAAATCTAATTGCGGGGTTAATATAATGGCATTATTCATAAGGGAAAAGTTAAACTGTGAAACGTCCTTGCCCACTACGGTCTGTGGCATTGTAATCACACCCAGCTATACAATATTCTAACGATGAAACCAATGAGGTTTTCAATAACCATTTAATGTACATTTAGAAATCACCCATTTTGAGCATTCTTCTGTTTTATGGAACACATCTACAATCCACTGTATTGCTTGGATTATACTCTCCCTTATAAGGGCGGCACGGTCGAGTTGCTGCCTCACAGTGCCAGAGACCTGAGTTCAATCCTGATGACGGGTGCTGTCTGTATAGAGTTTGCACGTTCTCCCCGTGACCTGCGTAGGTTTTCTCCGGTTTCCTCCCACACTCCAAAGACGTGCAGGTTTGCAGGTTCATTGCCTCGGTATAATTGCAAATTGACCCGTGTGTGTGTGAGGCTAGCGTTAGTGTGTGGGGATCGTTGGTCGGCGAGGATTCGATGGGCCAATGGGCCTGTTTCTGCGCTGTCCTTCTAAACTAACAAAAACTAACCTCATTTAAATTTATGTCTTTCATTGATTGACAGCAGAAAAAGTAATTTCCAAGGATGATGTCAACTTGCACGGCAACAGGCATATTAATCAACAGGATTTTTTACATTCAGTGATCCATCATTTTATATTTTAAATGTACGATTTATTTCATTTGTAAAGACATTTCACAGATTTAGGGCACTGCAATCTGCCTCCACCCTACTCGAATTAATTTTAGATTTAGATACTTCTTACCAAGTCTATCTACTTGTCATTGGGTCGGGCTTATCCAGGTCTGGGCCTCTTCAGGCCTTCCAACACTGTTGTGTTTAAAATGTTTTTTTAAATTCCTGAGCAATTTTACATCATCCTTGGAAATGATTTATTAGCTGCCAATCAATGGAAGATATAAATGATGGCAACTGCATTTTGTAGATGTGTTAAAGAATCTCACTGTGCTGTGGAGCCGTTTATTGTAACAGTGTACTGAATCTCAGAGATCGGCATGGTGACGTAACGGTAGAGATACTGCCTCACAGTGCCAGAGACTCCGGTTCGATCCCGATCACGGGTGCTATCTGTACAGAGTTTGCACGTTCTCCCCAAGACCTGCGTGGGTTTTCTCCGGGAGCTCCGGTTCCCTCCCACACGCCAATGTCGTACAGGTTTGTAGGTTAATTGGCTTGGTATAATTGTAAATTGGCCCTAGTGTGTGTAGGATGGTGCTAGTGAGCGTGGATCGCTGGTCGGCGCGGACTAGGTAGGCCGAAGGGCCTAGTTCCGCGTTGTGCCTCTAAACTAAACTAGAAAAAAATCTGTCAGACGATTAGGTGGAGCTCAGGGGCTGTGGCACTTCCAGGCTGAACGAGACATCCTACTGATGATCCATGAATCATTGCGTGCTCCTCAGTACATTTGTCCATTCCCATGCCTACAGGCCAACGTGAGATGGTCCTAAACTCGAGCTGCGCCTAATTTTCTGCAAGTGAAATGAAAATTTAAGACAGACACAAAATGCTGGAGTAACTCAACGGGTCAGGCAGCATCTCAGGAGAAAAGAACTAGGTGACGTTTCGGGTCGAGACCCTTCTTCAGACTGAGAATCAGGGGAAAGGGAAACGAGATATAGACGGTACTTAGGAGAAATGAAGCCTCGATTTGTGCATATTTTCCATGCCTTGATTTTCGATGCTTTTTGCATATCTTCCATTTATTTCTAAGTACTGCCAATATGTATATACATGTATATGTGTGTGTGTACATATATACACACATATATATAAATATATATATATATATTCTCAGTGTGTAAGAAGGAACTGCAGATGCTGGAAAATCGAAGGTACACAAAAAAGCTGGAGAAACTCAACAGGTGCAGCAGCATCTATGGAGCGAAGGAAATAGGCAACGTTTCGGGTCGAAACGTTGCCTATTTCCTTCGCTCCATAGATGCTGCTGCACCCGCTGAGTTTCTCCAGCTTTTTTTGTGTACCTTATATATATTCTCAGCCCATCGTACTGGGTTACATGTGAGGAAATGGGTAGTTTCTGTATAGCTCTGCCTGTGTAGGAAGAAACTGCTGATGCTGGCTTAAACCAAAGTAGCTGGAGTAACTCAGCTGGTCAGACAGCATGTCTGGAAGAAGGGTCTCGACCTGAAACGTCACCTATTCTTTTCATCAGAGATGCTGTCTGACCCGCTGAGTTAATCCAGCATTTTGTGTCTGACTTCGCTCTGCCTGTCCTAGTTCAGAAATCCTCAAGTGCTGCAACATGGCTGGTGGAAGATTACTGACCTTCAGATGAGGAGAGTGAGGAATGAGAGGAGTGAGGAACTATTTTATATTAATTCTCTGCTCATTCATAAAAGCGGAAAGAATGCAACGCCCTCAGAAATAGTTTGGCAGTCTTTACGTGACGTTGAGCAATTAAATAATCACTTCCATTTCAATGGGTACGGTTTTATTTTTCTGGTGTGTGCAGAGCATATCCATTCCTAGAACTGTAACTGCATTACAGCTTTTTTCAGCGATACGCAATCAAAAATCAAATTTTCCCGGAATTTATTATGAGAAATATCACTTCAAGGTCTTTTCAAGACATTCCAGAGATTGATTCGGGCATTTAGTAGCACAAGTTATACGATACGAACTTTATTTATCCCAGGAGGGAAATTGGTCTGCCAACAGTCAAAGACACAACAAGATGCATGAAACATGAAATTAAAGCGATGAGTGGAAAGTCCAGGGTTGGGGATGTGCAAAGATTGGGGAGTCAGTCTGCCACACGACAGAATGGGGAGGAGTTGTACAGTTTGATAGCCACAGGGAAGAAGGATCTCCTGTGGCGTTCTGTGCTGCATCTTGCTGGAACCAGTCTGCTGCTGAAGGCGCTCCTCAGGTTGACCAGTGTGTCATGGAGGGGGTGAGCTGTATTGTCCAGGATGCTCCACAGTGTGTTGTGGAGGGGAATCCTTGTTCTCCCAAAGTAATTTCCTCATCATGGAACGTTAGGCCTGGCTCGCCCACCGCGGGCTTCAATGGGACTCGCGCCACGAGAGTGAGGAGGGCCGTCGGAGAGTGAGGAGGGTGTTTTGGAATAGTTTTGGGGTGAATTAATGGTCTTTTTCTGCAGAAGATGAGGGGATAATGATCCTTCAGTGGGACAGTTAACAGGCACATTCAAAATAAATGCCATTATGAGGGCAGCTCAGTGGCGCAGCAGTAGAGTTGCTGCCTTACAGCGCCGGAGACCCGGGTTTGATCCTGAGTATGGATGCTGTCTGTGCGGAATTTGTACGTTCTCCCTGTGACCTGCGTGGGTTTTCTCCGGGTGCTCCAGTTTCCTCCCACACGCCAGTTTCCTCCCACACTCCAAAGGCGTGCAGGTTTGTAGGTTAGTTGTCTTTGGTAAAATTGTAAATTGTCCCTAGTGCGTAGGATAGCATTAGTGTGCGGGGATCGCTGGTCAAGGCGGAGTCGGTGGGCCAAGGGCCTGTTTCAGCGCTGCATCTGTAAACTAAACTAAACAAAATGAGGCTTTTTTGCAAAATCTATTTGTGAAACTACTACCGAAGGGCACACTGTTGTTTACTCTTAATGCAAGCCTGGAATTGTAAAGTAGTGGTACACTAATTTACAAATGCCTGCCACTTTTTAAAAATTATGGGTGGCTTGTGATTATGTGGGGGATGTTGCGATGCAGTAAATCTAAATCAGCAGCAATCAATCATGAATCTCGCATGAATTTTTGATATGCACGATCCGTGTGACCTCGATTCTCGATATGAAATTGCATAAAACTCACACGCATTTTGCAATAAAAAGAAGACCCGAAATGTTTATTTTTGAAAGAATAGTTCTCCTGTAGTGGGGGAAATGATTACCCTGAGATTAGAAGCTTTGAATGTTGAGCATATAATGATGACATGCCTCAGTCTAATAACCATTTCATAATGTCACAGTTGATTGAATATTATGGTAGTCTGCATCGTGGGACTCATCTTCTTCATATTAGCAGATCCACAAGATGACTGTAGTTCAATTTTATTTCTGCTAAATGTCACATTGCACATGAAATGAAATGACTTGGAACTGTATCCAACCCGATCTTGAAAACAAGCCTCCTGGATCCCATCTTGGTATTTGCAGGACACGGCAGCGACTAGAGGGATCGTCACAACTGCCTCCGGATTAGTTTAGTTTAGGAACAGGTGACGTTTCGGGTCGAGTCCCTTCATCAGACTGAATGAGTCTGAAGAAGGATCTTGACCCGAAACGTCACCTATTCTCCAGAGATGCTGCCTGACCCGCTGAGTTACTCCAGTATTTTGTATCTATCTTTGGTTTAAACCAGCATCTGCAGTTCCTTCTTACATTGTTAGTTTAGTTTAGTTTACTCTCCTCTCTCCCATGACCCTGCTCGTTCTCAGCGGTTGCCTGCGGGTCACTCCTCGCTGTCGCGGTGCGGGTCCCGTCGACATCCGCGGTGGGCAAGCCGGGCCCCACCGGGCCTACAGGAGGGCCTGGCCCCTCTTGCCGGGCACACTCCTGCCTCCACTCCTGGCATGCCGCTCGCCAGGAACCACATCATCCCCACGTGGCTCCTCAGTGTAACCATGGGCAGAGAGGCTGGCACAGGAACTTAAACTTGCCACCTGTTAGACAGCCAGATGCACTTGTTCGTAATGTTACAGGATAAACATCCATATCTCTCACTGTGCCCCGGCCTGGCATCCCTTTTTGCATGCCCGGTCTCGGACTGATTTAAGAAGAGCTTTAGAGAGATATTCTGCCAACATAGATACACGGAGAGATGGAGTCAAGACCCTGCTCCCTTCCCCTCCCACATTGAGCTCTTTCCTGCAGATTAGAATCAAGTCTCAAAGTGGGTTACCTAGTTTTTATTAACATGCTCTATTTAACTAAAACAGATCACATTGGAACCATGCTTGCGTCAAAAGAAAAAATATGAATTTGTCCTTATTCTTTCTTATTTCCCCTGAAAGTAATACAACAATTAGTTCTTGTAAAGCATCACATGTTCATATCATTCACTGATTCCTTTCTCCTTTCTTCCTTCTGCTCTTCTACCTTCTCATCTTCCCTCTCAGTCTCCCTTCCTCTCTGCATCGCTTGGTTCCTCTCTCCCTTCCTTTTTTTCTCCTTCGCTATTCTCCCCGTTCCATCTTCCTCCCTTCTCCTCCCTTGTCCTCCCTCCCTCCCTTTGTTCCTACATTCCTTCATCTACCCTATCATTTATTCTACATTTTCCTTGGCCTTCGTCCCCTTTGATGTCATTCTCACACCTTACCCTTCTATATCTCTGTGTCTCCCGCTCCCCTGACCTTCAGTCTGAAGAAGGGTCTCGACCCGAAACGTCACCCATTCCTTCTCTCCAGAGATGCTGCCTGACCCGCTGAGTTACAACAGCTTTTTATGTCCATCTCGTATCTACTTGCACATAATCCATTTCCCTCCATCACCTGCAGACCCATATGCCTATCCAAAAATCTCCCAAATACCACTACCATATCTGTCTCAAGCACCAACCAGGCATGGTCAGATTCGAATCAGGGTGGCACTGTTTGTATGCAACCCATTACAAACTCAAGGGTGAACCATCAGTCTTTTATTAAGATATAAAGGAGAGAGAAAACCATACACAGCCGTGCATTTCAGAATCAACTATGTTCTGGCCGCAGTAACCAATACTGACAGGCTGCCAAGGGCACCCAAACCCCGGACTGGATTACTAGATGGAACATGTGGTGTGAATAATATGTGTAGTGGAGATTGTATATGCTTGGATTAATATAATTAATCTACATCCTTCCTCTTAAAGAATCAAGGCATGATTAAAACAAACCACTTGGCACCAAGGGCCTTCCTTCTCCTCTCAGAGAGCGTTGTGTATCCGTTCCCCACAGTGGGCAGTGGGCAGAGATGATCCAAACATTGGAGACTGACTGATGATGTGATGAGCTACACAAACAACACCCTACACGCACTAATGCTGTGGAGGGTCTCTATAAAGGGCCTGTCCCACTGTACGAGGTAATTCTAGAGTTCTCCCGCGTTCTCGTGGATGTCACGTAGCGGCTCGTACGAGTAACGGTAGGTACTCGGGGAAATCCGGTAAACTCGTGACGTTTTTTCAACACTGTGAAAAATGTCCACGAGTTAAAAAAATACTCGTGATGAAAAAAAATTGTTACTTTTTACTCGTACGAGCCCCTACGTACATTACACGAGCTCGAATCAGGGGAGAACTCGGGAGAACTCGTGAATTACCTCATACAGTGGGACAGGCCCTTAAGGCATCACCTTATGGTACGGCACAGTGGCAGAGTTGCTGCCTCACAGCGTTAGAGACCCGGGTTCGATCCTGACTACGGGTGCTGTCTGTACGGAGTTTGTACGTTCACCCCGTGACCTGCGTGGGTTTTCACCGAATGCTCCGATTTCCTCCCACACTCCAAAGACGTACGGGTTGGTAAGTATACGGGCTTTGGTAAAATTGTATCGTGTCCCCAGTGTGTGGGATTGTGCTAGTGTATAACGTGATCGCTGGTCGGCGCGGACTCGGTGGGCCGAAGGGCCCCATTTCTGCGCTGGATCACTATAGTAAAATAAAGTCCAACACATAACGCAGAAATGTCTTGGAATCAAAAGGATTTAGTGCTCAAATTTTAATGTGTCGGCAACTGTAACCAGTAGAGAGATAATAGACTAGAAAGTGTTGGTATTGAGAAGGATTTAAGTTATTCATTTATCCAACACTCAGAAAGGTAACATATTGACACAGGAAGGCAAAGGGTTTGGTGACCTTTATTGCAAGGTGAGAAAAGAAGTCTAGATGTGATTATATAGGGTTGTGATGGGATCACACCCAGAAGAATACTGTATGTACAGAATTAGCCTCCTTTATCAAAGCTGCTACTTGAGTAAGTGCAAAATGTTTATTCACTTTATCCGTCACCTTTCATGCATTTATTGAATCAAGATTCTGTTCGAGTCCAAGACATTCCATAGACAAACAGATTTGTAGGTTAATTGGCATTGGCAAAATTGTATATTGTCCCTACTGTGTAGTATAACGCTCGTGTACGGGGTGATCGCTGGTCGGCGCAGACTCTGTGGGCTGATTGGTCAGTTTCCGCGCTGTATGTCCAAAGTCTAACGCGTATGTCTAACACTGCAGATGCAGGAATCTTGTGCAAAAAACATAAAGTGCTGGAGTAACTCGGCAGATCAGGCAGCATCTCTGGAGAGCATGGATAGGCGATGTTTCACAGAGTGTTGGAGTAACTCAGCAGGCCAGGCAGCATCTCTGGAGAACATGGATAGGTGACGATTCACAGAGTGTTGGAGTAACTCAGCAGGCCAGGCAGCATCTGTGGAGAGAATGCATAGGCGATGTTTCAAAGAGTGCTGGAGAAACTCAGCAGGTCAGGCAGAATCTGTGGAGAGCATGGATAGGCGATGTTTCACAGAGTGCTGGAGTAACTCAGCAGCATCTCTGGAGAGCATGGATTGGCGATGTTTTGGGTGTTTTATTGTCATGTGTCCCAGATAGAACAATGAAATTCTTACTTGCTACAGCACAACTGAATATGTAAACATAGTACACTGTAAACAATATGATAAACGTATATACACCAGCAATTGCTTCTATACTCCTACACAATATCAGTATGCGATGGCGTCTCGGTCCCCCTTATAAAAACATCATAGATAATGAAATGTACAGCGAGTCTAAGGAGAACACTCAGAAGCCGTTAGTGAGTGAAGGAAGTGTCGACGTGAGATTTGTGCATCGATCTCCAGATTTTCCTGCTTTATGAGCGGAGAACAACCTGAAAATGAAATGCCACAGTTGGAATGTACGATTCCTTGTGTGCAAAATTACCTCTGCGGGGAAAACTAGAGAATGCAATAGAGAACACATTCCCTCCAAACCCAGCCAAGAGTAATTAGTGTTAAGCACACTGGACATAACTACATTCATAAACTTATCAATTGCTTTCTTAACAGAAAACTTGAAAGCCCTCAAATACAAGTTCAATACAACAGTTTTTACTGTTAACTTAAATAAATGATTAACATGACCTGTTCTGACTGGCACATTAAAAGAAGGACATTGACGCACTTATTGCAAGGTGATTAATGTAGAAGGCAGTGGAGGCCAATTCACTGGATGCTTTCATGAGAGAGTCAGATACAGCTCTTCGGGCTAATGGAATCAGGGGATATGGGGAGAAAGCAGGAATGGTGTACTGATTTTGGATGATTAGCCATGATCATATTGCTAGCTGGAAGGGCCAACTCCTGCACCTATTTTCTATGTTTCTATTATGTATAACTGCAACAGGAATTATATTACTAATAACTATCTACTTTTGATTTCATATCAATAACTCAGCTGCTTTCCAATGTTTGATTTCAATCCTCGTCTTAAGGTATATATATATTTGGAAATATTAACAACAATTTATATTAGAATCGTGGTCATAGTCACACAGTGTGGAAACAGGCCCTTCGGCCCAACTTGCCCACAACGTGTCCCATCTACACTTGTCCCACCCTCCTGCGTTTGGCCCATATACCTCTAAACCTGTCCTATCCATGTACTTGCCTAATTGTTTCTTAAACGTTGTAATAGTCCCTGCATCAACTACCTCCTCAGGCAGCTCGTCCATACACCCACCACCCTTTGTGTGAAAAAGTTACCCCTCAGATTCCTATGAAATCTTTCCCCCTTCACCTTAAACCTATGTCCTATGTTTCTCGATTCCTCTACTCTGGGCAAGAGACTCTGTGCAACTACCCTGTCTATTCCTCT
This sequence comes from Leucoraja erinaceus, assembly GCF_028641065.1. Lineage (NCBI taxonomy): Eukaryota > Metazoa > Chordata > Chondrichthyes > Rajiformes > Rajidae > Leucoraja > Leucoraja erinaceus. Next base: position 9,716,803 of record NC_073393.1, on the reverse strand, counting down.
GATGAATTTATACACCTCTATAAGATCCCCTTATCCTCCTGTGCTCCAAGGCAAAGAGACCCACCCTGCTCATCCTCTCCCTATAGCTCAGACCCTGAAATCCTGGCTACATCCTCGTAAATGTTCTCTGCGTCCTTTCAAACTTGGCAACACCTTTCCTGTAACATGGTTCCCAGAACTGAACACAATAAATCTGGCCTCACCAACCACTTATATAACTGCAACATGACCTCCCAACTTCTATACTTCTGTATCAACTGTTTAGTCTGATGGATCTGTACAGGTGATGAAGCTGAAAATGATTCTCCTTCCATTTCCCTTCACCTGGCATTGTTAACAAAGCTTTCTTCCTCAAGTAAAAAGGACCCAAAGTGCTGAAATAGGCGGCATCTCTGGAGAACAAGGAAGGTGGCGCTTTGGGTCGAGACCCTTCTTTGGACTTTGTGGAGTCACTGTGGTGGATGTTTATGTTAAAATATATTTTGTGTGTTCTGTTGCTTTTTATTTGTATGACTGACTTGGCAAATGAAATTCCTCGTATGTAGCAAAACATACTTGGCTGATAAAGTATTATTGTGGCTGTGATTGATGGTGATTGAAGTAGGGTCTCAATCTGAAACATTACCTATCCATATTCTCCAGAGATGCTGCCTGACCCGCTGAGTTACTCCAGCACTTTGTGCCTTTTTTCCTGTAAACCAGCATCTGCAGTTCTTTGTATCTCCTTTGACCTCAAGTGTTTGTTTTGCTTTCCTTCAAACAAAATTTTGCTATTTCCAATTTGCTTCAACCACATTCTAACCATTCTCTGCATGGTTTCTCCCTATGTTCCTGCCATGTTTAATAGTGTCTGTCTTATAAATATATTTAAATACATTTTATGAAAATGGAAACAAATTTTCTACGTTCAACCATTCATTATTTTTAAAACCTCGACTGGCTCCACTGGAATGTTTCCCTTTCAAGAGGAAACCTCAATCTATTTGATCTTTTCTGATATCCATAAATTCTCAGTTTTGCTGCCATTTTAGTAACTCTTCTCTGCATTTTCTCCATTGCCTCTGTGTTGTTTTTCTAAAATGCAGGTCAGAACCGTCCATGTTTTGCCAAATCTAGCCTGACCAAGGCTTGATACGAATGTTAAAACCAAATTGGTGGCGAATCACAGTGGTGCAGCAGTAGAGTTGCTGCCTTATGTCCCTGTCCCACTTAGGAAACCTGAACCGAAATCCCTGGAGACTTTGCGCCCCACCCAAGGTTTCCGTGCGGTTCCCGGAGGTTTTCGTCAGTCTCCCTAAAGGTCGAAAGTGGTTTCCGCTTCTTCTATGTTCCGGCGGTTATTTCAAAAAATTCAAAACCGGCCGCGACTAAAAATAGGTTGCCGTTTTAAAAATCGGTAATTTTTTAGTCGAAGCCGGTTGTGATGCTTACCTTCCACTACCTGCAACCTCCGGCAACCACCTGCAACCTCCGGCAACCACCTGCAACCTCCGGCAACCACCTTCAACTATCATCGCAACCGGCTTCGACTAAAAAATTACCGATTTTTAAATTGACAACCTATTTTTAGTCGCGGCCGGTTTTGAATTTTTTGACATAATCGCCGGAACATAGAAGAAGCGAAAACCACTTTCGACTATTAGGGAGACTGACAAAAACCTCCGGGAACCGCACGGAAACCTCGGGTGGGGCGCAAAGTCTCCAGAGGTTTCCGTTCAGGTTTCCTAAGTGGGACAGGGGCATAAGGGCACCAGAGATCCAAATTTTGATCCTGGCTACGGGTGCCGTCAGTATGGAGTTTGCATGTTCTCCATGTGACCGTGTGGGTTTTCTCCGGGTACTCCTGTTTCCTCCCACATTCGAAAGACATGTAGGTTCATTGGCTGATGTAAATTGTCCATAGTGTGTAGGGTAGAACTATTGTATGGATGATTGCTGGTCAGCATGGATTCAGTGGACCAAAGGGCCTGTTTCCCCACTGTATCTGCAAACTAAACCAAACTTGGGATTAAAGCAACATCTAGATGGAGATCCAGACGGATAATGTTTTGGGTTGCATCCCTACTTCACACATCCCCTTTTGACCTGGTGAGTTCCTCCGACAGTTTGTTTGTTGCTGAAGCTTCCAGCATTCGCAGTCTCTCATGTCTCCATGCACATTTAACATGACTTCTCCACTTTTTATTGTTGCAGCTTCAAAAATAAATCCCAAAGCTTCCTTTTTCATTTGACCTTTGTTAGTGATTTATGTATTCACTGTTTCTCTTGTGTGTTTTCCTAACAGTCTGTAGCCTCTGCATTATTACAACTCAAATGTATCCTCTCACATTTATTTCAGTTTAGTTTAGTTTATTGTCACGTGTACCGAGGTACAGTGAAAAGCATGTGTTGCGTGCGAACCAGTCAGCGGAAAGACAACAAATGATTACAATCGGGCCACCCACAGTGTACAGATACATGATGAAGGGAATAATGAAGGCTGATCAAAGATAGCCTGATGGTCTTCAATGAGGTAGATAGTAGTTCAGAACGGCTCTCTAGTTGTTGGTAGGATGGTTCAGTTGCCTGAGGACAGCTTGGACTGTCTCCACTATCTACGCCTCTCATCATTTTATATAGTTCTATCAAGTCTCCCCTTAACTTCCAACGTTCCACAGAAAGCAATTCAGGTTTATCCAACTTCTTGCAGCTGATATCCTCCAATCCAAGTTATTTTGCAACAGACCATCTATAGCAGGAGGGCCTGAAGAAAGGTCCCGACCTGAAACGTCACCTATCCGCAGGCTCAGTTACTCCAGCACTCCTTGTTTATCCTTGGCCTAAACCAGTGTCTGCAGTTCCTTGTTTCTGACTCTGTAGCAAGCAGGTCTGAAGAAGGGTCCCAGCCTGAAATGTCACCTATCCAAGTTCCCCAGGGATGCTGCCTGACTCGCTGAGTTACTCCTGCACTTTGTGTCTTTGTCACATGCACAACAGCTTTGTGGCAAGAATTTATAATTTATTTTTAAATTGCTTTTGATTTTTTGCAAACCTGGTGAGGATTTTTTTTGTTGTTGAAAAAGACCCTTGAGGAATGCCATCCAGCTGTAAGTATCCTGTTTATGCTGCATGAAAATGAGACTCTCGTGGGATTAATACTGCAAAGGCTAATGCAGACATTTTGCAAGTCTGCATTTCCTTCCCCCCAACAACTTAGTTGGGAATGTTGTTAACACTATGACCGCCGTGCTTATGAGGAAGCTAATGTTTCTTTTGTCTCATTTTTTTATGATTGAAGTTGACTAATTTGGTCAATCTAACACAAATGTGAAAATACGTTCATAAGTGACAGGAGCAGAATTAGACCAATCAGCCGATCAAGTCTACTCCGCCATTGAATCGTTGCTGATCTATCTTTCCCTCCTAACCGCATTCTCCTGCCATCTCTCCATAACCCCTGACACCCGTACTAATCAAAATGTCCCCAAACCAAACCAAAAATAAGAAACCCAAGATATTCAAATCTTAATTATATCTAATCTGCATGCTCTTTAGATAGAGGATTCAAAGTTGATTAAAAGATACAGCGTGGAAACAGGCTTTCCAGCCCATCGACTCCATACCCACCATTCATCATCCATTTGCACTAGTTTGATGTTATCCCACTTTCTCATCCACTCCCTACACACTGGGGGCAATTTACATCTTTGGGATGTGGGCGGAAACCGGAGCACCTGGAGGAAACCCACGCGCTCACCGGGAGAACGTACAAACTCCACACAGGCAGCAACCGAGGTCAGGATCGAACCCGGGTCTCTGGTGCTGTGAAGGGGCTGTCCCACTGCGGCGACCTAATTGGCGAGTTTAGGAGACTTTGAAAAAGTGTCATGTTGAAGACCTCCTTCGACTATGTAGAAGACCTCCTACGACCTCCTTCAACTATGTTGAAGACTAGCTTCGACTGGCTTCGGGAAAATTGGACACCGAATAATGGAGAGTGAAGACGACCTCCTTCGACCTCTCTTTCGACTATGATGAAGACTATCTACGACTACCTTCGATTAACTTCAACTACTCTCGATTACCTACGACTAACATGCCAACCTACTACAACTTACTTCGACTAAACCTACGAGTAAACATATTTTTTTTTCCATGGCAACCTTTGTGCTCGCGGGCATTTTTCAGCATGTTGAAAAATACGCCGCGACCTAGCTGAGGCCTCGAGTACGCGGGGACTACTCTCGAGCATGAAGGAGAGTTACAACGACCTCCTCGGACCTTGTGTCGACCATGATGCGAGTATGAGTCGAGGGCAAACTCTTCTAAACTCGCCAATTAGGTCATTGCAGTGGGACAGCCCCTTAAGGTGGTTAAATAAAGCAGCATTGTCAGATACCACCATTGCAGTTCCTTGGTGAGACTTATCATTTCTATAAAATGATTTAAGAATGAGCAGTGAAAGATGTCCCTCCCTGAACCAAAACCACAAACAGTCATTCCCTTCATTGGTGCTTTGCCAATAGTTTTCAATTGAATTATTGAATTGAAGTCACAGGTGAAAACGATATGTTACATAATTATGTGTTCACAAATTAACAGATCATTAAGAACGAATATTGATTATTTGTTTGTTGCCACACTTCACTTTTTAGCTTAGATATGGCCAATAAATGGTGGCCATCACAAAGAAAATATTGCAATGTTTGTGCCACTGCACAGGCATGGCTGACGGGTTCCCGTTGTGACGCGAGTTATGCCAACCCCTCCTCAACTGCGCCTCGCCACCCCTCTTCCTACCCCTATCCTCCTCCATTCCCCCTCATCCACCAACACTCCCTTGCCTCCTCTTCACTCTCCCTCTTCTCTCCCCTCTTCTCCTCCCCTCCTCCACTCCCTCCCTCACGTCTACGTCCCACTCCGTTCCCCTACCCTCAGTCACTCCCTCCCCCCTCCCCAAATCTTTGCACATCCCAATGCTTTCCACTCGTCACTTTAATTTCATGTTTCATAGAAACATAGAAATTAGGTGCAGGAGTAGGCCATTCGGCCCTTCGAGCCTGCACCGCCAATCAATATGATCATGGCTGATCATCCAACTCAGTATTCTGTACCTGCCTTCTCTCCATACCCCCTGATCCCCTGGCCACAAGGGCCACATCTAACTCCCTCTTAAATATAGCCAATGAACTGGCCTCAACTACCCTCTGGGGCAGAGAGTTCCAGAGATTCACCACTCTCTGTGTGAAATGTATCATGTGTTTTATGACTTGGTAGATTTCCCTCACATCGTATCGTATCGTCACCTTTTCATGTTCACCAGAGATGCTGCATGAGCTGCTGTTACTCCAACACTTTGTGCCCTGTTCTGACTGTCTACCCTATCTAAGCCCCTCCTAATTTTGTATACTTCTAGGTCTGTTCTCAAACCCCATTTTCCCAGAGAAAACAAACCAAGTTTTTCAAGGAATGTCATAAAATGCATCTGCATTCCTTGTTTCGCTCAAGTTTATTCAACCTCTCATTGAGTTGATACCCTCCAATCCAAGCAGCATCCTATCCTGCCCTACCCCTTCCCAGATGGTGTCCAGCTTGTGAGTTTCAATGCTTCAATGGTGCTTTTTTGTGTGACATGTGCAACTGCACAATTAAATTCTTTAGGCATACATTACACATGCGGGCGCCGCCATGTTTCACCACCATTTCCAAAGTCCAAAGTTCAATCGGTCAGCGTGCTCGATGTGCTGGAGCAGTTCCCACGAAACGACGTCCCTCTCCTCTCCTCTCGTCTCCTCGCCTGGCCATCTTTGTGCCCCGGGTGCACCTCCAGCATCCGACCTTGAAGGTCCTGGAGGCATTACCCCAATTCTCCCTTCTACTGGTCCTTGCTCCTCACATCCGATGTCTCCAGTTCCCGCCCAGTTACGCTGACTGACAATCCTTCAGGCTGGCACCGAGAACTTTGTGTCTTCAGTAGTTCATAAGTGATAGGAGAAGGATTAGGCCATTTGGCTCATCAAAACCATAATAGGAATAGATCGGGTAGATGCATAGAGTCTTTTGCCCAGAGTAGGGGAATTGAGGACCAGAGGACATAGGTTCAAGGTGAAGAGGGAAAAATTTAATAGGAATCCGAGGGGTAACTTTTTCACCATAGGGTGGTGGGTGTGTGGAACAAGCTGCCTGATGAGATAGTTGAGGCTGGGACTATTCCATAGTTTAAGAAACAGTTAGACAGGTATATGGATAGGACAGGTTTGGGGGGGGGATATGGACCAAGCGCAAGCAAGTGGGACTAGTGTAGCTGGGACATTGTTGGCCGGTGTGGGCGAGTGGGGCCGAACGGCCTGTTCGCACACTGTATCACTCTATGACTAAGTCTACTCTGCCATTCAATCGTGGCTGATCTATCTTTCCCTCTCAACCCCACTCTCCTGCCTTCTCCCCATAACCCCCGACACCCGTACTAATCAAGAGTGTGTGTGTGTGTGGGGGGGGGGGCTTTACTTAGAAAATCCCAGCCTCTGTAAATTGACTTTAAACTCTGCTGTTGGGCCAAACAACTGAATCATTTTACCACAACCAGAGAGCAGTGCTGAACTACTATCTACCTCTTTGGTGACCCTTGGACTATCCTTGATTGGACTTTGCTGCCATTACCTTGCACTGAACGGTATTCCCTGATCATGTATCCACGGCTCGATTGTAATCAATGTATTGTGTTTCTGCTGACTGGTTAGCACGCAACAAAAGCGTTTCACTGTAGCTCGGTGAACGTGGCAATAAACTAAACTGAGTTGAAACAATAAATACAATTGAGGGACAAGGTTGTCCCTTGGGGAAGGAGCAGTAATTCTCCCCCTCTTCCCACTTCAAGTGAGATGCTTTCCCTCTCTCTCCGTCCCCATCCCATCCCAGTTCTCCCACTAGTTTCACTGACCCCCTGATTAACTTTTACTGATTGTACACCCCCTTGTCACCTTCCCCACAGCTAACAATGAACCATTCCTTGACATTTTCTTTGATCAACGTCTCCTTTGATCTGTGGTTTTCACACCTGACCCTTCCATATCTCTCTGTCTCCCTGACTCTCAGCCTGAAGAAGAGTCTCGACCCGCAACGTCACCAGTCCCGTCTCCCCAGAGATGCTGCCTGTCCCCCTGAGCTACTCCAGCTTTTTATTTTCTATCTCCGCCTTGAATTGGGTCGAAGTCCCGGCGCCTGCGCTCTGTCTTTAAGGTGAAGTTGCCGATTTCGTCATTGAATAAGCGGGGGTGGGAAAGGAGCGAGAGAGACGGAGACTCTGGGACCTAGTGGCGCTACTCGCCGAGGAATCGGTCTCAGGCGCAGCCCCCAACATCAGCAAACCCCCCCAGGCCAGAAGTTGTTTAAAAAAATCAGTGTTTAATTTGCAGATCTGCAAGGAGAAGAGGAGAGGGGAAAATAAGAGGGAGGAAGGAAGAGAGAGAGAGAGAGAGAGAGAGGCTGACAGCAGGGGGAGGACACAAGGGGAGAGAAAGAGAAGGCGAGTGGAAATTAACCAGGGCAGAGTTTGCTCGGCTCCCGGCTCCAGGATTCATGTCCGCGGCTGCAGGAAGGTGTAGCTGACCGCCGGCTGCCCGCACATCACAGCGGCCGTTGTCTGCAACTTGAGCGCTGGGTGACAGTCAATCCGTGGCCGAAGAGAGAGGGGGACATGGCATCCAGCTGATCGAGAGAGGGGAGGAACAGGAAAAGCAGGCAGGCAGGCACCCCGCCGCCGCCGCTGGAAACTAGCGTGAAACCCGCTGCAAAATCAACCTTTCACCGGGCAAGCGGGACACACGAACAGCGGGAGATGTCTGTGCCAGTAAGTAATGTCTGGAGAGGGGCATTGGGAGGGCGTGAGTGTGTCTGTGTCCGTGTGTGTGTGTGTATGTGGCTGTGTCCGTCTCTGTGTGTGTGTGTGTGGCTGTGTGTGTGTATGTGGCTGTGTCCGTCTCTGTGTGTGTATATGGCTGTATCCGTCTGTGTGTGTGTATGTGGCTGTGTCCGTCTGTGTGTCTGTGTGTATGTGGCTGTGTGTGTATGTGTGTGTGGCTGTGTCCGTCTGTGTGTGTTGGTGCAGTATTAGCACAACAAGGGTTTATTTGGATTTTCAAACTCTGTTTCCGTTCCTGATTTTCCAACGAGTGTTTGTTTTCCTATATAATTTCTTTTAACGCTTCGAGTGTTTGTGGTACGGGCTTGGTAACGTTAGCTCTAGGCTTTTGGAGCCGGCAACGCGGTCTCCCCACTGTGTGTGTGTGTATATCTGTACATAAGGTGGACACAAATTGCTGGAATAACTCAGCGGGGCAGGCAGCATTTCTGGAGAGAAGGAATGGGTGACGTTTCGGTTCAGGGTCTCGACCTGAAACGCCACCCCTTCCTTCTCTTCTGAGATGCTGCCTGTCCCGTTGAGCTACTCCAGCATTTTGTGTCCACCTTCGATTTAAACCAGCACCTGCAGTTCCTTCGTGTGTGTGTGTGTGTATGTATATATATGTGTGTGTGTGTGTGTATGTATATATGTGTATATATGTGTGTGTATATATATATATATGTGTGTATATATACATATATATGATATTATATGTATATATTTATATATATATATATATATATATTATATGTGTGTGATAATGTCCCGGGCCCCAGTTGGAATGGATATTGTCGCTTCTGTAAGCGGTGAAGTCCATGCTCACACAGAAGGATGGTCGCGGCCAAAACACACGCCAGCTGTTAATTCGCTGCTTTTTTTTAAGAGAGGGGGGAAGGGACTTGGCGAATCGTTTCTCTCGGACTGTAATGCGCAGAATGTTTACAAATGTGACGGGGAACAACTTTTTCTTTATTGATCCTCCTTTCGTTTAATTCCCACTCAAACTGTTATCGCTGTGGAATAATCTGTGCACTATTCTGTAGCGAATTTTCTGCTGCGGGAAATACTGAGTGGTGCAGCGGCAGGGACCCGAGTTCGATCCTGACCTCGGGTGCTGTCTGTACGGAGTTTGCACGTTCTCCCTGTGACCGCGTGGTTTTTCTCCGGGAGCTCCAGTTTCCCTCCACACTCCAAACATGCAGGTTTGTAAGTTAATTGCCTTCGGTAACAATTGACGTGCAGGTCAGAATATGTATCTACATTGTGTAGCCAATTTGGGAATTGGCAGGAAATCTAAAAGTGCCCTTGTTGTGTTTTGATTGCAAGATACAACTTGGAAATAGGCCCTTTGATCACCTGTCCACACTAGTTCTACCTTATCCCAGTTTTACATCCACTCCCTACACACTGGAGGGCAATTTTACAGAAACCAATTAACCTACAAACCCGCATGTCTTTGGGATGTGGGTGGAAACTGGAGCATCCGGAGAGAACCCATGCGGTCACAGGGAGAACATGCAAACTCCACACAGACAGTAACCGAGGCCAGGATCAAACTCTCGCGCTGTGAGGCAGTAGCTCTATCTGCTGCATCACTGCGCCTAATGTACCTGCTGCCCTTGGTCTTCTGTGGATTGAAGGTCATGCCGACCAATATTTAATTGGCTCAAGTCTAACTCTCTCTCACACACACACACACACACACACACACACACACACACACACACACACACACACATATATATATATACACACACACACACACACACACACACACACACAGTGAACGGTGTGAAAGTCGCCTTTGTCCGATATGGAATTATTTTTCTGTTACATGATTGTCCAATGTTTGGATTGTGTACATCGTATCTGAGAGAGTGGCACAGGTTGAACGAGCAAGTTCTAATGACAGAAGCTCGATCAAAATGGCCAAGCTCTGCATTGCTGGTCTGTCTTTCACTGTGAGCTGGGACAAAGACAGGATGCGATGTCTTCGTCATGTGTGCAACACAGTCTTGAGATTCCATCTCCAGTTGATCTCATATGGAACTTGCCGAGGCTCTATAAGGCACTGGTTAGACCGCATTTGGAGTTTTGGGCCCCATATATGAGGAAGGATCAGATTCAGATTCAGATTCAATTTTAATTGTCATTGTCAGTGTACAGTACAGAGACAACGAAATGCATTTAGCATCTCCCTTGAAGAGCGACATAGCAAACGATTAGAATAAAAAAAATAAATAATAAGCCTTTGTCCGGTATTGGCAATTACGTTGTTTTAGAGTGACAGCCGCCGGAAAGAAGCTGTACCTGACCTTGGTCCAATGTAGCGCCTGGATGTGTACATCGTATCTTGAGAGAGTGGCAGACAGGTTGACGAGCAAGTTCTAATTTTCACCACAGCAATGCCTTCGATCGGAAAGAGCAGTTGCCATACCGTACTGTGATGCAGTTGGTAAGGATGCTCTCGATGGTGCAGCGGTAGAAGTGGATCTGAGGAGACAGATGGACCTTCTTCAGTCTTCTCAGGAAGAAGAGACGCTGATGAGCCTTCTTGATCAGAGTAGAGGTATTGTGGGTCCAAGAGAGGTCATCGGAGATGTTGACTCCCAGGAACAAGCTGCGTTCCATTCCGTCCCGTTCGTGGATGGGGGTGTGTGTGTGCAACTACAATGAGTCCTTGAGAGGTTGTTCATCTCCAAGTTGATCTAGGCCATATGGAATCACCGTTGTATCTTGCCGAGATGCTCTTAGTACCAGTACAGGTGTGCAGTCTGGTGAAGAGGGAGTAGGAGGAGGGGGCCAGCACATGAGGAACGCCGGTGTTCAGGGTGAGGGTTGAAGAGGTGTGCTTGTCTAACCTCACAGACTGGGGTCTGTTGGTTAGAAAGTCCAGTATCCAGTTGCATGTGCTGGTATTGGAGGTGGTCCAGGGGACGTTTAATGGAGTGATGTCAGCAATGATTGGGCTAACATATGATGAGCGTTTGACGGCACTGGGCCTGTACTTGCTGGAATTTAGAAGGATGAGGGGTGACCTCATTGAAACTTACAGAATAGTGAAAGGCCTCGATAGAGTGGATGTGGAGAGGATGATTCTGTTAGAGGAAGAGTCTAGAGCCAGAGACCATAACCTCAGAATAAAAGGACATACCTTTAGAGAGACGATGAGGAGGGATTTCTTTAGTCAGAAGGTGGTGAATCTGTGGAATTCGTTGCCACAGAAGGCTGTGGGGGACAAGTCAATGGATATTTTTATGGTGGAGATTGACAGATTCTTGATTGGTACGGGTGTCGGGGGTTATGGGGCGAAGGCAGGGGAATGGGGATGAAAGGGAAAGATAGATCAACCATGATTTAATGGCAGGGTAGAGTATCTTTTTACAAACCATGTTCTCGGGGTATCTAAATCTAAATTTGATTAGTTATTTAAGTTATGACATCGGATGGAAGCTGCGTACCAAATCTCATTGCGCTTATGTGCAATGACAATAAAATATAATATTATTGTTATGGGCCAAATGGCCTAATTCTGCTCCTAAAACTTATGACCTTGGCGATAGCATTGCTCCGCTAATTACGGGACCCTTGCCATAATCGGAGAGCGCCCAGTGGAATGTGGTTGAATTCCTGATGATAATCCGTAAGGCTGGGAATAGAGTGGATGTGGAGAGGATGTTTCCACTAGTGGGAGAGTCTAGTACCAGAAGCCATAGCCTGAGGATCTTGAGAAAGGAGATGAGGAGGAATTCTACTCCCAGAACCTATGAACTTACGAACGATGTAATTCCTGAAATTGCATAATCCATGCAAATCTGATTGAAGTCAAACAGAATTGAGGTGACGGGGATGATGAGTTTTAATGCCTCTGAGAAATGGCTCTGCATATGCAGACCTGGAATACTCACAGGTTCTCTTGTAAGTGAAAACTGTTTGCCTGTTGTTGGAACAGATGCTGCTGCAAGCATTGAAGAATTGCTCCTGTGGTCCCGTGAGAGCCCAGTGCTACTGTTCTGCCACCAGAAGCTCTCTTTAAAATGTACTGATCACTGTTGGTACTCTCTGTTCTAAGAAAATGGCAGAAAGTAACATGTCACTGAATTAAATACATATGAATTCATGAGTTGAACAATGGGTCCTTTTTGTACACAGATAGCTGCAGTTGTAGTCATTACACAGTCATGGAAACGGGTTATTTGGCCAACAAGCCCCATTCTAAGCTGGTCCCATTTGCCTGCTGTTCACCCACATCTCTCCAAACCTTTCCTTGCAGTTGTACAGGGTCTTGGTGAGACCACACCTGGAGTATTGCGTACAGTTTTGGTCTCCTAATCCGAGGAAAGACATTCTTGCCATAGAGGGACTACAGAGAAGGTTCACCAGACTGATTCCTGGGATGTCAGTACTTTCATATGAAGAAAGACTGGATAGACTCGGTTTGTACTCGCTAGAATTTAGAAGATTGAGGGGGGATCTTATTGAAAGTTACAAAATTCTTAAGGGGTTGGACAGGCTAGATGCAGGAAGATTGTTCCCGATGTTGGGGAAGGCCAGAACAAGGAGTCACAGTTTAAGGATAAGGGGAAAGTCTTTTAGAACCGAGATGAGAAAAACATTTTTCACCCAGAGTGGTGAATCTGTGGAATTCTCTGCCACAGAGGGTAGTTGAGGCCAGTTCATTGGCTATATTTAAGAGGGAGTTAGATGTGGCCCTTGTGGCTAAAGGGACCAGGGGGTATGGAGAGAAGGCAGGAACAGGATACTGAGTTGGATGATCAGCCTTGATCATATTGAATGGCGGTGCAGGCTCGAAGGGCCGAATGTCCTACTCCTGCACCTATTTTCTATGTTTCTATGTTTCCTGTCCATGTACTTGTCCAAATGTATTTTAAGTGTTGTTATTGTACCTGCCTCAGTTACTTTTGGCAGCTTGTTCCATATACCCACCACTCTCTGTGCGGGAAAAAATGCCCCTCAGGTGCTTCTTTACACTCTCATCTTAAACCTATACCTTCTAGTTCTTGATTCTCCTACCATGGGGGAAAAGACTCTAGGATTCCTCTCATGAATTGATGCATTTCTATTAGACCCCTCCTCAGCCTCCTGCTCTCCAAGGAATAAAGTCCCAGCCTCCAGTGATTCAAGGAAAAAAGTTGACCTTTCCCAAAAGCTGATGCCTTTGAATCTTGGCAACATCTTCATAAAAATTCTCTACTCTCTTTCCAGTTTAACGGCATCTTTCCTATAGCAGGGTGACCAAAGCTGAACACAATACAGCAATTGTGGTCACACCAATGTCTTGTACAATTGTAACATAACATTCCAACTTATGAAGAAGGGTCTCGACCCGAAACGTCACCCATTCCTTCGCTCCATCGAAGCTGCCTCACCCGCTGAGTTTCTCCAGCATTGTTGTCTACCTTTGATTGTTCCAGCATCTGCAGTTCCTTCTTAAACATTCCAACTTCCATATTCATTTCCCGGATTGATGGAGTCCAGTGTGTCATAGCCTTCTTCACCACCCCATCTACCTGTGATGCCACTTTCAGGGAACTGTGTACATGTAGTCCTAGATCCTTCTGCTCTACAACACTCCCAAGGGCCCCACCATTCACTGTGAAGGTCTGTCCTTGTTTAACATTCCTAAAATGCAACACCTCACACTGATCTGAATTAAACTCTGACAGCCATTTTTCAGCCCATTTGCCCAGCTGACAAATGAATCCTGTTGTAATTCTTGAAAACCATCTTCACTGTCAATGTTGCCACTTAAGAGTCATCTGCAAACTTACTAATCATGCCTGCTTTTCCACACCAGAAATTTGTTCTGATCTGGAGTGCAGGTTATTAGAGGCAGATTTAATAGTAACTTTCAAAAGGAAGTTGAATATATATTTGGAAAAGGGGGAAAAATTCAGGGTGCTGGAACTAAATATTGATGTGGAAGTTGGTGGATAGCAGAAGCATGATAGACCGAATAATTAGGTTTATTGAAGTACAGTGAAAAGCTTGGCTTTGTGTTCTATCCAAACAGATCAGATTAGTTTAGTTTAGAGATACAGTGTGGAAACAGGCCCTTCGGCCCATCTAGTCCGCGCCGGCCTGCGATCCCTGAACATTAACACTATCTACATACATTAGGACCTGTTTACATTCATACTAAGCCAATTAACCTACAAACCTGTATGTATTTGGAGTGTAGGAGGAAACCGGAGAAAAGCCACGCAGGTCACGGGCAGAACGCACAAACTCCATACAGACAGCACCCGTGGTCAGGATCGAACCTGGATCTCTGCGCTGGAAGCCAGCAACTATACTGCTGCTCCATCGTGCTGCCCTAACATACCAGATAGAGATAGATATGCCATACATAGATACAATTAGTTTAAACTAAAGTACAATAGATAGTGCAACGGGGAAGATACAGAGTGCAGAATATAGCTCTTGCAGAAGATAGACACAAAATGCTGGAGTAATTCACTGGGACAGGCAGCATCTCTGGAGAGAAGGGATGGGTGAAGTTTTGGGTTTTCAGTCTGAAGAAGCGCCTCGACCCGAAACGCCACCCATTCCTTCCCTCCAGAGATGCTGCCTGTCCCGCTGAGTTTCTACCTTTGATTAAACCAGTGTCTGCAGTTCCTTCCTGCACAGTGATCTTGCAGAATATAGTTCTCAGCATTGTAATTCCTCAGCCAATGTCCAATATCCTCTATGCGGTTGCAGTGAATCAAACAGTGCCCGAGCTTATGGAATAAGGTACAGTACCATAACATTCTATAAGGGTGATAGCCAGTACGTTTGGAAGTTTGGGAAAATGAAAATAAACACAGAACTGTATCATCAGGTGCAGTTAGATTTTATTTTGAACTTTGTTCCCTGTTGCAATCTTCTGCAGAAATTGCCTTTTAGACTGGACTTCTGTGCCATTTTTTTTTTTCAAGAATATTAACAGGATTTTTAGTTACCGAGAGATTGCTTTTCTACAGTGCTGGTAAATTCTCACCGGCTCTGCAAATGCTCAGAAAGTGATTACAAAGCAATCTAACGCAGGTCTGGCGACACACATTCATACTGCCACTACCATTGTGCAAAATAAACCATCTTGTTCACTTCGTGGATCCCATGCATTTTATCTCATCCAACACATTGCAAGTTTCAAAACATTTATTTTCCAATTGTCCATGCTATAAAGGAGCTCGCTAGCGGCTGATTGCAAGGCCACGCTTAATGTCGCAGCCCTGCAGATCAAAATGTCCTCTGCTAATCTCAGTTATGAACTATATGTTGTGTTAGTAAAGACACAGAGTGCTGGAGTAACTCAGCGGGTCAGGCAGCATCCCTGGAGAACATGGATAGTTGATGAGTAGGGTTGGGATCCTTCTTCAGACTGTTGCTGCCTGACCTGCTGAGTTACTCCAGCATTTTGTGTCTTTCCTTGCACCTGCAGTTCTTTGTTTCTATATGACGTGTTACCTGATCTTGACCATTAGCACCAACCAAAGTCATCCAGCAAGATTCCTGTACCTATTCGACATTAGACTTTAGAGATGCAGTGTGGAAACAGACCTTTAGACCAATAATCACCCCGTACACTAGCGCCATTCTACACACTCGGGACAAGTTACAATTCACAGAAGCCAATGAACCTACAAACTGCTCTTCTTTTGGATGAGGTAGGAAACTGGAGCATCTGTGGGAAACCCACGTCGTCACAGTGAGAACATGCAAACTCCACACAGACAGCACCCGAGGTCAGGACTGAACCGGGGTCTCTGCCTCCATGAGGCAGCGTCTACGCCACCATGCAACCCTCTTGCTGAGATTGTAGTGAAGAGATTAAAGGACGAGACATGTATTACAATTCAACCTGACTGATGATCAGAGATGTAGATTCCTGCCCCTGATCATTAACCAGACTCAGACATGGACAATGAACACTTAACTATGGGACTGGACATCAGCACCAGCACAGAGCCTTAGTAAGGAAGGGTAGAGGAGAATGAAAGGGGTGGATCATAAAGAGAGCTTGCGTTTAGCTAACAATATTCAAGTCCTCAAGGTGTTTCACATCCAGTGATTTTTTTGTTCCCCATTGCAGTCATCATCATTAGATAATATTACAGGTAATGAATGTTTAATATAATGGAGATTGTGAATATTGCAAAGTTTTATATTACGAGTGCTGTGGTGTATAGTTTAGAGATACAGTGTTGATACAGACCCTTCGGTCCACCGAGCCCGTGCCGACCAGCAATCCCCGCACACCAACACTCTCATACACACACTAGGGACACCAGCCACTTAGACTATAGAATATAAACGTATTTTTACACTGCGTCTCATCCCAATAAAACGGTGTGCTCATTGATGTGATTACATAGCTTCATTAAAGGCAATCTTTGGTGATATCTAATAAAACATGAAGCATAATGTTAAAGATAAGGCACACGTACAAGATAAAATAAGTCAAGTCAAGTCAAGTTTATTTGTCACATACACATACGAGATGTGCAGTGAAATGAAAGTGGCAATGCTCGCGGACTTTTGTGCAAAAGGCAAACAAAACAACCAAACAAATTATAAACACAATCATAACACACATATGTCCGATGGAGATCAAACATTCTCCCTGTATCTAAGAGCAGAACTAGCCATTAGTTTCAGCAAACGTTTAAATCCAATCTTAGTAGTTTATAAGCAACAGATTATTGACTACAGATCTCTTGTAAAGGGGCTGGTTCCCATCACAATGTGAAGTGCTGGTTTAGGCCTTGTTGCTTCAGTACATTTAGATAGCCACCCTTTGCCATCCATGTTGTCTCTGCACATACAGGTATAGTTAGACCTGAGGTACACAAAAATGCTGGAGAAACTCAGCGGGTGCAGCAGCATCTATGGAGGGAAGGAAATCGGCAACGTTTCGGGCCAAAACCCTTGTTCAGTTATACTTATATTTATAGTTAGACCTGCCCTGACACCCCAGTATTGTCTGGGATCAGGTGCGATACTTCGTTGGGATCCAGCATTTTGTCCCGAAACGTCACCTATTCCTTTTCTCCAGAGCCTGATCCGCTGAGTTAATCCAACAGTTTGTGTCTATCTTTGGCGGGGGAACTCAGCGAGTCAGGAAGCTTCTCTGGAAGGAAAAGGATGGGTGACGTTTTGAGTCGGGACCATTCTTCAGAGTTTTCAGAGTCACCCATCCTTTTTCTCCAGAGATGCTGCCCGACCCGCCGAGTTATTCCAGCATTTTGTGTCAATTTATACTTTAATTATATATATATAGGAAGGAACTACAGATGCTGGTTTAAACCGAAGATAGACACAGAAAGCAGGAGTAACTCAGCGGGTCAGACTTGGGCAGCGTACAATCTATATCTCTTGTTTCTGGGGGTGCAGCATCGGTTTACAAGGTTAAGGGAGTGCAGTGTAGGTTTACAAGGTTAATTCCCGGGATGGCGGGACTGTCATATGCTGAGAGAATGGAGCAGCTGGGCTTGTACACTCTGGAGTTTAGAAGGATGAGAGGGCATCTCATTGAAACATATAAGATTGTTAAGGGCTTGGACACGCTAGAGGCAGGAAACATGTTCCCGATGTTGGGGGAGACCAGAACCAGGGGCCACAGTTTAAGAATAAGGAGTAAGCCATTTAGAACGGAGACGAGGAAACATTTTTTCTCACAGAGAGTGGTGTGTCTGTGGAATTCTCTGCCTCAGAGGGTGGTGGAGGCAGGTTCTCTGGATGCTTTCAAGAGAGAGCTAGATAGGGCTCTTAAATATAGCAGAGTCGGGGGATATAGGGAGAAGGCAGTAATGGGGTACTGATTGGGGATGATCGGCCATGATCACAATGAATGGCGGCACTGGCTCGAAGGGCCGAATGGCCTACTCCTGCACCTATTGTCTATTGTTTCCATTGTCCTTGATTCTCAGTCTGAAGAAGGGTCTTGACCCGAAACGTCACCCATTCCTTTTCTCCAGGGATGCTGCCTGACCCGTTGAGTTACTCCAGCATTTTGTGTCTATCGATACTTGCATTATGGCATGTCCTTGAATTTTTTTTCTGGTGAAGATACCTTCAGCATACAATAGCTCTGAGTTAGAGACACAACATTTTTGGAGAATGTTTCATAACCTATTATTAGATATTGGCTAACAGCTTTATTGATCCTTTTATCATTACCATGTATACTCTATTACGTTATGTTCAGCCATTTATTGAACTCTTGCCCTGTGTTAAGTGCTTCCCTGTGAATTCCTTGCTTATTCTTTTTGCCTCTGTGGATGAACTGTAAATATTTTCACTTATTTCTTCTGAAGAGTTTTAAGAGCAAAGATCTCTTTCTAAATATAGGAGGAGGAGGCTTTATTTTAAATACTGTATATTTATTTAACAATTAAAGTCTGTCACCGCTCACAATTACTCGTGAATCATGAGTAATTTAGTGACACATTCTCTGCTCGGATGACATGGTGTTAAAAGAAGATAGACACAAAGTGCCGGAGTAACAGTGGGTCGGGCATCATCTGTGGAGAAAAGGAATAGGTGACGTTTTAGGTCCTTCAGACCCTTCAGACAGAGTCGGGTGAGAGGGAAAGTAGAAAAGGTACAAAGAAAATAAAATGAATGAGAGGTATCAAAAGAACAAATCAAAGCCAGCACTGATGATCAAGGAAAGGTGGAGCCCACAATGGTCCATTGTTGGCTGTGGAAAAGGAGATAATGAATTGACCAAATTTGTTTTGTTGAACACCTCCGCTCCGTCTGCGTTAACCTACCTGATCTCCCGGTTGCTCAGCACTTTAACTTCCCCTCCCGTTCCCAATCTGACCTTTCTATCCTGGGCCTCCCCCATTGTCAGAGTGAGGCCCAGCGCAAATTGGAGGAACCGCACGTCATATTCCCCAGCGGTATGAACATTGACTTCTCTAACTTCAAATAGCCCTTGCTTTCCCTCTCTCTCCATTCCCTCCCCCTTCCCAGTTCTCCCACCAGTTTTACTATCTCCGACTACATTCTATCTCTGTCCCGACATCAGTCTGAAGAAGGGTCTTGACCCGAAATCTCACCCATTCCTTCCCTCCAGAGATGCTACCAGTCCCGCTGAGTTACTCCAGCATTTTGTGTCTACCTTCGGTTTAAACCAGCATCTGCAGTTCTTTCCTACCCCCTTTTTTTTTTTTGGCATTACACGTGGAATGGAATTAATTGGATCTTTCGCAACGGAGCTGTGCATTTGGCTGAAGGCTGTGGATTGGAACAACAAACAAATCGTGGACTCCTGCAGCTTGCAATCTGCTTTCATTTACTGTGCTGCCTCTGCAAACACAAAAAAAAGTGTCATGTAAAACCAAACAAGCAATTCACTGAAAGCACATATTAATATTTATAAATTAAATTGCGTAAATTGTGTTTAGACACTTTTTAAAAATAGTTGGCAATGGAAGTAACGGCGTGCAGCCGAGCGTTGAGAATCCTCTGTGTTCCTCATTGTGCGTAGGTGGCAGCAAGAATTGACAAGTTGCTGAAAAAGCATTTGCGATCTTTGCCATTATAAATAGAGGCAAGGAGAATACAAGCCATGAAGTCAAGCCAGACTTATTAAAAACATCACTGGATGAACTGCAAGCAAAGCATTGCCTAATTCTGGTTGAATTGGGAGGGAAAGCGGAACAGGATTGTCGGAATAGCCCCAGCTAAGCAGAGAAACAGTGAAAGCCAGAACGTTGAACAGCAAGACCGAGAGATTAGAGGGAGATTTAATTAAGGCTTCCCACGTTTGGGGAGGTTATGTTTGGATTGTTAGTCGCAGGCTCCAAGTGCAACCTGAAGGTGAGTTACTAGCAAGAGAACTTGCAGGAAAATCAAAGAACTGCTGCTGCTGGAAACGTGATCTAGTCAAAAAATAAATGGTGGAAATGCACAGTGAGTCAGGCAGCATCTGCGGAATGAGAAACAAAATTAATGTTTCAGGTCAAAATTGGAAAAAAAAAAAAGACACGTTAGTTTTATAGCCTAGCGAGAAGTCGGAGCCAAAATATTCAACTTTGTGATAACTAGCAAAAAAAAGGAGGAATTGGTTTTATGCTGTGAGAAATGTTCTTTCTTTGTTATACTTCCTGATAAACTATGAGAGCAGATGCTTCCATAGCTTTCATAATGGAATATATTTTAAATTGTGGAAAGGAACAGGGCTTCGCCGGCAAAGGAGGGGCAAGGGGGTTTGAGTCTGTGCCGACCAGACTCAAAGGTCACGAGGTCATAGGAAGTCTTCGTATCTCTCCTTCATGCTCGAGAGTGGTCTCCGCGTACTCGAGGCCACAGCTAGGACGCGGCGGTTTTTTCAATATGTTAAAATATGCCCGCAAGTAAAAAGAGGTCGCCATGGAAAAAATTGATACTTTTTTTAACTCGTTGTAGTAGGTCGTAGTTGGTCGGCATGTTGGTCGTGGGTAATCGAGGGTAGTCGAAGGTAGTCGTAGATAGTCTTCATCATAGTCGAAGGAAATCGAAGGAGGTCGTCTTCACTCTTCACTATTCGGTGTCCAATTTTCCCGAAGTTAGTCGTAGCAAGTCGAAGCTGGTCTTCAACATAGTTGAAGGAGGTCTTCAACATGCCATTTTTTCAAACTCTTCTAAACTCGCCAATTAGGTCGCCCAAGTGGGACAGCCCCTTAATGGTGAGCATGGACTTAGCAGGTTGGAGATTTCTGGTATAATTGAGACCTTTGGATGTCTGCCCGTTCCCACCTGGTCTAGCCTGTATGTGACACGCCTCAGAGTCCATTGTGGTTGACTATTAACCCCGTTCAAGGGGAGCGCTGCCCAGCTGCATTGTGGGAAGCGAGCAGTGTTTGTTCACTGGCCTCTGGCAACAAGGTGGGTTAAGGTGAAACATGGATTGGGAACTCCTAGTTTAGTTCCTCGCGCTTACGGGATTAAATCCGCTTGGAAGAATGTTTGGAGATGGTGCAGGATGGGGTAGGATCCATCTAATCTGAGAGCAGAGTTCATTCCTCTGGAGCATTGAAGATGGTTGAGACTTTTACGGTGATTTTATTGGGCCGTGTAGAGAAAATATTTGCATTTAAGGAGCAATCCTAAACCTAAATGAGATAGAAACTAATTCTGTAAGAAGGAACTGCAGATGCTGGTTTACACGGAAGATAGACACAACATGCTGGAGTAACTCAGCGGGTCGGGCAGCATCTCTGGAGAAAAGGAATAGGTGACGTTTTGGGTCAAGACCCTTTCATCAGGCTGTGGAAGGGTCTCGACCCGAAACGTTACCCATTCCTTTCTTCCAGAGATGCTGCCTGACACGCTGAGTTTTTCCGGCATTTTGTGTCGATCTTCCATAGAAACTAATCCCCCCCCCAGTAAGGAATTTGGAAGAAGCGCCTTTTCCCAGAAAATGGTAAGAATGTGGGATTTGCTAAAGTCTTGAAGTGGTTGAGGTGAAAAACATTGATGAATTCAAGGGGAAACAACATTGATATAGCAGGAAGAAAGGAAATGGCAGAAGGATAAACAGTCAGGCTCGCATGGAGCATAAACAGTAACATTGATCTATTGGGATAGATAGACTTTTACTGTGCTATAAATTACTGGGAGTTTACTTTCCTTCTATGGTCCTTGAAGTAGCTTGATGAGTATTGAATTGAATTGAAAGATACTGCAGGGAAACAAGCCCTGAGGCCCACTGAGTCCACACCGACCATCAATCACCTGTTCACACTCCTTCAATGTTATCCCATTTTTACATCCACTCCCTACACACTAGCGTGTAGGAAGGAACTGCAGATGCTGGTCTAAACCGAAGATAGACACGAAAATCTGGAGTAACTTTCATTTCGGTCGAGAACTGAAGAAGGCCCGATATGTCGCTCATTCCTTATCTCCAGAGATGCTGCCTGTCCCGCGGAGTTACTCCAGCTTTTTGTGCCTCCCTACATGCCAGTAGCAGTTTTTAAAATATCAAGACCAATTAATCTACTAAACCTGCACGTCTGAAGAAGGGTTGCGACCCGAATCGTCACCTATCCACGTTCTCCAGAGATGCTGCCTGACCTGCTGAGTAATGCCCCTGTCCCACTTAGGAAACCTGAACGGAAACCCCTGGAGACTTTGCGCCCCACCCAAGGTTTCCGTGCGGTTCCCGGAGGTTTTTGTCAGTCTCCCTACCTGCTTCCACTACCTGCAACTACCTGCAACCTCCGGGAACCGTACGGAAACCTTGGGTGGGGCGCAAAGTCTCCAGAGGTTTCCGTTCAGGTCTCCTAAGTGGGACAGGGGCATTACTCCAGCACATTGTGTCTTACACAGGATGACTGGGTGATTATAGTGGCACAGCTGACGGTTCTGCTGCTTCAAAGCACCAGCAATCTGACATCCGATGTTGTGAGTTTGTAGTTTCCATGTTCTGCTGCAAACGTGTAGGTTTGATCGTGAAAGGCCCCACTGTTCGTTGTTTGGGGTTCATGGGTTTGTAAGGGAGATCGGTTCATAGGGAAATGGGGAGAATTGATGGGAATGATGTGGGTGCTGGCATTGACAATGGGCCAAATGGCCTCCCACAGTGCCTCCCCTTGGATGGCACAGTGGCGCAGCGGTAAAGTTGCGGCCTTGCGGCATCAGAGACCCGGGTTCGATACTGACTATGGGTGCTGTCTGTACGGAGTTTACACATTCTTCCTCTGACCTGGTACACAAAAATGCTGGGGAAACCCAGCGGGTGCAGCAGCATCTATGGAGCGAAGGAAATAGGCAACGTTTCGTCCCGAAACGTTGCCTATTTCCTTCGCTCCATAGATGCTGCTGCACCCGCTGAGTTTCTCCAGCATTTTTGTGTACCTTCGCTTTTCCAGCATCTGCAGTTCCTTCTTAAACACTTGCTCTGACCTGCGTGGGTTTTCACCAGGTGCTCCGGTTTCCTCCAACACTCAAAAGACGTACAGGTTTGCCAGTTAATCTGCTTGGGTAAAAACTGTAAATCATCCCCGGTTTGTGTAAGGGGTGATTGCTGGTGGCGCAGTTACGGTGGGTCGAAGGGCCTTATTTCTGCGCTGTGTCTCTAAAGTCTAAAGTCGCGTTGTGAGAGAATGTTTAAAAACGACTGGCCCATTGGGGCAAGATAACTGGAGGTTGCATTAGCCTTTGCATGAGTCGGTGACCCTGGGGAAACAAAAATCATAATCCTATTCCTTACAACCTTATGACCTAAAACCTTCACAATTGATAATTGAGTGAAGCTGTAAAATGAATGAACTAACCCCAAGAATGAACTGCAAGGGATATTGGGGAAGGGTTAACTCCTCTGTGCAACTTTGCATAACTTCATCAGGGGCTGGCTATTACTCTTTGTAAATCCTTTACCGACTGATCTCTGCATTATTTTGCTGGCTTTCCCCTGTCCTTTAGCCTCTGGGTTTGCTGATTCACTGCTGCTGTAGCGGTCTCTAGAATCCCCGCTGACGTATGGATCGCTCTATTGTCATCACCTTTTGGGAACTGCCCCAGCATCTATTATTCATTGACCGAGCGATCGCTGGCCGGCTTGCTTCCGCCAGCACAGACCTACCTCACAGCTGAATTTGATCTGACATTACAAACTCAAAAAGGTTACAAATCACAGGACAGAACAGCAACAGGCCCTTCAGCCCACGATGGGCGCACGGCAACGCAGTGGTCGAGTTGCTGCCTCGCAGCGCCAGAGACCCGGGTTCGATCCTGACTACTGGTGCTGTCTGTATGGAGTTTGCACGTTCTTCCCGTGACCTGCGTAGCTGTTCTCCAGTTGCCTCCCACACTCCAAAGACATACAGCTTTGTAGGTTAATGGGCTTCTGTAGATTGTAAATTGTCCCCAGTATGTGTAGGATAGTGCTAGTGCATGGGGATTGCTGGTCGGTGCAGACATGGTGGGCCCAAGGGTCTTTTTCTGCGCTGTATCTCTAAACTAAATGTTGTCTGTACAGAGCATGATGATAAAACCAACCCTTGTCTTAGTTTTAGTTTTTAAGATACAGTGTGGAAACAGGCCCTTCAGCCCGTCGAGTGTACATCAACCAACAATCACCCCGTGCACTAATTCTATCCCACACACTAGGGACAATCTACAGAAGCCAATTAACCTACAAACCTGTACGTCTTTGAAGTGTTGGAGGAAACCGGTGCACGCGGAGAAAACCCACGCGGTCACGGGGAGAACGTGCAAACTCTGTACAAACTGCACCTGTAGTCAGGATTGAACCCTGGTCTCTGACGCTGTGAGGCAGCAACTCTACCGCTGCGCCACCTCACCTTCCAGGCTCTCCACGTTTACTTTAGAGGCTAACACGAGCAAAGATTAATGTTGGACTCCCACTGCAAGGAGCTGTGGAAGGAAAAAAACGGAAGCAATTTATTTTGAAAAGTGATTTCTTATTTTGATAAATTCTGCTTCACATACTTTTTCTATCTTAACTATGCGTTGGGCATGAATAACGGATTTAAAACAGAACAAAGGGCCCTGCTCTGAATTGCAGCGCACAGCAGATAAATATAGATCTCATCCTTGTGTTTGCAAATATTAGTGAGCAGTCTGAATATTATCCCCTATTTTTGCAAATCAACAGCAGAGTATTTTCAGCTAAATCTGGGTTGGTTCCAGCTGGCTGAGGAGCAAATGTTGAAGGGTACCAATTTGTGACAATGACTCCCTCCAGGGCAATGTGTAAACTCCCCAGCACCTCATCAACTCTACCCACGAGCTCCTTCGGCTACACACCAAGCACCTAAATCTGGAGAGATAACAGGTCTTTTTTTAAAGCACTGAATGAAACCGCAACATGAGGCAAGTTCAGGGAGACGGTGGCGCAGTGGTGGAGTTGCTGCGCTTTCAGCACCACAGACCCAGGTTCGAGCCTGACCACGGGTGCCGTCTGTACAGAGATTTTGTACGTTCTCCCCGTGACCTGCGTGGGTTTTCTCCAGCTGCCCCGGTTTCCTTCCACACTCCAAAGACATAAGTGGTTTGCAGGTTAATTGGCTTGGTAAACAAATGTAAAACTGCCCCTGGTGTGTGTAGGATAGTGTTAGTGTGCGGTGATCACTGATTGGCGTGGGCGTGGGACGAAGGGCCTGTTTTCCGCACTCTAGAACTAAACTAAGTAAAGAATTCCTTGTTCTTTTGGTTACCTGGGAAGAATTCCAAAAATATCATAAATCTGTACAAAAATACTCCACAGTACAATGTGTGTGTTTTAAAAGAAAAACCTCGACGGATGCTTCATGTTATTTTGTACACTGTCCAATGGACAAAACTGTGAGTTTTGTTTGTTCTCAGGCTAACTACACTGCGAGTTGCATCATCTGTTCAGCATGTACTGTGGGGGCCAGATGCCAAAGTGTCATTGCTATGTTCTTTTTAGTTTAGGGATAGTGTTGAAACAGGCCCTTCGGCCCTTTGAGTTCACGCTGACCATCCATCACCAGTTCTCACTAGTTCTATGTTATCCCATTTTCTCGCCCACTCCCAACATACCAGGGACAATTTTACAGAAGCCAATTATCCTACAAACCTGCACGTCTTTGGTGTGTGGGAGGAAGCCAGGGCACCCGGAGTCACCGTCCATGAAGTGAAGAATTCGTTGTGTGAGTTTTATTTGATACATTGCTAATTCCCAAACCATTTTTTGTTACTTTAAATTCTACTGTTGTTTGCTTTGGCCATTTTGGATTAACGGTGGTGCAGTGGTACAGTTAGTGCCTCACAGCGCCAGAGACCAGGTTCGATCCTGATGACGGGTGTTGTACAGTCTCCCTGTGACCGCGTGGGCTTTCTCCTGTTGCTCCGGTTTCCTCCATGTCCAAAGACGTACAGGTTTGCAGGTTAATTGGCTTTGGTTAAGCTGTCGCTAATATGTAGGATAGTGTTACTGTAAAGGGTGATTGGTCGGTGTGGACGCGGTGGGCCTAAGGACTTGGCTTCCATGTTGGCTGAAAATGTTCTGCCTTTAAAGAATAACCTTCGTTTTTGATCATGTTTCAAGCGCGGGAGGTTGCCCTTGGCAACCTGTAAGCACTGTATAATTGTTTAACTTGCTCTAATTTTAAACTTTTCAACCTCTTGCAAGACATTGGGTGTAACTGCGACTGTGCAATGGTTTTGCTTGTTTCTTCCCGGCCGATTTTCACATGAGCCTGGAGTTGCTGTGCGGGTGGGAAGGGTGACAAGATTGGGGGGCAAAGTGAGTTCATGATGGGATGGAGACAAAATGCTGGAGCAACTCAGCGGGACAGGTCGTATCTCTGGGTAGAATGATTGAGACCCTTCTGCGGACTGAGAGTCGGGGGAGAGGGGGAGACAGAGATGAGGAAGGGTAAGGTGTGAAAACGAGAGTCCGTGTGGATTTAGTCGCAACACTGCGGTTGTCATTGGAACGACTGTGCAGCCACACGGTGGTGATTTAAGAACCCTCTGTGGATTTATGTCCTGACATTTACTGTTAGCCGTTTAGGAAATCTTGTTCCGAGTCCACTGTACAGATATATTTTCCGTGGATTTATTGCTGCACATCAGAAAATCAACTTGACCTTAAATGAATGAAAGAGCCTGCCAGAATGTAAAACCTTTTTTGTCAAAGGAAGCTGCCAAAGGCCGTTTTCCTCATAATTGCTGCTGTCTGCTTTCAGACATCTTGGAGATTTCTGCCATCTTCTGGTTCCTCAGCGGGTAATGAAAGAAATACTGGCTTGCACTTGATACCTGTTAGGAATTGCCTCGGTCCAAAGCACTTTGCAAGCAGTGTGCAGGCCAGTCACTTTGTAATGTCGGAAATGGAAAGGCCTGTCAATGGCCAACGTTTTTTTGATTAGTACGGGTGTCAGGGGTTGTGGGGTGAAGACAGGAGAATGGGGTTAGCAGGGAGAGATAGATCAACCATGATTAAATGGCAGAGTAGACCTGATGGGACGAATGACCTAATTCTGCTCCTATCACAAAAAAAAGCCTTGAATACCGTAAGGTACACAAAAATGCTGGAGAAACTCAGCGGGTGCAGCAGCATCTATGGAGCGAAGGAAATAGGCAACGTTTCGGGCCGAAACCCTTCTTCAGACTTGAATACCGTAAAATGCCTTCACTTGCATTGCAGCTGAGACCAGACCATCCTGTCCTTGTGATGTGGAAGCAAGGAACTGCAGACGCTGGTTTACCAAAGCAAACCATTTTTTTCATGTATCGCTGTTTTTCATAACTGTTGGCAGTTCAATTTCCCTCCTGGGATAAGTAAAGTTTGATGGTGTCATATCGTGTCAAACAGACACGACGTGTTGTGGTAAGTCAGTGGGTCAGGCAACATCCCTGGGAAATCTGGATAGTAGGTGATGTTATTGGTCAGGGCCTTTCTTCAGACTGATTGCAGGGGTGGGGTGGGGGGGGGGGGAGGGGGAGAAACGCTGGCAGAGTGTGGGGGCAGGGCAACGCATGGCAGGCCAATGGGTGAGGAAGGTGTTTGATCGGCACATGTTGGACAAAGGCTAGAGATGAACACTCAATTCCTTGCGGTCTTGGGCAGAGCTGTTCCCACATCAAGTTGGAGTGTGACCCAACTGTAAGCTTTTTACGGTGCATCTGTAGACGCTGGGTGTGTGTGTGGAACATAAGACTAGAATCCACCTGTGTAATAGGGTGACTTCTTCTTATCGAGTCCACACACAAGATTAGAATTGACCAGCCAGAGCTGAACACACATCTCGGCATCTGCATACAATGGTGTCTGTCTTGTCGCATCTTGTGTTTGGTGGTGGAAACAGGGTCGCGACGTGAACGCTCTTTCCTTGACCCCATTGGGTGACTTGCCAGCGTAGAGTCTTAAAATAATCTGCAGAAGTCATTCACACGCTCAGAAATGATCTAATAGTGCTTGATTGGACCTTGAACAAAGTTAGTATTAAATATCTGGTTCAGTTTAGCGGCACAGCGTGGAAGCGGGGCCCTTCAGCTCACCGAGTCCACGCCGACCCTCGCTCACTGGCGCGCCAGTTCTGTGTCATTCTGTGTTCGCCTCCCACACACGAGGGCCAATTAACCTGCAACCCTGTATGTCCTTGGGATGTGGGAGGAAACCAGAGCACTCGGAGAAACACCACGCAGTTAGAGGGAGAAGGTGGAAACTCAACACAGTGAGTCAAGATCCAACCCGCGTCTCTGCCACTGTTTGGGCAAACAACAAATCCTTGTTATACCACAGGAGTGAGCAGTATCCCAGATCGTGTGGTCACTGACTTGCCTTTAGATCATTCAAACAGTGATCCTGTTTCTTTCCACTTGACACCCCCCTACTTCTGTTTCTCCCCACAAAAACTGCATTTGTTTCCCCTTTCAATCATCTTGGCAAGTGTGCAGCGCGTAATGGGAATGGATTATTTCAACTCCTGGTCCTGATCTGACTCTCATTGATATTGTGCCCTGTATGTGACTTGACTCCATTAACCTTCCTTTTCCCAATTCCCTTAATACACTGCGTTAACAATCACATGTCAGTCTCAGTGGTGATGCATCGCACACTGCCTGCCTTTAACATGAAGCCTTTCCAGGCACGTCGTGTGGCTGTGATCTAATAATATTTAACATCACACCGTACACAGAGAGGAAGGCACAGTGGCGCAGTAGTAGAGTTGCTGCCTCACAGCGGCAGATACCCAGGTTCGATCCTGACTACGGGCGCTGTCTGTACGGAGTTTGTATGTTCTCCCCGTGACATGCGTGGGTTCCTCCGGGTAGCTTTCAAGAGAGAGCTAGATAGGGGTCTTAAAAATAGCGGAGTCAGGGGATATGTGGAGAAGGCAGGAACGGAGTACTGATTGGGGATGATCAGCCACGATCACATTGAATGGCTCGAAAGGCCGAATGGCCTACTCCTGCACCTATTGTCTATTGTCTTTTGTCTCTGCTTTCCTCCCACACTCCAAAGACGCACAGGTTTGTAGGTTAATTGGCTTTGATAAAATTGTAAATTGTCCCTAGTGTGTGGATAGTGTTGGTGTGTGGGGTTCGCTGGTCAGTGTGGACTTGATGGGCCAAAGGGCCTGGTCCCACACTGTATCACTAAACTGAACTAAATCTGGTCCATGAAGGAGGCAGTGTGTTCTATGGTTGGTCTTTGCGGAAGAAGGACATTGGAGAAGTGAATCTTGTGCTCTTGGTCAGATACCTGGTAGCTGAGTGAAGGTTCATGACTTGGGTTCCCCGCCAACAAAATATTAAACATTGTGTTGAAACGAGGAACTGCAGATGCTGTTTTATTTTATTTTTTTAATTACACAAAGTGCTGGAGTAACTCGTGTTCATAAACCAGAGGGGCAGAATTAGGCCATTCGGCCCAACGTGTCTACTCTGCCATTCAATCATGGCTGGTCTATCTCAACCCCATTCTCATGCCTTCTCCCCATAACCCCTGATGCCAATCAAGAACCTATTAATCTCCGCTTCAAAAATACCCAATGACTTGGCCTCCATAGCCGTCTGTGGCAATGAATTCCACAGATTCACCACCCTCTGGCCAATTAAATTCCTCCTCCTCCTTCCTAACGATATCTTCTTTGAGACTGAGGCTGTGCCCTCTTGTCTTAGACTCTCCCACTGGTAGAAACATCCTCTCAACATCCACTCTATCCAGGCCTTTCACTATTCAGTAAATTTCAATGGGGTCCCCCTGATCCTTCTAAACCATCGAAAGCATTCTATTTAGTTCCTCAGTGACTTGGTTTGGGAACAGCTCTGCCCAAGACGGTAAGAAATTGCAGAGTTATGGATGTAACCCAGTCCATCACACAGACCAGACACCCCACCATTGACTCCATCTACTCTTCACATCAGCAGCATCTCTGGAGAACGTGGATAGATGACGTTTTGGGTTGGGACATTGCGTCATTGTGCTTGTTGAGAATTAAAAATTGAACCATGGAGTTTTCAATTTGATTTTTAATGCTTTTGCAGTTCTTTGTGTTTCAGTTAAGTTCACTGTACAACGTGTTGTAACTCAAGCCGAGCGAAGTACCTCCTTTTCGCATTGAATCTGTTGCTGTGATTTATTCCAAGTGTCCAGGCAACAGGATTATCTTGCCTGGGCTGCTTTCCTTTTGAAATGGCCGTGTTCTAAATCTTTTCCTCGGGCTAACTTGATGATTCTATTGAAGTGCCGTGCCTTGTGTGAACGTGTCTTTGTCAAGGTAGTTACAGCACCATCACCGATGACCCGGACAACATCCGTGACTGGATCGTTTCGAGAACATTGATTACTTTTCTCTTTCTGTAAAGGACATCGGATCTCCGGTTTATTGTGTGAGAGAAATGTGGCAAATGTTAGAGGAAGCATTGAGACTGCGCTCTTGCCTTTCATACCATGTTGGCCCTTTGGGTAAAATCTGAATCAGTTGCTGACTCTTTCTACTCCATAACCATTTTGTTGGCAAGGCCCCTCTCCTCCGTGTCGCCTGTGAAAGACCATTCCCAATTCTCTCGCATTCCCACCATTGCCGTTACCATCTTACTAACAATCGGAGAGCAGTCCTGAGCTGCTATCTACCTCACTGGAGACCCTCGGACTATCTTTGATCAGACTCTACTGGATGCCATCTTACATTCAACCTTATTCACGTCATCCCCTTTATCATTTAATAGGATTCAATGTGAACCTGAGGGGTCACTTTTTCACACAAACAGTGGTGGGTGTATGGAAGGAGCTGTCGGAGGAGGTAGTTGATGCAGGTGCTATTGCAACTTTTAAGAAACATTTGGACAGGTACATGGATAGGACAGGTTTAGAGGGATATGGACCAAATGCAGGCAGGTGGGACGAGTGTAGCTGGGACATGTTGGCCGGTGTGGGCAAGTTGGGCTGAAGAGACTGTTTCCATGCTGTATCACTCTGACTCTATGTATCTGTACACTGTGGATGGCTTGATTGGAATCATGCATTGTCTTTCTGTTCAGCAAAACAAAAGTTTTTCACCGTGCCTCGATAAGCGTGACAATAAACCAAACTAAACCATCAATGGTTTCCTACACAAGACGGGTTATTTGTGCTACATGAAAGCACACGCGCGCACACACAAACACCCAGTCACTCGCGCACGCACACACCCACACATTCACTCCCGTGCGCCCACGCACGCACACACACACATACACACGCACACACACACACACACACATACACACAGTCACTCACTCGCACGCAGTCACTCGCGCGCACACGCACTCGCGCACACACACACGCACACACACAGTCACTCGCGCGCACGCACACACAGTCACTCGCGCACGCACACACACACTCCCGCACACACTCTCGCACACACACGCACACAGTCACTCGCACACTCACACAGTCACACGCACACTTGCACACTCACTCACTCATTCACTTGCACTCACACACACTGCTCACTCCTACCTTAATGGATTGATGCAAGAATCTTTATCTTGCATCTCTCCACACAGACTATCCTCTGCCTTTTACTCTAGCTGCCCGTCTCTGTACACTCGCTCCACACTGTCCTTCGTTCCTCCGGTCCCACATATCGATTTGCAGCCTCCGTGGATTCCTCATCGAGCCCGTTGCCAACGCGATCCCCAATCTTTACTCTGCCCTTCAGCTGTCTGTCAACTAGTCCTCATGAGTCTACACGTGTGTTTCCAGGAGCGGTGAGTTATTGCTGTGGGTGATGTGGTGACTACCTCGCGTTAAATAACGTGACAAGGATAAATAAGTAATATCTTATTAGTATCGGGGTCAGAGCCAGTGCTGAGACGTCGTTCCCTATTAATAATGGAGTGAGACCTGAGCAGTAATGATCACCGCGGGGAATTGGTTCAGGTAGTGGCTTTTTTTGACAGGTGAGTTCCAGTTTGGATGATTTTAGCACCATCTGTAAAACCGTCTCCCATCATGAGCGTTTATTGTCAGTAATAGCCATGGTTCATTTGCAAGCGAGCAAATCCCTGCAGAGATCTGCGAGTCAATCCCATCGTAAGCGTTGCGGCTGGACCTGACTACTGTCAAAGGTGTTCACTGAGTGAAAGTGTCACTATAAACCCGTGTCAGTCTGGCCTGCCATAAACTATCTGGCAGCTTCCGACAGTCTGGGTTTAATCATTTACTTATTTTTTTGCTGAAATGCAACTTAGACATCTGTTCATCTCTGTGTGCAAAATGTACTGAGTTAACATTCGCGGTACAACTGTTTATTAGCAGGATGCTGTTCCCGGCCATTATAATAGATTGCCTGTCTCCTTGGATGCTGCCGTGGGCATTGCCTGGAGCTGGTAGCTATAACAATGGCTGTCATAACTGCCTGGAATTGGCCAGCGCCCACTGCAATGGCCTCCAGCAGGATTGCCAGTATAATGCTGGCAGCCTGCCACATACGATACGATACAATAGAACTTTATTTATCCCAGGAGGGAAATTAATCTGCCAACAGTCCATGAAACACAAGGTACATGAAACGTGAAATTAAAATGATGAGTGGAAAGGGTTAGGGATGTGCAAAGATTGGGGGGGGAGGGGGGAGGCTGTCCGTCCTCCCCACGACAAAAGGGGGGGGGGGGGGGGGGACCATGTTTAGTATGATAGCCACAGGAATGGAGAATCTCTTGTGGAGTTCTGTGCTGCATCTTGGTGGATCCAGTAAATTCACCGGGAATACACAGGCACTCTTCATGCAAACGTACGCAATGGTCTTACGCAATGGGTTACTTATGTAAACTCACTGTTACGTAAACACTTCAGTCCCAAGTGCAATCAAGGCAGTTTGTGACAACACTGTACGATCGATCAAGTTTACATCGGAAACGAGCCGGCAATGGCGGCAGTGTTTACCCAGAAGGCCGCGTGCCACAGAAAGTGCCCTGGACGCAGCTGGGCGCCACTGAGACAATATCGTTTAGAGATACAGCGTGGAATCAGGCCCTTCGGCCCACCGTGTCCGTGCCGACCAGCCATCCCCAACACTACCCTATACACACTAGGGCCAATTTACATTTATACCAAGCCAATTAACCTGCAAACTTGTATGTCTTTGGAGTGTGGGAGGAAACCGAAGATATCGGAGAAAACCCACGTAGGTCACAGGGAGAACGTACAAACTCCGTACAAGCCGTACCCGTGGCCAGGATTGAACCCGGGTCTCTAGCGCTGTAAGGCAGTAGCTCTACAACAATGCCACCGTGCCGTCCTCGATATTTGCCCTCATTAATACTCTCGGCGAGTTCTTTATTCATGTTGGGGTGCTTGGACTTGTAGATGAAGTATCTTTCTTCTATCTCCGAATAGATGAAGATTTATCATCTTCATTACAGATGAACTCCTATAATATTATAGACCTGCATTACTTTGGATGCTGGAATCTCGAGCAACAAATAAATTGCTGGAAGAACACAGCAGGTCGAGAAGCATCTGTGGAAAACAAGGAATGGTACTCATCTAGGGCTGAATAGTCAACTATCCTTTTGCCTTCCTGGATGCTGCCTGACTTGCTGAGTACTTCCAGCAGTTTGTTCCAAGTCCTGTGGTATTTCTGCTCAGCACATCCAGAGAGTGGTAATGCATTTCGTTGTCTCTGAGTGGTTCTGAATCTATGTGATTGTTGCAAAGACAATGTGCTCTGGCACTCACTCTGGGGTAACATTTGTTGACATGGACAGTGTAGGATGGAAAATAAAAATCCCGAAGATAGACACCAAATGCTGGAGTAACTCAGCGGGACAGGCAGCATCGCTTGAGAGAAGGGATGGGTGACGTTTCGGGTCGAGACCCTTCTTCAGAAATTGCGCTCAGAAATAACTGATCCCAAAACAGAAAAATCTAAGCAGAGCATTTATCTCAGTGGTGTCTGTGGGAGGGTCTCGACCCGGAACGTCACCCATGAGTCTATCTTCGGTGTAGACCAGCATCTGCAGTTCCTTCCTGCAAATTAAAATCCTGAAACTACTGAGGCTTCTGAGATCAAGACAGAATATGCTAGAAATACTCGATTGGTCAAGCAGCGAATGTGGAAAGAGAACTAGAGGTAATACTGTGGGTAAGTGGTGAAGAATTGTCAAAGGCAGTGTGTTCTTACGGAATGGTTTCACTTCATAAATTCATAACTGATACGAAAGAATTAGGCCATTCGGCCCATCAAGCCCACACCATCTTTCGGTCATGGCTGACCTATCTTTCCTTCTTAACCCCATTCTCTTGCCTTCTTCCCATACCCGCTGACACCCGTACTAATCAAGAATCTATCTATCTCTGCTATAGAAAATATCCTTTGACTTGACCTCCACAGCCTTCCGTGGCAATGACTGTCATATGAGGAAAGATAGGTACAGGATACTGAGTTGGATGATCAGCCATGATCATATTGAATGGCGGTGCGGGCTCGAAGGGCCAAATGGCCTACTCCTGCACCTGTTTTCTATGTTTCTACGATTGAAAAGACTAGGCTTGTATTCACTGGAGTTTAGAAGGATGAGGGGAATCTTATAAAATTATAAAAGGACTGGACAAGCTAGATGCAGGAAAATGTTCCCAATGTTGGGCGAGTCCAGAACCAGGGGCCACAGTCTTAGATTAAAGGGGAGGCCTTTTAAGACTGAGGTGAGAAAAAACGTTTTCACCTAGAGAGTTGTGAATTTGTGGAATTCCCTGCCACAGAGGGCAGTAGAGGCCAAATCACTGGATGGATTTAAGAGAGAGTTAGATAGAGCTCTAGGGGCTAGTGGAGTCAAGGGATATGGGGAGAAGGCAGGCACGGGTTATTGATAGGGGACGATCAGCCATGATCACAATGAATGGCGGTGCTGGTTCAAAGGGCTGATCAGCCTCCTCCTAGACCTATTTTCTATGTTTATATGTTCCTAATGAATTCCACCGATTCACCGCTTGTCGAGAGGGAGTGTGGGGTGGTAGAGGGTGAAGTGAGGACATCCCATTTAGCCTCTCCTCGCATCCTCCAGCGATGGTGTGGTTTTGAGGGGGAGGGAGGAATGTTTTTTAAAATCCCTCGACTATGTGGATACTGAGCGTGTTCTCTGTTGAAATAGAATAGCACTGTGGTGTAGAATTCAGACCACTCACACCAATTTCACAAAGAACTGTTATTTCACACCTGCAATATTGTTTGATCATGCCAAGCAGAACCATTCTCTCTTTCTCTCTCTCTCTCTCACACACACACACACACACACACACACACACACACACACACACACACACACACACACACACACACACACACACACACACACACACACACACACACACACACACAGCATTATATTTTAATAAACCCATCTGTCGCTGAATGTGGTGCTGTCAAAAATTGCTGAGATAAGCTTGTTCTCAGCCTGAAAATGCTTGTCTGCTTTCGGTTAGTCTGTCAGGAGCGTCTTCTGTACGAGGACATTGAGACGATGGATATTTTACAAATTTGAGGGAATAAACCTTTGTTTACACTTCATCGTTCTGTATCAATAACAACTTTAGTTTAGTTTAGAGATACAGGCCCCTTGGCCCACCGAGTCTGCACCAACCATCAATCCCCGCACACTGACACCATCCTACAAACACTAGGAACAATTTACATTAATTCCAAGACAATTAACCTACAAACCTGTACGTCTTTGGAGAAAACCCGGAGAAAACCCACGCAGGTCACAGGGAGAGCGTACAAACTCCGTGCAGACAGGCAGTCAGGATTGACACCGGATCTTAAACGCTGTAATGCCCCTGTCCCACTTAGGAAACCTGAACGGAAACCTCTGGAGACTTTGCGCCCCACCCAAGGTTTCCGTGCGGTTCCTGGAGGTTTTTGTCAGTCTCCCTACCTGCTTCCACTACCTGCAACCTCCGGCAACCACCTGCAACCTCTGGGAACCGCACGGAAATCTTGGGTGGGGCGCAAAGTCTCCAAAGGTTTCCGTTCAGGTTTCCAAAGTGGGACAGGGGCATAAGGAAACTCTACCGCTGCGCCACCGTGCCGACCCATAGGGTGATGCCTTATGGAGACGCGACATAGGATTGGTGCGTATAGGGTGATGCATGTATAGCCATCACATCATCAGTCGGTCTCCAATGTTCGGATTGTCTCTCCACACTGCCCACTACACGACGTTCTCCGAGAGGAGAAGGCCAAGAGTCTTGAGACAGAATTTATAGTTTGACCGAAACACACTTTTCTTTTAAAAATTCAAATGTATCTTGCAAACCTATTCTATAGTAGCAGGTTTATGCGGGTCATTGAGATAAAGTACGTGAATGAATCTTTTAATTCTGAAGCCCTGCACTGCTTTCTCACCGTGTAAATCTCAAGGTAAAACTGCTCCATCTATAAAAAAATTCAACGTGAAATAATCTCCCTTGGCTTCTCTCCAGCACCAAGGTCACCCCAACCAGGCCTTGAGCTGCAGTTGGCAGACGTGGCTTGTATACATGTGTAGGGAGGAACTGCAGATGCTGGTTTACACCGAAGATAGACACTTCAGCAATTCGTGTCTATCTTCGGTGTAAACCAGTATTTGCAGTTCCTCAAATATAGACACAAAATGCTGGAGTCACTCAGCGGGACGGGCAGCATCTCTGGGGAGAAGGAATGCAGGGGCGGAAAACCCGTTGGGGGGGGGGGGGCCTGAGCGGACACGTCAACCCCACGTTTTGAGAGGTGGGGGGCATCCCCCCCCCCCCAAGTTTTTGTGATCCCGATTTTAAAATCTCCGTTTTTAGCGCTGGATTGAGCCTTCGAAGCCTCGCGCGTGTGTGTGAGTGTGCGCATGCACGCGTGGCCGCCAAAAAATTGTGCCCCCCCGTCCCCTCCATGTTTTGATAGCGAGTTCCGCTCTTGAAGGAATGGGTGACGTTTCGGGTTGAGACCCTTCTCAACCCGAAATGCCACCCATTCCTTCTCCCCAGCGATGCTGCCTGTCCCGCTGAGTGACTCCAGCATTTGTATCTATATTTTGTATAAGCCCACCTTTGGAGGCTGAGCTCCAACTCAATGTCAACCCATTGATTGAAGCATTTGAGAGGATGCTCCGTCCACATTAGTCACCAATGGTCCTCTACTCATCTGCCTCTCATTGTCTGGCAATAAAGGTCCACAATGAGGTCTCAGCAGGCATGGACTACATCGGCTTCCACAACCCTGAGGGTCTGCCTCAGGAAACAGTCACCTCAAGGTGAAACATCTCCCTCGATAAAAATATACAAATTGAGATTAAGGTACATTCATTTGGAGCAAAACACAAAGTGCAGGAGTTATTCAGCAGGTCAGGCAGCATCTGTGGAAGGAATATAAAGGTTGCTTATCCACTTCCTCCACTGATGCTGTCTGAGCTGTTGAGTAACTCCAGCTCTTTGTGTTTTGTTCAAGAAGCCAACATCTGCAGTTCACGTCCAGATTAAAGAACAGTTTCTTCCCAGCTGTTATCGGGATTCCGAACCGTCCTCTCACCAACTAGATAGAGTGTAGTCCTGTCCCCCTCATTGGAGACTGTTGACCAATCTTTAATCACAGTTTATCTTGCACTAAATAGTATACCCATTATCCTGTCTCTGTACACTGTGGGCGACTTGATTGTAATCATGTATAGTTTTTTTTTCATGGACTGGATGACATGCAACAAAAGAACTTTTCATTGTATCTCGATACACCTTTCAATAACAAACAAAACTGACTCTGTGTCTCCATTCTATTGAAGCAACTTGCTTGGTCATTGTGGCACAGGTCTTGGGTATTACTCTCATTTTATCTCCGGTTTTGCTTATAGTTTTTAACAATCTCCTCTCGAACCTAGTGAATATGTGGTTAGTTATAATTTGGGTCCAGCCATCAGTGTAATGAACTCCTATGAGCTACTTAATCATACTCGACGATCTATAACGTAAGGGACATAACCCAAATACAGGGCAACATTTCGCCAACATTAGGAGCTCAAATATGAAGGTCCTGAATTTGTAGCGTACCTTTCGAACGTCCCTTCTTCACAAAACCCTAAAGCCGCTGATGGATGTGTTCAATTAGCAATGTTTTTACAGGTAGATGACAGGCTGGAGGTGCAGTAACTAAACGCCTAAACTTAGTTGCCGTAAGGTGATACCTTTATTGAAACACTGACGTTGACGTTACGGTGTAGTGAGCCTTCGAGACTGTGTTGGTCCTTCCTTCATTCATTCGCAAGTTCATCAGTGATAGGAGCAGAATTAGGCCATTCGGCCCATCAAGTTTACTCCGCCATTCAATAGTGTCTGATCTATCTTTCTCCTGCCTTCTCCCCATAACCCCTGACACCCGCACTAATCAAGAATCTATCAATTTCTGCCTTAAAAATATCCATTGACGGCCTCCATTGGCATCTGCGGCAATGAATTCCACAGATTCACCACCCACTGACTAAAGAAATTCCTCCTCATCTCCATTCTGAAGGTACGTCCTTTTATCCTCAGGCTGTGCCCTCTGGTCCTAGACTCTCCCACTAGTGGAAACATCCTATCCACATCCACCTAATCCGACCCTTCATTTGCTCTGTTTGAAAAGTATTACGCAAAGGAAGTTACGCTGCTGACTCTGGCGAGCTGGAGCTTTGCGCTGAAGTCACGGAAGTGGACCTTTAGTTTAGTTTAGAGATACAGCACGGAAACAGGCCCTTCGGCCCACTGAGCCCGCGCCGACCAGCGATCCCCGTACACTAGCAATAGCCTCCACACACTAGGGACAATTTACAATTTTGCCAAAGCCAATTAGCCTTCAAACCTGCAGGTCTTTCGAGTGTGGGAGGAAGCCGGAGCATCCGGTCGGTGAAAGCCCACGCAGTTCACGGAGGAGAACGTGCAAACTCCATACAGACAGCAACCGTGGTCAGGATCGAACCTGGATCTCTGGGGTTGTAAGGTAACAACTCTACCACTGCGTCATCGTGGAAGTGTGGGATTGGAATCCATTACCTTGCCGCTGTGTGTGAACAGATCTATAACGACTCTGGTCCACTCGCTCTCTGTGTAGTTGGCAGTAAAATGCTGACAGTGAATGAATGAGAACTGAGCTGATGTTTTCATCGAGCAGTCCCAGTTGTTCAAATTATCTAATTAGTTTTAGCCGATCTGTGGGCCGATCCTATCAATAGCCTTCTTTGCTAATTTGCACTAAAACCACAAATCAAAGCATCTTTTGGCTCAGGCACTTGACGTTAAAAATGATGTTAATATTTGGTTAAAGCATCTTAAGCATAAAGAGGTCAGCAAGGGTCTCAATCAGAATTGCCTGCCCAGCTACTGTAGTTTAGTTTAGAGATACAGTGTGGAAACAGGCCCTTCGGCCCACCAAGTCCGTACTGACCTGTGATCCCTGCACGCTAACGCTGTCCTGCACACACTAGGGACAATTTACAATTTTAACTCACTCGATGGGTTGAATGGCCTAATTCTGTTTCTATGCTTTATGAACTTAGCAACGTATCAAATCTTTACACTTCAGACTTTGGAGATGCAGCGTGAAAACGCTTCGGCCCACTGAATCTGCGCCGACCGCTAATCACCCCAGACACAGACACAGACACAGACACAGACACAGACACAGACCACACACACACTCTCTCTCACTCTGTAACATT
Organism: Leucoraja erinaceus; assembly: GCF_028641065.1. Lineage (NCBI taxonomy): Eukaryota > Metazoa > Chordata > Chondrichthyes > Rajiformes > Rajidae > Leucoraja > Leucoraja erinaceus. The sequence goes on along the minus strand of NC_073393.1, from coordinate 9,677,283 downwards.
ATTCCAATCTGTCGCATAAGAGGTAAGTGATGGAGAATCGAAATCCCAAAACATTCCACCACAGAAAAAACCCACACTCACCAAAGAGCAAGATATTAATGCTGGTCTCAATTCCCAACCCTTGGGCCTAGCTGTGTAGTGTCAGAATAGTACAGCACAGAAACAGGCCCTTCGGCCCAACTCATCCATGCTGACCAAGTTACTCCCATCTGCCTGCATTTGGACCATATCCCTCTAAACGTTTCCTATCCATACACGTGTCCAAATGTCTTGTCAAAGTTGTAATTGGAAGGTTTGCACAAAAGGAATACAAAATCTGGTTGAGTAACTAGAGGGGGGAGATTTGACCAAAAGACCAGCAAAGGGGATATTTTCAGCGTTTGGCAAATAAGCAGAGGGATGGGACAGATGGTGTAGCTCCTTCAAGGGAGCCCCTCCACTGCAACAATGGGCCGAATGGTCTCCTTTACGCTGTAGCATTTCATGCCTGCAGTACAGGAGGCAGCCTGTAGCATTGCTGCGAATACCAACTGCAGGAGCAAGCCTGTTTTGTTTTGTTCAGTTTATTGTCACGTGTACCGAGGTACAGCGAAAAGTTGCGTGCTATCCAGTCAGCGGAAAGACTGGAAGTCAGCAGCATGTAGCAGGCACTTTTGGAGTGAGTCCAAGCAAAACATTCCAACCAAACTAGTGGTGTGCTTGCAGTGTATTGTGAAACACAATAGATGCAGGGCTGTGCAAATCAGAGTCAGGCTAGTCTCTCCTCGGGATAACCTGGTGGGCTTTTATTCCCCAGTCATTGGTAGCTGAACATTTCCTTCCACTTCATTGTATCAGCCCCTACTCTTGTGATAGGACCGGCTAATATCTGTTCCTGATTATGCAAGGTGTTTCCTGACATCTTTACAAGAGTTTGACAATAAACACAATACTTTTCCGACTCTACTGACACGAACCGAGAGCTAGATTTACAGGGAAGTATTCAAATTTGCTCAATTCCCCCTTCCTCACCTCAATAATGCAACATCACATGTTGTCCTGACCACAGAGTCACTGGCGATTTTCACAAGGTGCTGGAGTTTAGTTTTAGAGATACAGTGCAGAAACAGGCCCTTCAGCCCACCGAGTCTGTGCCGACCAGCCATCCATGAACACTAACACTATCCTTTGTCGACAAAAGTGCTGGAGAAAGTCAGCGGGTGCAGCAGCATCTATGGAGCGATGGAAATAGGCAACGTTTCGGGCCGAAACCCTTCTTCAGACTATTTCCTTCGCTCCACAGATGCTGCCGCACCCGCTGAGCTTCTTCAGCACTTTTGTCTACCTTCAATTTTCCAGCATCTGTAGTTCCTTCTTAAAACTAACACTATCCTACACACCAGGAGCAATTTACAACTTTATTGGAGCCGATCAACCTGCAAACATGTACAGTACGTCTTTGGATTGTGGGAGGAATCCGGAGCACTCGGAGGAAACCCACACGGTTCACAGGGAGAACGTACAAACTCCGTACAGACAGCACCTGTAGTCAGGATTGAACCTGGGTCTCTGGCACTGTAAGGCAGCAACTCTACCACTGCACCACTGTGCGCCCTGTATAGATTATAATCTATAAGGATTGAATCTATTGCATTCAATTAGGTATTCATAGAACCTCGCTCTCTCCATCCCCTTGTCTCACAAAACCCCCTGGTAAAAATATCCTAGTTATAGGCTGGCAGCTAATTTAAAAAAAAAAGGTAGACACAACATTTTGGAGTAACTCAGCGGGTCAGGCAGCATCTCTAGAGAAAAGGAGTGGGTGACCTTTTTGGGTCGAGACCTCTCTTCAGACTGAGAGTCAGGGGAGAGGGAAACTATAGTTATGAAAAGGTACAGAACAAATCAGAGCTGGCACCGATGGATAATGAGCCCACAATGGTCCATTGATGGCTGTGGAGGAGGTGATAACAAAGGGATATGAACAGTGAAAATAGCGGGACGTCGAGGGTGGGGGAGGGAGGGACGGAGAGAGAGGGAATGCAAGGGTCACTCATTTTGAAACATTCCCAAGTTTCAAGCCATGTCCCTTTTGAATTCCATGAATACAACGCCAATCCTGGGTACATTAGGTTATAAGGGATAGGAGTAGAATTGGTCATCCGGCCCATGACATCTACTCCGCCATTCAAACATGGCTGATCTATCTCTCCCTCCTGATCCCATTCTCCTGCCTTCTCCCCATAACCTCTGACACCCGTACTAATCAAGAATCTAACTATCTCTGCCTTAAGAATATCCACTGACTTGGCCTCCACAGCCTTCTGTGGCAAAAAATTCCACGGATTCACCACCCTCTGACTAATGAAATTTTGTCCTCATCTCCTTCTAAAAGCAAGTCCTTTAATTCTGAGACTGTGACCTCTAGTCCTAGACTCTCCCACTAGTGGAACCATCCTCTCCACATCCTTTGAACTAAACTATTGTACAGAAATGTGTGCGAGATACTTGCCCCCTTTTCCTTTTCTGAAATCACTTATGGTGTCACTTGAGGGAGTATAAGTTTATGGTTGTTCCCTTTCTGCATTTGAGCCGAATGATATTGACCAGTTGTTATTATTACACAGGTAATCCAGAATTTTACAATTATTTTGCTTTGCGTTGGAGTAAGAATAATAGGCCCGTTACTGCTGGCACTGCATTCCCAAAACAACAAACAGGCACCTCAGCTCATTTCTAATTGATTGGGTCCACCCCAGCATTCAATTACCTCCTAATGACCACCGATTTATTACAAATCCCTTTGCTGGTCTCAACACACTGAGATAAATGGGTTCCCTGAGTTTGTGTAGTCCCCTCAGTATCAGAATCAGATTTTATTGGCCAAGTATGTTTTGCAACATACGAGGAATTTCACTGGCCAGGTCAGTCATACAATTAAAAAGAAACAGACTCGAAAACACATTTTAACATGAACATCCACCACAGTGACTCCGACACATTCCTCACTGTGATGGAAGGCGAAATAAAGTTCAAGGCCTTCCTTTTGTTCTTCATCAGTCAGGGGCCTCGAGCCCTCCATTGACGGGACGGTCTTGACTCCCGTAGCCGGTGGCGTTTGGGCCCTCCGCGTTGAGGTGTTCAGCTCCTGCATCGGGGGGTTGTCAGCTCCCCCGCACTGGGCGATCAAACGTCGCATCGGGGCTGGTCGAACCTTCTGTGGCGTTGGAGCTCCCGACTAGCCTCTCCTGAGACTGCGAGCCCTTGGAGCCCTTGATGGTCAGGCCGCGGTGGGAGCGATCCCAGGCAAGGGATCCGCTCCGATGTTAAGTCTGCGCCCCGCGGTGGGGCTCACGACAGTCTGAGGAGGCTTCCAGCTCCAGCGATGATGAATGTGATCCGAAAATTGATCACATCTCTGGGAAGGTAGGAACTTGATAAAATGTTTCCCCCGATCCCCTCCCCCCATGACAGGGAAGGTGTGGCGACTTTGGAGAAGGCGCTGTAGAGGTTTAGCAGAACGCTACATGAACCAGGGTTTCTGCTGCAATGGAGAGGTTGGATGAACTTGGATCGTTTTCTCTGGAACTTTGGAGGTTGTGTGGAGACGTGACAGGAGTAGGTGACATTTTGAGAGTTGACAGTCAGAGTCTTTTGTCCAACACCAGAGGGCGTAGTAGCTGGAAGATGAGCGGGGGAAAGTTTAATGGAGGTGTGTGGGGGAGATGTGCGGTAGAGTTGCTGCCTCACAGCGCTAGAGACCCGGGTTCAATCCTGACTACGGGCGCTGTCTGTACGGAGTTTGTACGTTCTTCATGTGACCATGTGTGTTTTCTCCGGGCGCTCCGGTTTGCGCCACATCCAAAGATGTACAGGTTTGTAGGTAGATTGGTTTCAGTAAAATTGTGTGTTCGATGGTATTAGTGTGCGGGGATCGCTGGTCGGTGCGGACTCGGTGGGCCGAAGGGCCTGTTTCCGCGCTGTATCTCTAAAGTAAACTAAACTAGGCTGGAGGAAGACCACATGCCCATGTCTAGATGAAACACTCCGTGTGATCTCACTGTGTGAATACCCTGTGTGGAATAATGATGGGCCATCAATACAGGACCGTGTCTAACCCGCCTTCTCTCTAACCACACTGAATTAAAACTCGAACACAAAATAGACACATAACGCTGGAATAACTCAGTGGGACATGCAGCATCTCTGGAGAGAAGGAATGGGGGACGATTCGGGCCTGAAGTAGGGTCGTGACCCAAAACGTCACCCATTTTGTGTCTATCTTCGGAGTAAACCAGCATCTGCAGTTCCTTCCTACACACTAAATCTCTCACTCACTCCCCAATGAAGTGATACATTCTGAGAAAAACGCCCGTGTGATTTGACCCGGTGATATTGAGAGGCATCTGCTCACGATCAAACCGTTCGATGGCCGCGGAAGCACAAATATAACAATCCCACCACTAAAAATAATTGTCAAAAACAAAGTGATCTGAAGCTAAATAAAGCTGGTGCTTGTTCTCTCTCCAGGCCACAGGCTGCATCTGAGGCTTCACAGGGTGTTCCTGCTGAGTACCTAACCTACATTCCTCACAGTTATTTACTGTACTGATTACATCAAAGAAATGTTCAGCAGCAGCTTAAATATGAGTTTTTAGGGAATTGGGGAATAGATTCACAAAAGCATTAATGATCCTTTTATTGTTTTTCCTGTATAAGAGGCAGAAACAACTGTGGTGATTTGGGGTAAAATGGTCTGAAGGTGCTCCTTGTGGGATACTGTGGTTTGGAAAGGTCAGATTTAACACACAATCTTCATTATAAATGCCACATTAAAAAAGCTCTGAATTAATAATCCAGCAATAATATCATTGGGCTTTGTAGTTTTAGTTTAGTTTTAGTTTTGAGATATAGCGCGGAAACAGGCCCTTCGGCCCACCGATCCATGCCGACCAGCGATCCCCGCACACTTACACCATCCTACACACACTAGAGGCAATTTTACAATCTTACTGAAACCAATCGGCCTACAAGCCTGTATGTCTTTGGAGTGTTGGACAAAATTGGCAATCCCGAAGAAAACCCACGCAGGTCACGGGGAGACCGTAAAACTCCGTACAGACAAGCGCCCATAGTCAGGATGGAACCTGGGCCTCCAGCGCTGTAAGGCAGCAGCTCTACCCGCTGCGCCACCGTGTCGCCCTAGTGCTAGAGAGGAGTTGTAATGTAACAATGTAGTCCAATACAAAGTCCGATCCAAAGGTCTGGACCAATTAGCTGGAGGCATTGAGTCAAGTCTATCAGGACCCGAGGGCCTGAGATGTATGGAGGGGTTGAGCAGGCCGGGGCTCTATTCCTTGGAGCGTAGGAGAAAGAGGGGCGATCTTAAAAAGGTGTACACAATCACAAAGAGGAATAGGTTGAGTAGACGCACGGAAGAGCCTTTTGCTCAGAGTTAGGGAATCGAGAACTATAGGACATAGGTTTAAGGTGAGGGCGGAAAGATTGAATAGGAACCTGAGGAGTACCATTTTTACACAAAGGATGGCGGTTGTATGGAACAAGTTGCCAGAGGAGGTAGTTGAGGCAGGAACTATCGCAATGTTCAACAAACATTTGGCCAGGTACATGGATAGGACGGGTTTAGAGGGACAAGGGACAAACGCAGGCAGGTGGGACAAAGCTTTTCACTGTACCTCGGAAGACGTGACAATAAAACTAAACTGACTTAGTGTAGCTTTGGGCATGTTGGTCGATGTGGGCAAGTAGGGCCGAAGGGCCTGTTTCCACGCTGTATGTTTCTATAATGCTTGAAGCAGATCTCATAGCTCTGGCCCCAGATCATGTGAAGGTTGATGATGATCTCACTAGGACATCTCAACACCTTCAGGCAGCCAGGCTGCCTCGTGACATTGGAAGGTGCTTGTGAAACAAATCCATCATCACTGGTAAGGTCCTTTTGAACCTTTGGGCCTGGGGAACTTTGTCACAGTCTGCATTCATTTATCCAAGTCATTGACAAAGCCTTCTGAAACTCCCTGTGCACCTGACTTTACCTACTCCATTGATGGGGAGTAGGTAAACTCCCTACTCTCCTTAAAACCCACCGCTCTGATCTTGCCGTTATTATCCCGCCTGTTTTTACATGGTGTCAGATTTTGTCTGCTAACAGCACCTTGGGGGTTTTTGCTTCATTAACGCTACTGTATAATGTCAGGTTTCTCCTATTTTGTGTTGCCCAGAGCCTGGAATGCAACAGAAAGGAACTGCCTGGAAGCCTTGTTTGTTTACTGTGGGATTTTGACTTTAAGCCACGATCAGGAACTGTGTGGGATTTAAATCTGCCAGCCTTTGTCTGAGCGCAGTATTGCATCATAGATAACTTACTGTACAAATGCCACTGGAAGTCCTGAACTCAGACTTCTTTTAAGTGAGCAACACAAATAATAGAGGCTCAACATTTTAAGTAGAGCGGGAGTCGTTAGTCAAAGGCCTGTAATGTCCGTGTGCAGATTGGTTGTACAGAGGAAGGGTCTCAACCCAAAACGTCACCTATTCCTTTTTTCCTGGCCTGCTGAGTTACTCCAGCGTTTTGTGTCTACCTTCTATTGCAGGTTGGTTAGTTTAGTTTAGTTTAAGTATTTAATTGTTCTGCTTCGGGACATATGACAATAAGATACTCCACACTTTTCAGATAAACCATGGAAACAGACCCTTCCTCTGCACACGGACATTCCAGGCCTTTCACTATTGAATACACTGTTCCCGATGTTGGGGAAGTCCAGAACAAGGGGTCACAGTTTAAGGATAAGGGGGAAATCTTTTAGGACCGAGATGAGAAAAAAAAAATTCACACAGAGGGTGGTGAATCTCTGGAATTCTCTGCCACAGAAGGTAGTTGAGGCCAGTTCGGAAGTGGCGGCGCTGCCCTGGCAGCAGCGGCTTGCCTGCAGTCCGTTTGTTTTTACTTTTTTGTGTTGTTTTTCTTTGTTTAGTCTAGTTAAGTTTTTGGTTTTTAGGTTGTGTTTATGTGGGGGGGGGGGGGGGGGGGGGGGGAGGGGGTGAAACGGGGCTTGCTGTCTCTTCCTTCGGGGGAATGCAACTTTTTTGTCGTATCCCCCTTCTCTGCCTCCGTCTGCGCTGAGGCCTAATGGCGGAGCTGGCGACCTCGAGACTCCGGAGGCAGGCAGAGCCAGGCGGGACTTGCCCTGGGGCTCGCTCCCGTGAGGGCGGTCCGGCGCGGGGGCTGGAACGTGGCACTCCCGTGAGGGGGAGGAACGGCACTGTGGGCGACGGCTCCCGTGAGGGCGGCCTGGCGCGGGGCTGAGACTCTCCCGTGAGGGGCTGTGGCGCTCCCGTCGGAGCAGCCCAGCTCGAGGGTGGAATGGCGCTCCCGTTGGAGTGGCCCAGCTCGAGGGAGGAACGGCACTCACGTGAGGGCGAACCGGCTCGGGGCTGGAACGGTGCTGGGTACTGAGTCTGGATAATCAGCCATGATCATATTGAATGGCGGTGCAGGCTCGAAGGGCCGAATGGCCTACTCCTGCACTATTTTCTATGTTCTATGTTATTCAGTAAGTTTCAATGAGGTCTCCCCTCATTCTTCTCTTCATGCTGAGTTACTGCAGTACTGTGTTTTTTTACAGAGCAGGCTGTTACATTTTCTATTGTCACAATCTCTTTCTACTGCATTTCTGTCCCAAAAAACATTCTCAAACATTACTCCAGCACTTTCTGTTTTTTTTTTGTTCCCGTGTGAGTGATGCGCCAGGGCTTCTGAATCAGTTTAGAGTCATTTGTAAATTCATTTCCTGGTTTACACTGAATTTGAGCTGGGAGCGTTTGTAGTGGAGCTGAACAACCCTGAAGTTAATGAAGGCAGCAGGACACCAGCTTTTGCTCTTGATGTATCAGGTACGTCACCTCCTCCGCCCTCTCCTAAATCCCAGCACGTCTGAATAGCTCGCTAGCGTCACTGGTTGGCTGGCGTGCATTGGCACCTGTTGGGTGGCACAACGGTAGAGTTGCTTCCTCACAGCGCCAGAGACCCGGGTTTGATCCTGACTGCGGGTGCTGTCTGTGCGGAGTTTGCAGGTTCTCCCTGTGACCTGCGTGGGTTTTCTCCGGGTGCTCCACTTTCTTCCCACACTCCAAAGACGTACGGGTTTGTAGGTTAATTAGAAACATAGAAAATTGGTGCAGGAGGAGGCCATTCGGCCCTTCGAGTCAGCACCGTCATTCATTGCGATCTTGGCTGATCGTCCCCAATCAATAACCTGTGCCTGCCTTCTCCCCAATAGAAACATAGAAATTGGCTCCAGTAAGCTGTAAAATTGTCCTTCATGTGTGTAGGTTAGTGTGTGTGGTGATCACGGGTCGGCGCTGACTCGGTGGGCCGAAGGGCCTGTTTCCGCACTGTATCTTTCAAGTCTAAAGTAAAGAATGAAGCATAAACTGATTAAAATGAAAAAACTCGGAAGTGCTCAGCAGGTCAGGTAGTTTCAAAGGAGGGAGAAACTGAGTTAATGCTTCATGTCACAGTATTGATTAGTTGGGTATTCCAGCAAAAATCCCCTCAGACTTGTTAACTAACTCTGGGCCAAGAAAGGACGACTGAAAATGATAAAGCCATGTGGTCAGCGGTAGAGTTGCTGCCTTACAGCGCCAGAGACCCGGTTTCGATTCCGACTACGGGTGCTGTCTGTATGGAGTTTGCACGTTCCCCCTGTGAACTGCGTGGGCTTTTCTCCGGGTGCTTCTGTTTCCTGCCACATTCCAAAGCCGTGCAGGTTTGTCGATTAATTGGCTTTGGTGAAATTGTCCCTTGAGTGTACGGCAATGTTAATGTACGGGTGGGTACAGATTCGCTGGGCTGAAGGGCCTGTAACTGCATCTCTAAAGTCTAGAGATTGTCAGCTGTGATGATTCTGTTGCACCTTGAGGTTGTGCGACAGCTTTCCAACGTGTGTGTTCTGAAACGCCTTTCTGTCCTCTGACACAATCTGAGCGCTGATTCAGCAGTAATCAAAGAAACTCCTCCCTTTGTTTTTAGTATTTAGTTCGGAGATACAGCGTGGAAACAAGCCCTTCGGCCCACCCAGCCCGTACCGACCAGCGATCGCCCTGTGCACTGATTGTACCCTGCACACTAGGGACAATTTACAGAAGCCAATTGACCTACAAACCTGCACGTCTTTGGAGGAAACCAGAGCACCCGGAGAAAACCCACGTGGTCATGGGGAGAATGTACAAACACCGTACAGACAGCATCGTAGTCAGGATCGAACCCAGGTCTCTGGCGCGTGTGGTGTATTTAGAGGCACCAACTCTCTTTACCGCTGCACCACTGTGCTGCATCTTCAGTGTGGTGTATTAAAACTGTCAAAGCTTGGTGAGCATAATGTTGGGATGATACCTGAGTGTTTATTACAAAGAATCTTGACATTTAAGTTTGTTTTAGATCGGCACATGGATGTGAAGGGACAGAGGGGGAAGGATCATGTGCAGGCAGAGGAGTTTAGTTTAGCTTGGTTCGGAACAGACATTGTGGGCCGAATGGCCTGTTCCTGTGCCCTAATGTTCTGTGTTCTGCAGCGTCCGTTTTCATGGAAGTTGTTATAAGTTATACCGATTCCACACACGGCAGATAGGCAGAAGACTGGCAACAATACCAAAGATAGACACAAAATGCTGGAGTAAGTCAGCAGGGACAGGCAGCATCTCTGGAGAGAAGAGACCCACCCTTCTTCAGACTGAGAGTCGGGGGGAGAGGGAGACACTGAGATACGGAAGGGTACGGGTAAGGCAAGCTTACACCCCCAGCGGTAAGCTGAATATTGACTTCTCTAACCAGTAAAGTATTCCGTTCGGTAACGGCCTTTTATTCTGAGGCTGTGGCCTCTGGGTTTCCCACTAGAGGAAACATCCTCCCCACATCCGCTCCATCCAGGCCAGGCCGCTGGCTCATCGATAAGTGGTGGACTGCGCACTGTAGCAGATGGGACGATGAAGCCCCTTGGTGGATAAATGACAGTGCATGTAAAGAATGACATCATTGATCGAGACAAAGAGACATCTTTAGCGGAGATTTCTCCCCACAGGCGTCCAGTATTGTGATAAAACGCCTTGAATGCCATAGGCAGCTTATCATCATTTGAAGGCCGATTAGGAATATTCTCGCAGTCAGAGTGGCAGAATGATTAATTCTGCATTTGCTGGGGCAATTTGGAACAATCTGCTGTTTCACCCAGTCCCTAATAAAAAGTGCCTCAGAGCACTGGCTTTTACCTCAAAGAATTCTTGTAATATTCAGCTTTTATTCACTGCATTTTTTTTTAATTGTTAACAAATATCTACAATTCTAAGGCCAATAACTTGGTAATTGAATGTTCATTCCGAGCTTTGTGCATTGTGTTCCTAATCAACCATCCCACTGAGAGAATTGGATTCTCTCTTTAGATTATTCTGTGTTGGGATCAGTCATTTCTAAACTCTCGACCTGAAGAAGGGTCTCGACGCCAAAAGATCACCTGCTCCTTTACTTCAGAGATGTCTGTCTGTCTGTCTGTCCCGCTGAGTTGCTCCAGCACTTTGTGTCTGTCTATCTTCGGTGGCCTCCAACCAGCAAGAAAAGCCAGTTCCTACCCGCTCACCGTCGCCGTTTCCGGAGCTGAAAATGGATGCTGTTCTTTCCGTTACTTAATTGTTGCTGCCAGCCGGGGGCTTTGGACTCGGGGGGGGGGGGGGAGAGTGCAGTCCCCCAACGGGGATGTTTATGTAAATTATGTTGTGTAAGTGTAACGGACTGCGTCCCCCCAGGGAAGTGTAGCCTGAGGCAGGAGCTCTGCTTGCAGAGACCACCTTGTAGGACGTTGAAGCCATGAGAGTCTGAAGACATGTCTCGACCTGAAACGTCACCCATTCCTTCTCTCTGGAGATGCTGCATGTCCCCGCTGGGTTACCCCAGCATTTTGTGTCTATTTCTGGTGATCTGGCCGTTTGGTTTATTGGATGGGAAGACAGGAGCCTGATGCCCATTGGGATTTGCAGGAGTACGAGTACCTTGGAGTGTACCTGGACAGTGAACCGGACCGGTCCAGGGATGCTGCGGCACTGTATAAGAAGGGACAGAGCCGTCTGTACTTGCTGAGGAGGCTCCGCTCCTTCAACATCTGCAGTAAGATGGTGCAAATGTTCTACCAATCGCTGGTAGCCAGTGACATCTTCTTTGCTGCCGTGTGCTGGGGCAGCAGGGCGAAGGCTGCGGACGCCAACAGAATCATCAAACTCATCGGGAAGGCTGGCCCCGTCCTGGGAACGGAGTTAGATTCATGGGAGGTTGGTCTTGGAGGGGAAGATGCTCCTCAAACTGCAGAACATCTTGGACAATACAGCTCACCCCCTCCATGACACACTGGCCAACCTGAAGAGCACCTTCAGCAACAGACTGGTTCCACCAAGATGCAGCACAGAACGCCACAGGAGATCCTTCCCCCCCCCCCCCCCCCCCAATCTTTGCACATCCCCGATCCAAGATTTTCCGCTCGTCACTTTAATTTCATGTTTCATGTATCTTGTGTTTGGCGACTGTTGGCAGACCAGGGATAAATAAAGTTCTATTGTATCGTATCGTATTGTTAACAACAAAATGACACGGGGTGGTACAGTAAACTAGTCAGTAAAGGTGCTGACCCACAGCTGACAAGATCAAAGACCTGCCTGGTTCGCCTGCTTAACGCAAAACCATGCGTTTGTCGACAATCTTTCACATGTTCAGGGCATTCATTCTCCAAATGTCCCTGCAGATGATGTAGTACCTTGTGAGGTGTAGTCTCTATCAGAATGTAAATAATATAGGTTCAGAAGTGGTGAAGCCTTCACTGAAACAGATTGTAATGATGAAGAACATTGCGCTTGTCATTGTTTATTGTGAATTGTTAACTCGGGTAGGAAGTACTGCATGGATTACAGCAGGAAATGACTTCCTGCAACCACTATCAATGAAGCTTTCATGCCCCCAAGCAATAGATGTTTGCACTGGGGCATTGGCCTCGAGTGGCTTCTCTTGTGGAGATGCCAAGGTGCCCAGTGTGTGGTGGGTGACGATTGGCATTGCGTTGTAATCGTCTCCTTTATTATTCTGTTTTAACACCGCCGTAGTTTCCCGGGGAGCCGCGTGGGCGGCGGCAGCGTACCGGGGAGCCGTGCGGGCCCAATCCACCCGTTGAACAACCGTGGCGCCGACGGCCAGAATGACGACCGGAACGCGGACCAATTTGCCTGACAGGCCACCCAGGGTACTGCGTAGAAGCCGGGCGGCGAGGCCTGCTTGGATCGAAGCTGCCTTGGTGGTGGCAGCTTGAGCCTTGGTGGCAACAGGAGCCTCGGTGGCAACAGGAGCCTCGGCAGCGGTGGAATGTGAGGTGGGGACGGGGGGACAAAGGCGGGGAAGACAATGGAGGACCCGCCCTAGGGGGGGACCACCGTGAAGTACAATGGAGAACTCAGCGTAGGGGAACCACTGTGATGGACGGTGGGAGAACAATGGGGGAAGGGTGGGGGGCACTTTAGTTTTAGAATATTCTGCCCAGGGGATAAGCCTACATTTGTTTGCTTTTCGTTCTGGTTTAGGCGCTGCGCGCACGGCAGCCCGCCAACAGCCACTTGTACTTTTCCGCACTTTTAATTTCAAGTCACTTGTACTTTTCTCTTTGTAAAGGTTTTTTGTATCGTATCGTCATTCCCACTGCAGTAAGCTTACTGCAGATAATGTGGTACAAAATGGACAACTGATGCTACCAGTTTAAGTGCATTAAATTGAATCACTAACCTAATCAGATTGAGATGTTTACCTGGCATGTCAGCCTGTATGTAGGAAGGAACTGCAAGTGCTGGTTGAAACCAAAGATGGACACAGAAAGCTGGAGTAACTCAGCGGGGCAGGCAACATCTATGGAGAGAAGGAATGGGTGATGTTTTGCGTCAGTTGAAGAAGGGTCTCGAACCGAAACGTCACCCATTCCTTCCCTCCAGAGATGCTGACCCCGGGTGCTGTCTGTACAGAGTTTGTACGTTCTCCTCGTGACCGCGTGGGTTTCCCCCCGGCTGATCCGGTTTCATCCTACATTCCAAAAAATCCAGGTTTGTAGGTTAATTGACTTTTGTAAATTGTCCTTAGTGTATTGAATAGAATAGAATATTGCTGGTGTACAGGGTGTTCGGTGCTGGGGCAGTGACTCGGTGGGTCAAAGAGCCTGTTTCCTCACTGCATCTATAAACTCTAAAGAGTGAGCCTGGCATTACAATAGGAAAGATGTGACGGCCTTTGAGAGGCTGCACACAGCCTCAATGTACCACAATACGTCCAGAAATGAGCAATAGACTGGAAAATAATCTGAAAGAAGTTTGTGAAAATAGCTGTTCCCAGCTACACGGACACACACACACACACACACACACACACACACACACACACACACACACACACACACACACACACACAAATGCACACGTGCACGCACGCACACACACTCACACGCACACAAACGCACATGCACGCTCACACACACTAACACACATGCATGCACTCACACACACGCACATGCACACACAGCGCATACACACACGCACATGCACACACACACACACACACGCGCGCAAACATGCACACACACACACACACTCACACACACACACACACACTCACACACACACATTCACACTCAAATGCACACACATACTCACACACATGCACACTCACACACATGCGCACACACACTCACACACATGCACACACACAGAGGTCTACAAGGGATATCAAGGGATATGGGGGAAAAGCAGGAACAGGGTACTAATTCTGGATGATCAGCCATGATCATATTGAATGGCGGTGCTGGCTCGAAGGGCCGAATGGCCTACTCCTGCAACTACTGTCTATGTTTCTGTGTACCAGCCCGGCTCATTCTTTGTGCATTGTGTCATGACCCAGGATACAATCAGGAGCAACTTTGAACACTTTTACTTCCCGATCCGAAGTTGGAATCGATACCAATGGCAGATCCATTAATCACCAGCCAGCTGGAGGCAGACACAGAGCATGAATCACGGCATTGCCAAAATAGCACACTGACACCAACAGTCTCTAATGGCTGTGATTGATGTTTCTGCTGTCAACTTTTAATGCTGCAAGTTCAATGGTATCTGCGCCCCTTGGTTCCCGGCCAAGTGAAGTCGCCCGGGTACACTTTTAAACAGCATCATTGCTTCTCCCCTTACTGCTGGTGATAAATATCTGTAGGTGATGCAACAGCTTAGAACGAATGACATGTCGTAGGGGCGAAAAGCTGCAAATCAAATGAGGCGTGTAAGCAGGTTAATGTTCTGGCGAAAGAGGATTAGGGGACGAGTTCGCTGTCACCAGCAGTTCGATAAAAAGGCTTCTCAGGATTCAGCTGGACAATTGTGATGCAAGCATGTGAAGTCGCTGGTTGTACAGGAGGCTGGGGTGGAGGGCCCGATGTATTTTGTACCAACCCAACCTCAGTCCAGGTTACCACCCTGTTCCATCACACCCAGTACCTGCTCGCTGGGGATTTCCTGGCGTTCAAGACCAGAATGCCAGAGGAAGCAAGGGATTCAATCAACTGCATTCCTTCAAGTTCAAGTGAGTTTATTGTCATGTGTCCCTGATAGGACAATGACATTCTTGCTTTGCTTCAGCACAACAGAACATAGTAGGCATTGACTACAACACATGAATAAATAAACTGATAAAGTGCAAATAACAGTTTATGGGTTATTAATGTTCAGAGTTTTGTCCGAGCCAGGTTTAATAACCTGATGGCTGTGGGGAAGTAGCTATTCCTGAACCTGGTCATTGCAGTCTTCAGGCTCCTGTACCTTCTACCTGAAGGCCCACCTAGTCCGCGCCGATCCCCCTGTACCTCAGCACCATCCTACACACCAGGGACAATTTACAATTTTACGGAAGCCAATTAACCTACAAACCTGCACGTCTTTGGAGTGTGGGAGGAAACCGGAGCACCCGGAGGAAAACCACGCGGTCACCGGGCGAATGTACAAACACCATACAGACAGCACCCACAGTCAGGATCGAACCCGGGTCTCTAGCGCTGTAAGGCAACAACTGTACTGCTGCGCCACCGTGCCGCCACTTTGATCTGTCTGTTTGCATATCTTTCATTAATCTGTTCCTTTTGCTGAGTTACTCCAGCTTTGTGTGTCTATCTAAAGAAACACTGCTCCGCGCACAAACGTTAGAAACTCTACAGTTCCCGTACGCTGCAGCGGCGCAGCGGTAGAGTTACTGCCTCACAGCGCCAGAGACCCGGGTTCCACCCTGACCACGGGTGCTGTCTGTACAGAGTTTCTACGTTCTCCCCGTGACATGCGTGGGGTTTCTCCGGGTGCTCCGGTTTCCCCCCACACCCCAAAGATGTACATGTTTGTAGGTTAATTGGCATCGGTATAAATGTAAATTGTCCCCAGTGTGTGTCGGATAGTGTAGGTGTGCGGGGATCGCTGGTCGGTGCGGACTCAGTGGGCCTGAAGCCACGCTGTATCTCTAAACTAAACTAAACTAAATTTAAACCAGAAAAGTGATAATTGCATTCCCTTTATGTGTGGATGGGCAGGGCTTTTCCCCACTGCCGCCCACAGAATCACCATGTACACTGTGGGGCCAGTGCAGACAATGCACCTGCTTCCACCCTTTGAAGGAGCCACCATATTAATCAAAGTTTTGTGGATGTATGAAAGACTTGAGGTGAATATAAAAAGAAGGAAACACCTTTAAACTTCTCACCAAGAAGTGGCCGGGGCTATTCTTTATTGTTTTGTGATTTACTGGGCGGGTGACACTGATAAATGAATAAACGCAGGAGGTTTACAGTTTTGTTTTCCTCCATTGTTCTCACTCAGGGCATCAATTCAGTCATTGTTGCTGGATATTAAGTTTCTCCATGAAGCGACTATCCGGGCAAGCAGGAAACTTGCTTCCAATCCTCCAACCGGTTCTTGTTTCACCCCAAGTGTTTTGAGGAGGGAGCGTGAGGGAGGTTTGCACTCCGCCTGGTGTGGTGGACACCAACAAGCCTTGTCTGAAGAAGGGTCTCGACCCGAAACGTCACCCGTTCCTTCTCTCCAGAGATGCAGCCTGTCACGCTCAGTTACTCCAGCTTTTTGTGTCTATCCTCGGCTCTAGGCTTGGCAACTTATCCGAGGGAAAGCACAAGCTCATAAGTTTTAGGAGCAGAATTAGGCCATTCAGCCCATCAAGTCTACTCCGCCATTCAATCATGGCCGATCAATTTTTCCCTCTCAACCCCATTCTTCTGCCTTCCCCCCATAACCTATGATGCCCGTACTAATCAAAAATCTGCCAATCTCCGTCTTAAAATTATCCATTGACTTGATCTCCACAGCTGCCTGTTGCAATGAATTCTGTAGATTCACCATCCTCTGACTAAAGAAATTCTTCCTCATCTTTCTAATGGTACGTCCTTATATCCTGAGGCTATAACCTGTGGTCCTAGATTTCCCCACTAGTGGAAACATCCTCTCCACATCCACTCTATGCAGGCCTTTCACTATGTGGTATGTTCTGTATCTAACCCAAACTCTTCTTCAGTGCTGTGCTGAGGGCCAGTCTAGGTTTTCTTGTTGTGTCTGGATTTGGAGCCAAGCTTCCAACCTGACTCGGAGGCAAGTGTGTTACCAATTAAGCCTCCCCTTCTCAGTGAAGCTGCTGCTACTGTTCCAGCTGAGTTGGAGCCGCTGGGCCAGGTTGGCCTCACTGTCAGCTTTTGTAATCCAGTGGATTCACTCGTGGAATGCAGCTCAATTTTATACCGTTAACAAGAAAGTTGGCCAGAAGGTCCACCTGGCGAAGGAAGATCAGAGACTTTAGCAAGCTTGGTCAGCCAAGAACTGCAAAATGTCTTGTTTTCAGGAAGGGCAGGTTGGCCATTCTCCGGGTCCAACCTGTAATACACCCTCCCCTCCAGATGGGGGCAGGATGGATGAAACCCAAGGGCTGGAATAGACACAAAATGCTGGAGTAACTCAGCGGGTCAGGCAGCACCTGTGGAGAAATATGTGGAGATGTGTGACATTTCGGGTCGGGACCCTTCGGGGTGGAGGAGGAGGAAGAGAACTTCTTTAAAGTAGGCACAACTTGAGGAGATTTTGCAGTGGGGCAGTCAATGTGTAGAAAGGAACTGTAGATGCTGGTTTATACCGAAGATAACTGGTGCGGTGGTGGCGCAGTGATAGAGTTGCTGCTGTACAGTGCCCGAGTCCCAGGTTCTGTCCTGACTATGGGTAATGTCAATATGGTGAATCTTTAAACACAGTTGGGATGTGAAATTGGACACAGCAGGCAGGTTCTTTATACTCGGAGTGAGCCATTTAGCATTATCACAAGCTCTGCAATTACCTTCAAGACCACTCCTCCTTTACAACCCACCGCATCTCATAGAGAACATATTTTATCGCCCAGCTTACCCCACATTACATCGCAGAATAACGCCTTTTATCCAATAATGTGACAGCGATATGCCCCGCTGTGAAATATAAATATAAATTGTTGTACATGATTTACTGTGGCAAGTCATAGAATCATACTGTGTGGAAATAGGCCCTTCGGCCCAATTAGCCCATGCTGACCAACACATCCCATCTACACTAGTCACACCTGCTAAAGCCAATTAACCTGCAAACCTGTACGTCTTTGGAGTGTGTGAGGAGGCCGGAGCACCCGGAGAAAACCCACGCGGTCACGGGTGAATGTATGAACTCCGTACAGACAGCACCCGTAGTCAGGATTGAACCCGGGACTCTGGCTATGTAATGCCCCTGTCCCACTTAGGAAACCTGAACGGAAACCTCTGGAGACTTTGCGCCCCACCCAAGGTTTCCGTGCGGTTCCCGGAGGTTTTTGTCAGTCTCCCTACCTGCTTCCACTACCTGCAACCTCCGGCAACCACCTGCAACCTCTGGAAACCGCACGGAAACCTTGGGTGGGGCGCAAAGTCTCCAGAGGTTTCCGTTCAGGTTTCCTAAGTGGGACAGGGGCATTACATAGCCAGAGTCCCGGGTTCGATCCTGACGACGGGTGCTAATCTGCACGCAGTTTGTACATTCTCCCCGTGACCTGCGTGGGTCTCCTCCGAGATTTTCGGTTTCCTCCCACACTCCAAAGACGTACAGGTGTGTAGGTTAATTGGCTTCGGTTAAAAATTGTGAATTGCCCCTAGTAGTCTAGTGCTAGTGTACGGGGTGATCGCGGGTCGGCGCGGACTCGGTGGGCCAAGGGGCCTGTTTCCGCACTGCATCTCTAAAGTCTGAAGGGTGATTGCATGTATATATTTACTGCTGTTTAAGAAGGAACTGCAGATGCTGGAAAATCGAAGGTACACAAAAATGCTGGAGAAACTCAGCGGGTGCAGCAGCATCTATGGAGCGAAGGAAATAGGCAACGTTTCGGGACGAAACGTTGCCTATTTCCTTCGCTCCATAGATGCTGCTGCACCCGCTGAGTTTCTCCAGCATTTGTGTGTACCTTATATATTTACTGCCTCTGTTTCTGGTTCTGCTCATTGTGGATACACTAGGAAAGAGCTGATTGTGAATTTGAAGATAATTAGCTGTTTTGCAGCAGATGTTGGCAAATTTTCCACATCAGATACAATTCTTCTGAGTGATCCAGCTGGGTTATAGATACCCACAACACAGCGCTCTAACTACCTACAGACTCCTGCGTCCCCTCTCTCTCTCCTTCCTTTTGATGCTTTTATCTTTATTGCCTTTTATAATTAGGAGAAGCCTTGTGCATTGGAGAAGTATAAAAGGTTGGATATGTTCAGCAGGTCAGGCAGCCTCCGCAGGGAGAGAAATGGAAGTTAACGTTTCAAGTTGATGGCTTGATGGTCTGCGGTCAAACTTGCACACTCGCCCGCCTGAGGTCGGGATTGAACCTGGGTCCCTGGAGCTGTGAGGCAGCAGCAGCCACTGACCTTCCAAGTAAGGGATTGGACAGGCTAGATGCAGGAAAAATGTTCCCCATGTTAAGGGGGGGGGAGTTCAGAACCAGGGGTTGCAGTTTAAGAATAAGCGGTAGGCCATTTAGGACTGAGATGAGGAAAAACTTCTTCACCCAGTGAGTTGTGAATCTGTGAAATTCTCTGCCACAAAAGGCAGTGGAGGCCAATTCACTGGATGTTTTCAAGAGAGAGTTAGATTTAGCTCTTAGGGCTAACGGAATCAAGGGATATGGGAAAAAAACACGGGGTACTGATTTTGGATGATCAGCCATGATCATATTGAATGGTGGTGCAGACCCAAAGGGCCGAATGGCCTACTGCTGCACCTATTTTCTATGTTTCTTCACGAACGCAGTTGTTCCTGCTCAGCTGCCGCCGTTGAAGCCCCTTCTTCCCCACGTGCCTCCTTTGTTGTACGATTCCTGCGTTATTTAAACAATAGGATTGCTGGCATATTTCATTCCAGATTGACGTCTAATCTGTTTAAGATGAGGATCAGGACTGAACTGCCTATTCCGATCACTGGAAGGCAATAAAAATAATCTCCCTCATTGTTGTTTTTCCTGTTTCTTCCACACTCTTGAACGCGTTTTCTTAGTTAAGGGATATAGCGCTGAAACAGGCCCTTCGGCCCATTCAGTCCACGCCAACCAGCGATCCCCTGTACGCTAGTTCTATCCTTCGAATCCTAATATCTATTAGGTACAATTTATAGAAGTCAATTATCCTACCAATCTGCACCAGATTCGATCCTGACTACGGGTGCTGTCTGTATGGAGTTTGTACGTTCTCCCCGTGACCAGGGTGCAGGTTTGTAGGTTAATTGTCTAACTAAAGGTCAGGATCAAACCTGGGTCTCTGGCGCTGTAAGGCAGCAGCTCCACCACTGTGCCACCCTGCTGCCCTTGAGCTTACTGGAGGACAATGTCACACAAGGCCTTCCTATCCAGGCTTTCCAGCCTCTCTCTCCTTGCGCTCCATCATGTCCTAATGCTCGCCCTGGCAAGCAAAATGTGGTCCCAGGAGAGCACATTAGGAAGAATCAGTCAGTCCCTGGCCACAGCTCCAGTGTACTGAGTTGCAACTGCAAATAATGGGCCTGGCTATTTGCCTTGACAACTGTGTTGATGGCATACCCAGAGGTTTATTCACGTGACATTTGATCAAATGATATTTGCTTACTTTACATCAGCGACCCGACCAGCGGTCCCCGCACTATCCTGCACACACTGGGGACAATTTTACTCTCATACCAAGCCAATTTTTACCTGTAAAAACCTGTACGTCTTTGGAGTGTGGGAGGAAACCGAAGATGTCGGAGAAAACCCACGCACGGTCACTGGGGGAACGTACAAACTCCGTACAGACAACGCCAGTAGTCAGGATCGAACCTGGGCCTCCGGTGCTACAAGCGCTGTAAGGCAGCAACTCTACCGCTACTATTTCTCCGTCTGTGGAACGGAGGCAATCTAGAACCCTCTAGATCAGGGGTTCCCAAACCATTTTCGTCACGTTTACCCCAGGCAACTTTAGTAGCACATACAATGCAATTTCACTTATTTATGAACAATGAATGATGAACAGATATACCAGAACCAAACACAGTCAGTCAATGAGAAACAATACGAACAAATCCAGAATCAACAAATTTACCCCCAAGTAAATTTACCCCAGGTTGGGAACCCTTGCTCTAGATAAAGAAGTATCAGAATTATGTCAGCGCATACAGGATCATTACTTCAGCTAAATGCTCACGTTCGATGGAAATGTTTTGGGATTGTGGTCACCAGGCATTTGTTATCTGTGGTAAGACTGAAGTTGCCAAGCACAAAATGTATCGCAAGCCACCCATGCACAGCGAGGCATTTACAAAGAGTCACTCTGTTGTAACAAGCCGGTTTACAATTATGTCATGCACTGGAAAATAAACCAGTCGTACAATGTAAATGCCAAAAAACAGCGTGCCTGCTTTTCATGCAGAGTTCTGTCACATCAATCCAGACGCAGCTGATGATCGATCGATCGATCGAAGCAGCACAGACCGGGAGATCTGCTCTTAAAATATATGCTTACAAATTCAATCCATTTTCCTGCCCAACAAATCTTTCCCTTTTTATAAAACCAGACGGCACAGTGGTGCAGCTGGTAGAACCACTGTTTCGTGTCACCAGAACCTGGGTACGATCCTGACCTCGGTTGCTGCCTGTCTGGAGTTTGTACATTCTCCCTGTGACCGCGTGGGTTTCCTACAGGTGACTTGACACTTTAGGGATACAGTGTGGAAACAGGCCCTACTGCCCACCGAGCCCTCAGCGACCGGCGATCACCATGCTCACCAACACTATCCTACGCTCACCAGGAACAATTTTTACCAAAGGTACATTTTTGCCTGCAAACCTGCAGTGTGGGAGGAAACCGGAGCACCCGGAGGAAACCCAACCCATGGGGAGAACATACAAACTCAGTCCAGACAACGCCCCTAGGCGGGATCGAACCCGGGTCTCTGGCGGTGTAAGGCACCAACTCTACCGCTGCACCACCGTGCCCGCTTCTGTACCTGTGCCTGCTTCGTTTTCCTCTCGCATCCTACAGGTGTGTGGGTTTGTAGGTAAATTGGCCTCTCAATTGCCCCTAGCATGGAAACGGGTGATCGAAGGTCTGCATAGAGTCAGTGGGCCGGAGGGCCTGTTTCCATGTTGTATCTCTAAACTAAACCTCCACTAGCTCAGGTCAAAATAACTCACAATATTGTAGAAAATGTCTTCAAAGTTATTTGATTCATTGTCATTTGTGTACCATTTGCAGATTAGATTAGTTTGTTTTATACACCAGGATATAATGAAATTAGTGTTCACCTTAAACTCGGAGTAAACAGTATAATTACAGTAAATGCAACAAAGGGCTCAACATCGAGGGCAATACGGCAAATGGTGCAAGTATCCGGGCGGCACGGTGGCACAGCGTTACGGTGGAGTTACTGCCTTACAGCACCAGAGAACCGGGTTCGATCCTGACTACGGGCCTTCGGCCTTCTTTCCAGAGATCCCTCCTGTTCCACTGAGTTACTCCAGCATTTCGTGTCTCTCTTCAGTGTCAACCAGCATCTGCATTTCCTTCCTACTCATCTCCCCTGTTTATTGACTGACTGAGATGACAAAAGGTTTACAGTTTATCAAGGCTGCTCTTTGGTGGTTGGCTGACAGGCTCCATGGGGACTTAACAATGCAGAGTTCATGACCTTTCCTTTGCCTTCCATTTTATCTTTGAACAAATTGTCAGTCTCCCGCACACTTTGCACTGGAAAGCTCTTGCTCTTGTTGTCAGTGACAGTAACTAATGAATGGTCTTGTTAACGAGCAGTGATGCTTCACAATCAGCGAGTGATATTGATGTATCTGAGCGAACAAATGTTATGTCATTGTAACAAACAAAGATTCTTCACGATCTTCATCACCTAATCATAGAGTCATACAGCGTGGAGACAGGCCCCTCGTGTAGAAACAGCCCCCTTGCCCACAACGACCAACGTGTCCTGCACTATCTACACTAGTCCTACCTGTCTGCATTTGGCCCTTATCCCTCTAAACCTGGCTTATCCAACATGCAACTTTCTATTTGTATTGTAAACGTTGCAATTGTCCCTGTCTCAACAATCTCCTCCAACAGCTCGTTCCATACACCCCCCCCCCCCCCCCCCCCCCCCCCCCCCCCCCCCCCCCCCCCCCCCCCCCCCCCCCCCCCCCCCCCCCCCCCCCCCCCCCCCCCCCACCCCCACCCCCCCCCCCCCCCCCAAACCCCCCCTTTGTGTGAAAAGGTTACACCTATAAAATATCGTCCCCTTAACCTTAAACCCATGTTCTCGGTCTTTTGATCACATTGACGATATCATGCGTGCTGTGAAATGGAATGCTTGTCTTATTCATCAGCAAAATCACCTTCATGAAAGCTCGCGGCTGAGTGGATGTTGTTAACAGGTGTTTATATGTTATCAGAAACACTATTAAAAAACATATTGCTATTTTCTGCGTCACAGCACACGCTGGAAGTGTTTGAAGTATCGACCATGTGGCGAATCACCACAGCTCAGTGTAGATGGTCCATGCCTCTGTATCCCCAGCTCAGTGGAACATTTCAGGACGGGACCCGAATACAGACCGGTCCTGACCCGAAACGTCCACCTATCCGTGTTCTCCAGAGATGCTCCCTGACCTGCTGTGTTACTCCAGCGCTTTGTGTCTTTTTTCATAAACCAGCAGTCTGCAGTTCCTTGTGCCGCTCATCTTTGTCCAGGTATGTTTAACATCTCCAGGCACTCTCCTTGCTTAGTTATGGGTGAGTTGGCGTTGTAGACAAACAGTACCCGGTGGGGTTTAGTAATAAAACACTAAGGCAAGGTAGCACGTCTGTTTTACAATGTTTATTAGGTAGCCTGCAGGGTTTTATTATCTTGAATGGTGTTTGCAGTGGAGTCTCACGAGATGTATTGTGCATTATGCTGGGTCCATTTTAACTAACAATAGTCTTCTCCAACGACCTCTCCGTGGCCTTTTGTGCAAGTTGATCCCTGTCACAATTCACATCCTAACTGGTTTAAGACGTCAATTAAGTACATTGAGTTTTTTTTTGCATTCCGTGTACAAATCCTTTGTACAAGGGATGTCATGTTAAATCCAATTGTACACCAAGGCCTTCAATCCCAACAGTGGCTACATCTATTGTACAGGCGCATGGAAGGATCTATAAACACTACCAGCCCAGCCGTTGTCAGAGACGTTTAGTGTGCCACACTGTCTTGTTTACTTGACACCTACAAGTGATTGATTTGATGATTTGGATTTTGCCATGGACCAAGACCACCAAGAGAGTGTTGAATTAAGTTTATCTTGTAAAAGAGATGTCCTTCCCACCTATTATGGTCTATGGGTGAGACGAGGTGGCATTCCTCTGTCGAATGAACCGTGACTAATCAACATAGAATCCTGAAGAATCAGTCTGAAGAAGGGTTTCGGCCCGAAACGTTGCCTATTTCCTTCGCTCCATGGATGCTGCTGCACCCGCTGAGTTTCTCCAGCACTTTTGTGTACCTTCGATTTTCCAGCATCTGTAGTTCCTTCTTGAACAACATAGAATCCTTATCCTTCTCTGATCCGGGCCAGGCACTGCGCTTCCAACTCCACTGCAGAGATTAAAGTGATGATACAGGTTCACCACCGACTGGTTGAGGCGGTCGATCTCGACCTCATCGGGACTTCTGCGGCCGATCGGCGGGTCGAAGTTGCCGCCTGTGGCCGGGGTTCTGGAACTCCGACTTTGCGGGCCGGTATCGTGGCCCCTAGGTGGACTGTTCCCCAACCGCTAGGCTCATCTCAGAGGCCGCGACCTCTGTTGGTCGGGCAAAACAGATAATCCAGAAAGGCTCTGGAACCAAGGGTGCCGGATAATCAGTGAGTGACCCATGTACAATAAATCTAAAGAGGAAGTGAGTTGATCATTTCTTTCCTGCATCTTCTGCCATCTGCATTGAGCTTCATCGTGCTGTTCAACTCGTCGACTGATGATGTATTTTTCTACCCGGAGGTAAGCTGTGGCACCCGGCAACATCATGGCAGAGCTTGTTCCAATCCCTCTGTCCTGTTTACATTGGCGTGGGACAGGACATGCTGTCTTTGAGTTTGTATTTTGTATTTGCTGGTGTTCTGGGCTTCAGAAGAGAGTTAGTGAACAGCAGCACCCTGGAACTGGTTCTGGCAACAGCTCAAGGTATAATTCCCATTCAGAGAAGCATTTTTATCAATGGAAGTGTGTAGGAAGGATGGTTTTAACCAAAGATAGACACAAAATGCTGAAGTAACTCAGCGGGACAGGCAGCATCTCTGGAGAGAAGGTCATCCCTGGTGACGTTTCGAGTCGTCAGCTTTGCTCCTTATAAACCCTCCTTATAAATGGAAGTCTTTTTCCTGCTTAGAGCCCTCCTTAAACCAAGCACCACATTGACTATCTTTTACTTGGGATTACTGTCCATTTGCTTCTGAGGCGTTCATGCAACGTTAAAAGGCCTTTTCAAGATTAAATTATTAATTTTAAAAAGAGACACCGTGCTGGAGTAATTCGGTGGGTCTGGCAGCATCTCTGGAGAACATGGTTGAGTGATGTTTCGGGTCAGGACCCTTCTTCAGACTTCAAATTAGTAATAAGCTAAAGTATTATTTATAGACACAAAATGGTGTAGCAACTCAGTGGGACAGGTAGCATCATCACTGAAGAGAAGGAATGGGAGACATTTTGGGTTGAGACCATAAAACGCTCTTGACTCTTGATTTCAGACCTTCTCTTCAGAGATGATGCCTGTCATGGAGTCACAGAGAGTCATAGAGTGATATATCGTGGAAACAGGCCCTTCAGCCCAACTTGCCCACACCAGCCAACATGTCCCACATACACTAGTCCCACCTGCCTGCATTTGGTCCGTATCCCTCCAAACTTATCCTATCCATGTACATGTCTAACTGTTTCTCTCCCGCTGAGTTTCTGCAACATTTTGTATCTATCTTTGATATAGAACCAGCAACTGCAGTTCCTTCCTAGACACAAGGCACTGTTTAGTTTATTTTATTGAGACATTTACCAAGGTACAGTGCAAAGCTTTCAAAGTATCCAGCATTAAGACGTCACATAGGGCTGGTCACCAAAGATGAGGTTCGAAATGCCTATAGGCATTTGGTATCAACTTTTAAAGCAATTAGGGATTAATCTGTGGAAGTTTATAGCGATGAAAGTTTATCGGAACCCCTAAGTTTGTTTTGCTTGTGATGGTAAGTACAGTAAGTTCTTGTGCTTTTTTATTTATGGTACATGGGTTTAGAAGCCAGATGCAACAGACCATGCCGAACAGAGTTTGTACCTTCTCCCTGTGGCCGTGTGGGTTTTCTCCGGGATCTCCAGTTTCCTCCCGCAATCCAAAGACGTACAGGTTTGTAGCTTAATTGGCCTCTGTAAATCGTAAATTGTGTAGGATAGTTTCCACGCTGTATCTCTAAAATCTATCGTCTAATCTATGAAAGGTGAATTTTTTATTCCTTCCTTTCGATGATGAAAAATAATGTCAGTATGTTTCATTTTCTGTTTCGATTGGCTGAAGCAAGTGGATATAAAACACTTTTTGCAGGTGAATTTTTACCGGAATTTTACACATTGAGTTTAGCCTCGTTTAGAAGTACAGCATGGGAACAGGCCTTTCAGTCCACCGAGTCCACACTGGCCATCGATCACCTGTGCACAAGTTCTAAGTTATCACTCTTCAGTATCCTACATACGAAGGGGCAATTTGCATAAGGTAATTTTCTCAGTGATCGCTGGTCGGCATGGACTAGGTGGGCCGAAGGGCCTGGCTCCACACTGTATCTCTGAACCAAACTAAACTGAAGATTGTGACAAAACGCTCTTCACACACGATCGATGCAGCTGAATTGCATCGCATGGGTCTAATTCCTCTAAATAGAATGTGCAGGTGCTTCTGTGTAGTATGGGGAGGCTGAGCAGCTGGAGGCCTTCACTGTCAGTTTTCCAGGATATGAAGGCTGAGTAACGTATATGTTTTGAACAACTGTGTTTTCAATTGCTACCCGGAGCTGACGTTAGAAATGTTTTTTTTAATATAAAGAAACAACCAGTGATGGGATGGCAGGAACATTAGTAATAACTGGAACACTTTTCATTGACTTGTCATGTCAAAGTGGAAAAGCCCCTCCCCCCCACATTTACAAATCTCGTTAGCTCCTCTTGTCATCTAATAGTGGTGTCCGCGCTGGAAGTTTGATTCTGATTGATCTACCACTGCCTGGTGTGTTTACGGCCAGGCATGCTGTAACTAGGTGTGATAGACGCACTGTAACAGGAACCTACCCACTCTACTGCTTTGACAGAATTACCATCAAATCATCTCCTCTTTACTCGTACTTTGGAGCCATCAATTCCCCGTGGTGCCTCCAGAGGAAGCTGTCAGGTTTTTTATCTTGACTTAAATCGATAAGTTCCAAGCTCGATTTTCAAAATGGAAATATTGTATTTGTTTACCTCAGTCCTGGTGACTTTAGATTTTAGACTTTCAAGGTACGGCCCCCCCCCCCCCCCCCCCCCCCGGCCCCCCCGACTAGCGAGCACCCCATTCATTGGCACTATCCCACACGCTGGGGACAATTTATAATTTTACCGCAGCCAATTAAGCTACAAACCTGTACGTCTTTGGAGTTTGGGTGGAACCCAGAGCAACCGGAGAAAACGTGCAAACTCCACACAGGCAGCATCCTTAGTCGGGATCCAGCCGGATCTCTGGCGCTGTAAGGCAACAACTCTACCACTGCGCCCACTGTGCTGCCCCTTGCACCAAGGTGATGGATTTCCAACCTCTGAACACATTGATGATCATTGAAATGTACAGGGAGCAATGATGACGTTAATTCTGTGTCCCTGTAATATTGTCCTAATTAAATTCATGTGTTTTAACACTGAAAGAAGTAGGCTTGCAAGAATTAATCTCCCTTCTTGGTTATTTTTGAATGATCTTTAAATATGAATGTCCTTGTAAAGGACACAGGAACAGATGTAGGCTGTTCAGTCCTTTGTGCCGAATCTATGTTTAGATCGCTGCTGGGACTGCACATTTCTGCCTTTTATTGCATTCCTCTTGTAATAAAAATCTATTATATTCAGTCGTGAAATTTCCAAGTGACCTAACGACAGAATGTTTTGTGGATGGCAGGTGAAAGAGCTCCGGGTCCGCGCCGACCAGCGATCCACGCACATTAACACTATCCGACACCCACTAGGGACAATTTTCACATTTTTTCCAAGCCAATTAACCTACAAACCTGTACGTCTTTGGAGTGTGGGAGGAAACCGAAGATCTCGGAGAAAAACCACGCAGGTCACAGGGAGAACGTACAAACTCCGTACAGACTGCGCCCGTAGTCGGGATCGAACCCAGGTCGACGGCGCTGCATTCGCTGTAAGGCTGCAACTCTGCCGCTGCGCCACCCTGACCGCCCTTTGCATGGGATCCAGGGGGAGACAGGATGGAGAATTGGTTACATGGAAGGAAGCAGAGGATGATGGTGGATGGTTGATTTTTGGACTGGAGGCCTGTGACGAGCGTTGTACCTCAGGGTTCAGCCCTGGGCCCATTGCTCTGTGGTTTATATCAACGATTTGGGACTCTATTCCCTGGAGCACAGGAGGATGAGGGGCAATCCTATAGAGGTGTATAAAATCCTGAGAGGAATAGATCGGGTTGATGCACACAGTCTCTTGCCTAGAGTAGGTGAATCGAGGACCAAAGGACATAGGTTTAAGGTGAAGGGGCAAAGATTTAATAGGAAGGACCTGTTTCCACTCTGTATGACTCTATGATTCTATTTAGATGAGAATGTACAAGGTATAATTAGTAAGTTTGCGGATGACACTGAAGTGGGTGGTATGGTAAATAGTGAAGAATGTTCTCACAAATCATCACTGGATCTTGATCAAATGGGCACATGGGCTGAGGAATGGCAAATGAAGATTAATGCAGATAAGAGCGGGGTGTTGCACTTTGTCAAAGCAGGACTGGTCCTTCACGGTGCACGATAAGTGTCCTGGAGAGTGTGTTGTAGAGCAGAGGACACCAGGAGTGCTCGTATATAGATCCCAGAACGTGACGTCACAGGTAGATCGGGTGGTCAAGAAGGCTTTTGGTACATTGGCCTTCACCAGTCAGGGTATTGAGTAGAGAAGTTGGCAGGACATTGGTAAGGCCTCATTTAGAATATTGTGTGTTTAGTTTTGGCCACCCTGTCATAGGAAGGATGTTGTTAAGCTGGAAAGAGTGCGGAGAGGATTTACGAGGATGTTACCAAGACTCATGGATCTGAGCTATAGTTTGAGCAGGCTAGGACCTTATTCCTTGGAGTGCAGGTGGCTGAGGTGTGATCTAATAGACAATAGGTGCAGGAGTAGGCCATTCGGCCCTTCGAGCCAGCACCGCCATTTAAAGAGATCATGGCTGAGCATCCACAATCAGTACCCCGTTCCTGCCTTCTCTCCATATCCCCTGATCCCTTTAGCCACAAGGGCCACATCTAACTCCCTCTTAAATATAGCCAACAAACTCTGCTGTCCCTAACAGCTCTATCTAACTCTCTCTTGAAAGCATCCAGTGAATCAGCCTCCACCACCCTCTGAGGCAGAGAATTCCACACACTCACAACTCTCTGTGTGAAAAAGTTTTTCCTCATCTCTGTTCTAAATTACTTACCGCTTATTCTTAAACTATGGCCCCTGGCTCTGGACTCCCCCAACATTGGGAACATATTTCCTGCCTCTAGCGTGTCCAAACCCTTAACAATCTTATTTGTTTCAATAAGATCCCTCCTCATCCTTCTAAATTCCAGAGTATACAAGCCCAGCCGCTCCAATCTATCAACGTATGACAGCCCCGCCATCCTGGGAATTAACCTTGTGAACTTACGCTGCACTCCCTCAAAGGCAAGAATGTCGTTTTATTTGTTGAATAAGAGGTGTATAAAATCATTTGATAGGGTGAATGTACTGTCTTTCACCCAGAGCATGAGAAATCAAAACCAGAAGATATGGGTTTAAGGTGAGAGGGAAAAGATTTAATAAGGATCTGAGGAGAAGATTTTTCACACAGAGGGTGATGAGTTTATGGAATGAGCTGCCAGATGAGGTTGTAGAGGCAGATACTATAATAACGTGTAAAATACATTTGGACATGAATAGGAAAGGTTTAGAGGGACGTGGACCAAATAAGGGCGGGTGGCTCTACCGTAGATGGGGTATGTTGGTTAGCATGGCCAAGTTGGGCCGAAGGTCCTGTTTCCGTGCTATGCTTTTCAACATCAACCTTGAACCAGGTTGCTCTGATTTTAAGCCTAACTCCGTCCCTACACCAATCCACTTTAGGATTCCCAAACTGAATGAATAAATTGTCTTTTAATAATCCCATTGATTGCCTTAAAACATTTGAATTCAATCATCCTTCAATCTTCTTTACTCAATGTGTGTAGAGCGGAACTGCAGATGTTGGTTTATGCTGAAGATAGACACAAAGTGCTGGAGTAACTCAGCGTGTCAGGCAGCATCCCTGGGGAAAAAGATGGTGACATTTCGAGTCAGGACCCTCCTTCAGGCTGGAAGACTGTCTATCTGTTTATCTTCACTCATTGGAGCACAAACCTTGCTGCCATAAACTAACTCTATCATTCCAGTGAATCGGTGTTACTCATTGAGGTTAATCAATATGAGTTGGTGCAGAGAAATAAATGCAGTGCAATGATTGAGGGTCTTTTGTTGTTTTATGTTTTGAATAAGTTGGACGATTGGGTTCGCCTATGATGAGCGTTTGACGGCACTGGGCCTGTACTCGCTGGAGTTTAGAAGGATCAGATGGGACCTCATTGAAACTTACCAAATAGTGAAAGGCCTGGATAGAATGTATGCAGAGAGGATGTTTCCACTAGTGGGAGAGTCTAGAACCACAGGCCATAGCTTCCGAATAAAAGGATGTATCTTTAGGAAGGAGATGAGGAGGAATTTCTTTAGTCAGAGGGTGGTGAAGCTGTGGAATTCATTGCCACGGAAGGCTGTGGAGGCCGTCAATGGATATTTTTAACGCGGTGATTGATAGATGTGATTGGTACGAGTGTCAATGGTTATGGGGAGAAGGCCGGAGAATGGGGTTGAGAGGGAAGGACAGATCAGCCATGAGTCGTCTATGTTGACCCAGGTTCGGCATTCTGCACTTTACCAAAGTGTATTTTACAGAAGCCAATTAGCCTGCAAACCTGCACGTCTTTGTAGTGTGGGAGGAAACCAGAGCCCCCGGGGAGAACATACAAACTCCGTACGGACAGCACCTGTAGTCAGGATCGAACCTGGATCCCTGGTACTGTGAGGCAGCAGCTCCTTCGCTGCGCCACCGTGCTGCCCAATTGTCCCCTCCCACTCAAGGCTGCCTGTTTAACGTACGAAGACATCACTACACGAGCTCTGAATTCAGAAAGCGCGTGAGGCCGGTGTGTAAAAAACCTCCACCTGGCACAGCAGTAGAGTTGCTGCCTTACAGCACCAGAGACCCGGGTTTGATCCTGACTACGGGTGCTGTCTGTACGTGGGTTTGTACGTTCTCCCCGAGACAGCGTGAGTTATCTCCGGGTGCTCCGGTTTCCCTCCACATTCCAAGGACGTACGGGTTTGTAGATTAATTGGCTTCGGTAAAATGTAAATTGGACCTAGTGTGGAGTAGAGAGCTGGTGTACGGGGATCGCTGGTCGGCGCGGACTCAGTGGGCTGAAGCGCCCGTTTCCCCGCTGTATCTCTAAACGAAACTGAACTAAAATAACCCCAAAAAGTGCTTGTGGAGATCATCTGTGTGGATAGCTTGGCCCCCCACCTCTCACTGTGTCACTCCACGGGGCCACGTGGACTACATTGTTTTGAAGGGGCAAAGTCTTACATCAATGAACAGCTCTAATAATAAAGTCATTGTCGGTGTTAATCGGCAGGGCTACGAGTCACTTCATCAGTGGGCTTTATCGTAGTGCGTCTTCAGACTTTCTTCCACAGATGGTGATAACCGGTAGCTGGCTGTGTGGGATTAACTGCCTATTAACCCTGAATGTGAAAGTTCAGAGATCCATCTGCTCTCTGGCTAGAACCCTTGATGCGGAGCAGTGACCATGAGTTCAGGAAGCCCCACTCTCTCACTCCCCATAATCGCTGTTGTAATGAATCATTTATTCATCTTCCTTCCGTACAATTCATCTCCAGTTTTGGGCGGCGCGCTTTCATCATTGTGCCTTCAAGAAGGCGATGGTGTGTGGCAGGAAGCACTTCGGGCGGCTGTGGGATACGCTTATCCCAGTAGCAGGTACCAGATGGAGAGGCAAGTAAATGGTTCACTTAGTGCCGATGGAGCTTGGTCAGCAAGGCACAGATGACAGAGATGGGTAACGTCGGGTTAACCAAGGCCGCAACTGGCAATGAACGGGGGGGATAAAGTGGAGAGGATGTTTCCACCAGTGGGAGAGTCTAGAACTAGAGGCCACAGCCTCAGAATAAATGGATGTCCCTTCAGAAACGAGATGAGAAGGAATTTCTTTAGCCAGAGAGTGGTGAATCTGTGGAATTTATTGCCACAGACAGCAGTGGAGGCCAAGTCGATGGATATTTTTAAGGCGGAGATTAACAGATTCAGAGATTAGTAAGGGTGTCAGGGGTTATGGGGAGAAAGCAGGCGAATGTGGTTGAGAGGGAAAGATGTATCAGCCATAATTGAATGGCGGAGTAGACTCGATGGGTCAAATGGTCTAATTCTGCTCCTAGAACTTATGAACTGGAATGTGAGGTTGGTTTAATGGTTATAGCTTCTCGAAAAGGAAGGCCCTTGATTTTGGCCAAGTGATCACAGCATGGAAACAGGCCATTCGGCCCAACTTGCCCATGCTATCCAGGATGCCCCATCTACACCACAAACCTGCCCGTGTTTGGCCCATATCCATCTTAACCTTTCCTATCCCTGTCCAAATTTCTTTTAAATTTCCAAAACGAACAGATGGTACAGCTGTGGAAAGCTTAATGGCAAAGTAAACAGGGCAAACGGTGGCGCAGCGGTAGAGCTGCTGCCTTACAGTGTCAGAGACCCGGGTCCGATCCTAATTGCGAGTGCTGTCTGTACATTCTCCCTATGACCAGGTAGGTTTTCTCCGGGATCTCTTGTTGCCTCCCACACTCCAAAGCCATACAGGTTTGTAGATTAATTGGCTTCAGTAAAGATTGTAAATTGTCCCTAGTGTGTGTAGGGTAGTGTTAGTGTGCGGGGATCGCTGGTCGGCATGGACTCGGTCAGTCGAAGGGCCTGTTTCCACATTGTATCTCTAAACTAAACTAAACTCAACTCAACTAAAAGTATTTTATTTACTTCACATGTTTAATCGATAATGTTTTATTATTAATGTTTAATGTGTCATTCCAAACTGTCACTGTATGTCATGTTGTCTCTTGCGGGCAGAGCATCAAGGCAAATTCCTTGTATGTGACTATACTTGGCCAATAAACGTATTCATTCATTCATATCAAGCTGGAAAAATGTAACGTTATAGGGTTAATTTAAGAATGTTGTAATGGAGGAATGCATTGTGTTTTGTGTTCAGCTCTATACTAATGGGAGTGTTCCAGGTTTCTCCCACACAGACCACAGCTGAACCATATCCACTCAGAGACAGCTGAATACATTGGGATGGCATCACACTGTAGAGATTGGGTAAAGATAGGACGTTACAATGCAGGGAGGCTGAACTCTCCCGGAAATGATCACTGCTCAGCACAGTCCCTGGGAGGGAGTGAGTATACTTTAGACTTTAGAGATACAGCGCGGTAACAGGCCCTTCGGCCCATCGAGTCTACGCCAGTGATCACCCCGCTCATAACACTAGGGACAATTTTTACAACTTAACAAAGCCAGTCTCCCTACAAACCTGTACATCTCTGGAGTGTGGGAGGAAACCGGAGAGCACACACATGGTTACAGGGAGAACGTGCAAACTCCGTACAGACAGCACCCTTAGTCAGGAGGTGGCACTCTCTGCCTCAGTGCCCCTGAATACGGTATACTCTATCTTGGTGTCCCCTGACTGTGGCACCAACTGCCTGAGGGTGCTAGTATCTACCTGAGTGTGGTTCTCTCTACCTGAGTGTGGTACTATCCATGTCGGTGCCCCTGAGCATGGCACTGCCTGCCTCATTGCCTTGCAGCCTCCATGTAAGCTTCAGTAAGCAGTCAGCGGCAGAAAGATAAGGAAAACAAGTCACTTTCCAACCTGTCTGAGCATGAATCATCCAGCGACACAAATCCTGGGATCACGTGAGCGGAGCTGTCGACTGATTGCACCAGCTGCTGCATTGCATTAAACAAACCATTCTCTGTGCCTGTACAGCACGCTCTGTGCTATTGAGAAAGACACTTCATTTATATGAATCTTGACCCGATGAAGCAGCCCGTAGAGAAAATCCTTGCACACAATGAGAATGGTCCTGGTTTGATCTCCATGATGATGGGTGTGTTTTGGAAGCAGGGGGTTCTGTGGCAGAGGTGGACAAGTGATCAATACAGGTTTACATAATAGTGAACTATTGCAGATTGTGTCAGGCCTGGATAGAGTGGATGAGGAGAGGATGTTTCTACTGGTGGAAGAGTCTAGGACCAGAGGGCATAGCCTCAGAATCAAAGAACGTGCCTTTAGAAAAGAGATGAGGAGGAATTTCTTTCGTCAGAGGGTGGTGAATCTGTGGAATTCATTGCCAGACAGGCCAAGTCGACGGATATTTTTAAGGTGCAGATTGACAGATTCCTGATTAGTCCGGGTGTCATGGGTTGTGGGGAGAAGGCAGGGAGAATGGGGTTGAAAGGGAATGATAAATCAGCCAATGGTAGATGGGCCGAATGGCGTAATTCTGCTCCTTGGACATGAAATTATGAACATCAGGTTTGGGCTACCCAGCTGTACTGCTCAAATGGGGACGGAGTGAAATCCTGGTGGTGCTGGAAGGTTACTCAAGTTTTGTGCTTGATCAGACAGTTGACCATGTTTATTCCATGTCAGGAAGTGGATGCCCCTGACAGAACAGCGAGAGCCAAACTGCAAAGAGTTTGTTTTGTTTGATTTCTGTATTTGGAACTGGGCTGTATACATAATCATTTCTATAAATACCAAGAGAAAGAAGAAACACTGGTTAGAGTTTCCTTAGTGCTTTTCTTGATCTTTATTCTTGGGGTTGTGCAACTGTTGGAGCTGCTGCTTCACAGTGCCAGGGACCCAGGTTCGATCCTGACTCGACCTCGCGGTACTGGCCGTGTGGAGTTTGCACGTTCTCCCTGTGACCGCGTGGGGGGTTCTCCGTTTCCCTTCCACATTCCAAAGGCGGGGTGGGTGTGTGGGCTAATCGGCCTCAGTAAATTCCCTCGAATGTGTCGGGAATAAGATGAGAAAGTTGGATCACGTGGAACCATTGTGGACCGGTGATCGATGGTTGGCGCGGACTCGGTGGGGCGAAGAGCCGGCTTCCATGCTATGACTTTAAATTTTCATAAAGGAAAATATTGCGTGACTTTTGGAAGAGAGTTAGAGACGTTGGCACATTTGCTCAGCCCTTCAGGCACAGAAACTATGCACTGAATGAACTCTTCCCCTGCCCTGCCATGCTGCGATTCTGAACACCAACATCTTTTTTTGTAGAATGAGCAATGTGTGTGGAATGTTTTGAGTGTGAAAGCTTAATGAAACTTGAATCTCTCTCTGGTCAACCGAGGATTTGGCACAGAATTCCTTCAGGAATGCGCTGTAGAACCAGGAACACAGACGCCACCAGGCAAACTGTACTGCACAATCTAGTGACAATGATGAGAAGAAGCTTGTTGTTCTTTTGAGGAGTTATTTGTTCTGGGTTAATAATGGATTTACATAAAGACGTCCATTGTCTTAACGGATGCATTGCATCTTTCTTCGATGACATTTTCCCGTAGGCTGTGGGCCGAGGAGATTTTTCGTTTCGTTTCGTGACCCAACTCGCAGAACTACCTATTTCGTGACCCAACTCGCAGAACTAACATATTGTGTAAAAATATTATATAAATCATACCTGAAACTCGTCAAGAACAAAACCTGCACATGTTTTATGAAATATGAGAAAAACCTCAAATTTTCGTAGTAGTAATTGCCCAATCAATGCACGTTTGACATTGAGGTTGGATGCAAATTGGCCAAACCTGCGCTTTGTTTTATGGTCGCTAGGCAGCGAGGACTCTGGGACCATGGCTGCCACTTCATTACATCAATAGCAATAGCAAGTTTTCCAAGGAGTAACGGTAACGCTAACCTTGCTGATCGTTTTGTTTTTGTTTTGATTTATTTTTATAATGTTATAATGTGTACTGGTAAATAAAAATGATAACTAACAAATGTAGAGCTAGGGTTTGGATTAGGGTCAGTCTGTCAGTCTGTCAGTCTGTCTGTCTGTCTGTCTGTCTGTCTGTCTGTCTGTCTGTCGGTCAGTTGGTCTGGCCGCTGGTCGGTGGTGAGCGTTGGGCCGCAAGGAGGTGAGGGTTGGGCCGGGCCACCATTGAGTGCTGCGAGGGGTCGGTCGGGCTGTCGGCCGGCCAGTGTTGCAGCAAGCATGCGGGCGGTCTGACGGAGCCGGCACTATGAGGGTGCTGAAGGTGGTCCGGGCAGCATGCAGGGCAGTGCTGCTCCCCACCATCATCAACACCAGAACGGCATGGCTGGCCGAGGTGGACGCGCTGCGGAGCCTGCAGCCGGTCCCAAAGCAGCTCCAGCTCCAGCTCCAGCCGTGGGCAGCGAGGGAGGGGGGCGAGTTAGGGTTAGTATTGGGTTAGGCATTTTCCTGCCTTTAGCCTTCCCCCAGCCTGCCACTGCCCCAGTTCCACTATGGCCGTGACCCCCACTTTGCACACTGGCAGTCAGTGGGGTTCAATGAACGGGGGAACCGACAGGAACTGCCCTCACCCATTAATTAGGCTGGTTCAAGAGGACCTCTGCAGCAGTCTCATTCAAAAAAACACACACAATTATATTCATTATTTTAGTTTAATATAATATATTATACATAATTATATATGATTACAGTCATATTCACGTCATATATGTATGTGTGTATATATATATATATATATATATATAGAGAGAGAGAGAGAGAGAGATGGTATAATAATATATAGTTTAAATAGACTACAACATGGAAATAGGCTCCCCTTGGTGTAATATAGGTATTGGACACTAGATGGTGCTTACTTTTCCGATCTCATTTTCTAATTAGTTTAATTAATTAATGTGCAACTTTTGGCACTGACGAGTTATGACTTCCTTCTCAATTATATTTCACCTAAATCTGTGCAAAACTTCATGTAGTTCCGAGACGTGGGTAGTACTGCTGCCTCGCTGCGTCAGATTCTGACCTCGAGTGATGCCACTGTGGAGGAGAACATGCAAACTCCACACAGACAGCACCTGAGGTCGGGATCGAACCAGGGTCTCTGGCGCTGTGAGGCAGCAGCTCTACCAGCTGTGCCATTGTGCTGCCCAGTACACAAACACAACTCAAAGCAGCATTAATTTGGATTTAGAGCTGATCATGTTCAGCTTTAAGATTTATTATTATTTTCTCACTACATATTCAGTCCAGTGCCACCGATTCAAAAGCTGTGGTTTATTTTTGCGAGATATAGCATGGAAACAGGCCTTTCAGCCCCCACCCGTTGCCCACGTTAACCATCGATTACCCGTTCACACCAATTCTATGTTATCCCACATTCCCATCCACTCCTTCCACACAAGGAGCAATCTTACAGAGGCCAGTTAACCTAAAATAACCTGCACGTCTTTGGGATGTGGGAGGAAACTGGAGCATCTGGGAGAAACCCATGCAGGTCACGGGGAGATCGTACAAACTGGGTACAGGCAGCACCCGTAGTCAGGATCGAACCTGGGTCTCTGGTGCTGTAAGGCAGCAACTCTACCGCTGCGCCACTGTTACGGAGGGGTGGGAAGAAATCCCGAACATAATAAGTACGTGGTAGACAAGACGTGGGCGGCAAACACTGAGTCACCATGTCTTGTTGAACTCGGTGCTTTCTTTCACATTTTCGGTTTATAATCCACAAATCTCTTCTGGGATTTCTTTACATCCAGCTACCCGCCTCCTTCCTAGTTCCCAACATCTGTCTGACGCGGCATGTTCTCTGCTGCTGTAACCAAAGGCAAACCCACCATGGACCACAAAAATGTGCTTACACAAGCATTTCCACATTAATATCAGTTATGACCAGGAAGAATGCAGAGCTGCAAAGAGTTTGTGCGGAGGGCCTTTAACATGGGCAGTAACAATGCAATATTACAGGCAGATGGTACGGTTCAAAACTAGTAATCCAACATCGTCAAGTATGATAAATGGTGATGCAGGCGGCAGCTCTGAATACCAAAAATAACTGGAGTGTAAATTACTCTGAATGCACAGGAACAGTTTGTTTTTCTCATGGTTTTTCTTTTCTTTTAGTTTTACAGTGTAACTGTGGAAGGTATGAATGACTGGGAATGGCTCTGGCTGTTTAGCCCAGACTCTTGAGGGCCTGTCCCACCAGCATGCGACTGCATGCATCTAGCGCGACCAAACGTGGTGGCTTGAGGCGTACGGCCTCGTGGGGCCAGTCCCACTTCCGATCGCGGATCCGCCTGGAGTTGTGCAGGGCTGGTCCTGACATCATACTCATCAATCAGCTGGGCAGGAGGCGGGTCGACTGAATTTGGACGTCGCACGGCATCGGGCGGTTACGTCATCGCGCAATAGCACGCCGGCGGTGACGTCATCACGCAACGCCACGCGCTAGGCGTACGCCGTCAAGACGCTGCGTACACCCGTCGAGGCGCTGCGTACGGCCTCAATGCGGCTGCGGGCCAACAGGCCGTTGCCGCGCGGAATTTTTGGACAGTGTCAGTTTTTCGGAGCCCCGCGCGATGTCGGGACCAGCCCCAACTCCATACGGCTCCGGCGATCGAAGTGGGACCGGCCCCGCGAGGCCGTACGCCTCAAGCGACCACGTTAGGTCGCGCTAGCCGCATGCAGTCGCATACTGGTGGACGGGCCCTTTACTGCCTGAACATTCCAACTCTCACCCAACAAGGTCCAGGCCTCGCCCCCAGGGAACAGAAGCATCTGAGAGAGAGTCGGGAAATAGGAGGGAAAGGGGAGGTGAGGGAGGGTGGGATGCAACACAACATGCTCCCTCTACTGCCCCTCCCACACCTCAATTATAACTCAGCTCCTTCTTCCTCTTTCACAGCTCTAGATCTGTCCTTCTGTATCTCCCCATTCCTGTTCTCTTCTTTCCTCTCTCCCTCTCCCTCTATCTCTCTCCCTCTCACTCTGTCCCCCTCCCTCTCTCCTCCTCCCTCTCCCGCCCTCCCTCTCTCCACCCCTCTCCCCTCTTCCTCTACCCCCTCCCTCTCTCTCCCCATCCTTTCCCCCACCCTCTCCCTCCCCCCCCCCCTCCCACTCCCCCTCCCCCTCTCTCCCTCCCTCTCCCTCCCCCTCCCCCCCCCCTCCCCCCTCCCCCCCCCCTCTCTCTTCTTCCCTTTCTATCTCTCTCTCCCTCTCCCTCTCTCTCCCTCCCTGCCGCTCTCTCCCTCTCTCTCTTTCTGTCTCTCTTTCCTTCTGTCTCTCTCCTTTCTCCTGTCATGGCTCTCTTTATCACCCCATTCCCCTTCTCTATCCCCAGCTCTCTTTCCCCCTTTGCTCTCAAAGACTATGCACTATTCAAAAAGTATTGAGCGAAAAATACAGAAGGCTGTAGGACAGGGCAGCTCAGGCAGCATCTATTGGGGGAATGGAGCGGTGACGTTTCGGGCAGGACCCTTCTTCAGACATAGAGGCTGGATGAACATGGTGGGTCGGGCACCTTGGAGGAACCGGACAGGTGGTATTTCGGGTTGGGACCTAACCTGAAACGTCGCTGTCATTTCCCTCCACAAATGCTCCCTGACCCACTGAGTTGATCCAATCCTTTGATATTTTCTCATGACTCCAGCATCTGCAGTATTTTGCCTCCACTGACATCTCATTACTGTTTTACAGTGCAATTAAAGCCACAATGAACTCCCAATTATATAATCCTTAATTGTGTTTACATTTTTAATCACTCAACAGCAGTTTATCGAGTTATCACCTTCAAGATGTAAATGTTATAATGTTAACGTTGTGTTGCGATGAACATGAACAAAGATTTTTTTGAAGATTAATTAATTGGTTAAAGTTCTTTCTTTTAGCTTCATTATGATTTCGCTTTATCTGAATATTTTGAAATTTGCTTTTAATCTCATGGATTTAAATCCTTGGATTTAAAAGTTCTTATGACCAAGTTAGGCTGAAAGGGATTTACAGAGACGTATATCTCACATTATAAAGGCCAAAACAATGTTTAGTTTTGTTTAGTGCGGAGATGCAGCATGGAAACAGGCCCTTCGGCCCATCCAGTTCGTACCTCTTTAAAATTATGACGTGGCCTCCACAGCCTTCTCGCGAAATAAATTCCTCCTCATCTCTATTCTAAAGATACGTCCTTTTATTCTGAAGCTGTGCTCTCTGGTCCTAGAATTTCCCATTACTGGAAACATCCTCTTCCCATCCATTCGACCTAGGCCGTTCATTATTTGGTATGTGTCAAAGAAACATAGCAAATAGGTTCAAGTGTAGGCCATTCGGCCCTTCGAGCCAGCACCGCCATTCAATATGATCATGGCTGATCAGTACCCCGTTCCTGCTTTCTCCCCATATCCCTTGATTCCCTTAGCCTGAAGAGCTAATTCTAACTCTCTCTTGAAAAGGAGATTCCTTCTAAACTCCAGTGAGTATAGGCCCAGAGCCATCGAATACTCATCACACATTGGAAGCAGTTTAGAAGGGAACCTGCAGGTAGAGGTGTTTCTGTGCATCTTCCTGGTTGGAGAATTTAGATGGCGGGATTAGTCTGGGTGAGTAACTATGGCGCATTCTGGTCATAAGGTCACAAGGAATAGGAGACGAATTCGGCCATTCAGCTCATCGAGTCTACTACGCCATTCAATCATGGCTGATCTATCTCTCCCTCCTAACCCCCATGCCACTTTGATGCCACTGTGGGAGTGAACATTTGGGATGCTCGTCAAGCAAACTGCTCAGGAGAATACCAGAGATATCCAATGTGCCATGCTGAAGAAAAATGATCAGATGTGAAGCACCGCCTTACATCACCCCCTCTTCTCCCCGCTCCCATGAGGCAAGAAGCATAGAAGTGTGAAAATGCACAGACTCTACACGCACAGCATCCGAGGTTGGGATTGAACCTTGGGTCCCTGGCGCTGTGAGGTAGCAGCTCTACCGGCTGCGTCACTGTGCTGATAAGATGCAGGTGAGTTGCAAGGTGAGACCTCACTGGGTCCAATGTCATCACCAATGTTCAGAGCACAGCGTTGTGGCAGGAATTGTTTCGTTTTTTTAGTTTTAGAGATGGAGCCTATGGAGTTCACTTCGACCAACAATCACCCGTTCACCAGTTACATCCTCACACATACCTGCAGATCCAGGGAAAGTTTCTTCCTGTCCTATCCTATCAACAATTAGAGACAGTTGTCCTGAGCTACTAGCTTCCTCATTGGAGACCCTCGGACTATTGTTGATCAAGCTTTAGTCTTTATCTTGCACTAAACGTTACTTCCTGTATTGTGTATCTACATTGTGGACGGCTTAATTGTTATCATGTACTGTCTTTCTGCTGACTGGTTAGCACGCAACAAAAGCTTTTCACTGTACAGCGGTACACGTGTCAATAAACTAAACTGAGGTCACACTGCTTGTACCAAGGGAGTCCTGCGGATTGAGAAACCTGAGCAGTAAGTAGAAGCAGTTGAAGTAATAAATCTAGTGGTACATTCATTGTTTGATCGCTGAAGTGATAAAAAGTTCTGTTTCAAGGAAAGAGTTGAGTTTAAAGTTACAGATTGGAAACAGGCCCTTCGGCCCACTGAGTCCACATCGACTATCAATCAGCCGTTATGTGAAAGTAATCTTATTTAATTTAGAGATACAGCGCGGAAACAGGCCATTCATCCCACCAAGACCGCATCGGCCAGCAATCCCCGCACATTATCCTACACTATCCTAGGGCCACTTTACACACATCAAGCCAATTAACCTACATATCTGTACGTCTTTGGAGTGTGGGAGGAAACCGAAGATCTCTCTCGGAGAAAACCACGCGGTCATGGGGGGGGGGGACGTACGAACTCCGTACAAACAGCACCCGTAGTCGGGATCGAACCCGGGACTCCAGCACTGTAAGGCAGCAACTCTACCGCTGCGCCACCGTGTCCACCCACAGAACCTGTGTTCTGTGTCGAAAGCAATATTTGCTGCTGTCGGTGTTTGCAAGATATTGTTAGAGTTCCCAGACTCCCTTGTAGCTACCTGTGCTTAAACTGAAGACTTCTGCACCCCATTATTAAAGAGAATTTGCAGCTGTAAATCAAAAGAAACAAATTCATTTATGTAAGGCAGATGCTTCAGTGAAATTAAAGGGCTCGTTGGTTTTAGTTTTTCCAACAAAAGGAGAAGGGTTTTGTGTGAAATTTCATACACTCTCCATCAGTCATAATCTGCAGACTGTACTGTTGGAAGTTGTAAATTCGCCTTCATTGGCACCTTGAAGCCAACAGACCTCTCCCATAAACAGGTCCTTTGTGTAAGATGTTGGTGAGGCCACATTTAGAGTATTTCCTTCACTCCATAAATGTTGCCACTTTTACAGCAGGTTATGGAACCTAATATAAAATCCATGTGATTCTGTTTGCATTTGATTCCATGTCCATGGCAACATAACCATGGCCTGTGTTATCGTGGATTGTGTTTTCCTTGGGGTTGTAGAGGCTCATGGAAGATGTCACTCAAGCCTGAATATAATTTTCTTAATGGACCTTTCCACCACATGCCAAGATTCATATGTCAGCCCCAGCATTTTGTTCTTGGTGTTGAGACGTCTGTGTTACTTCTCACTCGCAGGAACAGTTGCCAAGCGATCAGAAGGCCCTTCTGCCTCTAATTTATTTTTAGTTCAGTAGTTCCACCTTGACAAATTTGATTGATGGTTGCGGTTGTAATTTATTCGTCTTCATGGCCAGTGTGAGAACCCAGCAGGAAGGATGTTCACTGTACACTGTGAGGTGGTGAAAGTACGAGCCGGCT
The DNA here is from genome assembly GCF_028641065.1 of Leucoraja erinaceus. Taxonomy (NCBI): domain Eukaryota; kingdom Metazoa; phylum Chordata; class Chondrichthyes; order Rajiformes; family Rajidae; genus Leucoraja; species Leucoraja erinaceus. The sequence goes on along the minus strand of NC_073393.1, from coordinate 9,634,408 downwards.
TGCAACAAGAAATCATTCCCTTCTAGCAGTGGGTTACAATCGTACAGCATGGAAACAGGCCCTTCAGCCCAACTTGCCCACACGGACCAACATGTCCCGTCCTCCCTAGTCCCACCTGCCTGCATTTGGCCCATATCCCCCTCAACCTATCCTATCCTTGCACCTGCCTAAATGTTTCTTAAATGTTGTGATAGTACCTGCCTGAACTACCTCCTGAGGCAGCTCGTTCCATACACCCACCAGCACCTATAACATTTGCCTTCCAGTGTAGAGACCCAGGTTCGATCCTGACTACGGGTGCTGTCTATGGAGTTTTGTACTTTCTCCCCTTGACCACGTGGGTTATCTCTGGGTGCTCCGGTTTCCTCCCACATTCTTATAGAAACTTACAAAATTTTTAAGGGGTTGGACAGGCTAGATGCAGGAAGATTATTCCCGATGTTGGGGAAGTCCAGGACAAGGGCTCACAGCTTAAGGATGAGGGGGAAATCCTTTAAAACCGAGATGAGAATAACTTTTTTTCACACAGAGAGTGGTGAATCTCTGGAACTCTCTGCCACAGAGGGTAGTCGAGGCCAGTTCATTGGCTATATTTAAGAGGGAGCTAGATGTGGCCCTTGTGGCTAAGGGGATCAGAGGGTATGGAGAGAAGGCAGGTACGGTATACTGAGTTGGATGATCAGCCATGATCATATTGAATGGCGGTGCAGGCTCGAAGGGCCGAATGGCCTACTCCTGCACCTAATTTCTATGTTTCTATTCCAAAGACGTACAGGTTGTAGGTTAATTGGCTTCGGTAACAAATAGTAAAGTTGTCCCTAGTGTGCGGGATAGTGCTAGTGTGCGGGGATCGCTGGTCGGCGCGGACTCGGTGGGCCGAAGGACCTGTTTCCGCGCTGTATCTTTAAACTAAACTCAACTCAGCTCCCTATTAAATCTGTCACCCCTCAACCTAAGCCTTTGTCCTCTGGTTCTCGAGCTGAATGAAAAGAAAAGTTTGCCTGCAAGTGACATGTAAAAGTCATCAGAGTGGCTTTGTATCACAAGCAGAACGTTGGACTTGATCTCGGCTTGGTGACTGCACACTCAGCAGGCCCCCCCAGTTGAGTACGCGTGATGGATGTGTCCAGTCACCGGAATGCCTCGGGGAGGGGGTCGACTCCACAACATCTACCTCTCCCACCGGGTGTCCTCTGCACCAAGTAGCAACTGCTGGGTCAAAGTGACTTTCATTTTGGTTACAGGATACTGATTTACTGCGCCTCGCTGGTACCATGCTGCTTGCAGCCAAAAATATATCCCTTTAATGTCTCCGGGCGCAATGAAGCACTTTCCCATTTATAACATGAAGCTTTGGAGCATAGAAAGGTACAGCACAGTAACAGGCCCTTCAGCCCACAATGTCTGTGCCGAACATAATGCCAGGACCAACTTCTATGTACCTGCACACAATCCATATCGATACAATAGAACGTTACTTATCCCAGGAGGGAGATTAATCTGCCAACAGTCATAAAAAAACTCAAAATACATGAAACATGAAATTAAAGTGACGAGTGGAAAGGCTTTGGAGGTGAGCAAAGATTAAGGAGGTGGATGTGGGGGTGGGGGGGCAGTCTCAGTCTACCCCATGACAGAAGGGGGAGGAGTTGTACAGTTTGATATCCAGGGGGAAGAAGGATCTCCTGTGGCGTCCTGTGCTGCATCTTGCTGGAATCAGTCTGTTGCTGAAGGTGCTCCTCAGGTTGACCAGGGTGTCATGGAGGGGGTGAGCTGTATTGTCCAGGATGCTCCGCAGTTTTAGGAGCATCCTCCTCTCCAAGGCCATCTCCCAAGAATCCAACTCGGACGGGGCCAGCCTTCCTGATGAGTTTGTTGATCCTATTGGTGTCCGCAACCTTCGCCCTGCTGCCCCAGCACACAGCAGCAAAGAAGATGGCACTGGCCACCACCGATTGGTAGAACATCTGCAGCATCTCACTGCAGATGTTGAAGGAGCGGAGCCTTCTCAAAAAGTACAGGCGGCTCTGTCTCTTCTTGTACAGGGTCTCAGCGTTCCTGGACCTGTCCAGCTTACTGTCCAGGTAAACTCCCAGGTATTTGTACTTCCTTTCATTCCTTACATATCCACATGCCCATCCAAGAGTCTCTTAAATGCCTCAACTGCCACCCTCGACAGCGTATTCCAGGCACTTGCCACCCTGTGTAATAAAACTTGCCCCACACAGGGAGAAGGGGAGAAGGCAAGAGAATGGGGTTGAGAGGGAAAGATAGATCAGCCACAATTGAATGGCAGAGTGGACTTGATGGGCCGAATGGTCTGATTCTGCTCCTTTATCTTATGATGTCCCCTCTAAATCACCGCAACCGCTGCCTTCTGCTCAGAGACGCCCCTGCTCAGGGGAAGTGTTTCGTACCAAGGGGTGAAAGTCTCTCATTATTTATATTTGTCAGGGAAGGGGTTATGAGGAGGCACCATTCTGTGAGCTAATGATGTGAGACCGGCTCTCTGACAGGAAGGAGCTACATCCACAGCTACACGGTTTTCACCGGGATTTATCGCCAAAGGCTGTTGAATAGTGTAAGGAATTGAATTGCATGTTCAACTCAACATTATCGGAAGACAGTACGAAGTAAAATAAAACTAGTTTGTCATGTTGTCATGAGAGGAATAGATCGGGTAGATGTACAGAGACTCTTGCCCAGAGTAGGGGAATCGAGAACCAGAGGACATTGGTTCAAGGTGAGGGGTAAAAGATTTAATAGGTATCTGAGGGGTAACCTTTTTACACAAAGGGTGGTGGGTGTATGGAGCGAGTTGCCGGAGGAGATAGATGAGGCAGGTACTGTGTGTGGCAATGTTTAAGAAACATCCAGGCAGGAACGTGCATGGGATAAGTTTAAAGAGATATGGGCCTAACGCAGGCAGGTGGGACTAGTTTAGATGGGACAATGTTGGTTGATGTGGGCAAGTTAGGCCGAAGGGCCTGTTCCCATGTCTTTTGACTCTATGACTATGACATTTGACTCAAAATCCGAAGGAACTATGATTGATAGATTGGCTTTAGATTTTTCCTTGGCCCATAACAGGTCAGTCCTGTCTTTCCTTCATCCTACGACTTTTTTTTTGTAAAGGCATAAATGAAGTATCAATTCCTTCCACCTACTGTTGCACTTCCTTGCTGCCATCTGGATAACAGATTCCTCCCCTCTCTTTCCATTTTAAAATGGTTCTTCTCCCTAAGCTCAGCACGGTTGTGGAGCAGTCGAGTTGCTGCCTTGCAGCGCCAGAGACCCGGGTTTGATCCTGACTCAGGGTGCTGTCTGTACAGAGTTTGTACGTTCTCCCCATGACCTGCGTGGGCTTTCTCCAGGATCTCTGGTTTCCGCCCACACTCCAAAGATGTCCAGGTTTGTAGGTTAATTGGCTTGGCATAATTGTAAATTGTCCCTAGTGTGTGTAGGATAGCGTTAGTGTGCGGGGATCGGTTGTTGGCGGGCGTAGACTGGGTGGGCCAAAAGGCCTGTTTCCGCGCTGCATCTCTAAACTAAACTAAATTAAACAACAGAATTTAGTTTTGGGGCTACAACGTCGGGAATGGCCATTTTTTAATGGGAATGACTGGCATTGTGGGAATCAACAGAGGAAACAAACCCTTCCTGGACCCTCCAACCCCTGCCACGCTGCCTTTCAAATCTAAAAATAATTTATGCATCCAGCCTCCCAGAGGAATGAACATAAACAAGGCTTTAAACTTAAGAATAATCCTTCGACTGTGTCGTATCTTGTACGCACTTGTTTTCTTAAGCTGCATTCATTTTGGAACATGGTTATTCTTGTTCCCTACATAAAAGTGAAGTTTCTTTTCCCCCTATTCATCAGGTTACAGTCTGTGTAAATATGCATGTCTGCAAATGGTGAGCCCCGGAGCCTGAGTTAGATGCATTCCACTCTTTAGCAAGGTACAAGATTCCTGTTCCACCTCCAGTACAAACCCAGGAGGAGATCAGCTGGTGAGATGAAGGTGTGAGGCAGATGGCATTTACTGGCCCTGCTGTTAACAGCAGCCCCATAACTCATTTGCTGCTTTCCTTCATTCGATCTCCCCTCTGAATCTCCCCGATGCTATAAGACTGAAACATGCCTCCTGCTTGTTCAACGGTTCAATGGTTCATTTATTTGTCACATGTGCAACTGCACAGTGATAATCTTTGTGCAAATGTACACATCCGGGCGCAGCCATGTTTTGGCGCCATTTCCAAAGTCCAGTCCGCCCGCTCGCTCGGTCTAGTGGAGCAGCTCCTGACCCAGGCGAGCCCCAGGCTCTTACAAGGCCTTCCTCTCCGATGCCTTTGACTGGATCGGCCCGTGAAGCAATGCCCCACTCTTTGCTTTGCCCTCACCTTGTAGCTAGTCCCAGAGAGGTCGGTAACGTCCCCCCAGCTTCACTGGACGACATATTCCCAAGTACGAGATTTAAAACACAGTCAGTCTGAAGATGAGTCTCAACCCGAAACGTCACCCATCCATGTTCTCCAGAGATGCTGCCTGACCCTCTGAATTACTCCAGCACTTTATGACGTTTTTATTTGAAACCATTTGAAGAATCCATCTTCACCAACATCTGATTCTCAATAAACTGAAGGTGAAATATAATGGTCCATGTTATCAGTCTCACAGAGAGTGGTGAGTCTGTGGAATTCTCTGCCTCAGAGGGCGGTGGAGGCAGGTTCTCTGGATGCTTTCAAGAGAGAGCTAGATAGGGCTCTTAAAGAGAGCGGAGTCAGGGGATATGGGGAGAAGGCAGGAACGGGGTACTAATTGGGGATGATCAGCCATGATCACATTGAATGGCGGTGCTGGGCTCGAAGGGCCAAATGTCCTACTCCTGCACCTATTGTCTATTATCTGCGCAATGTGTAGGAGGAGAGGGGAATGAGGAGATTGGAAGAAAATTTGGTTTTGTGGCTTTTAACCAAGTGGAGGTCTTCATCTGTGCTCATAAAGACTTGGTCAAAGTTATCTTGAATGAGCAATTCGATTTTCTGGAAGCATTCCCGCTCTTAATTTTACTTTTAGTATTTTAGAGATACAGCGTGGAAACAGGCCCTCGGCTCACCGAGTCCGCACTGACCAGCGATCACCCCGTACGGTTCCGCAGCCCACGTTTCTGTTTGTGTTTTAATGGCAGGCAATTTACTGATTAAATAGCGGAAGCGGCTTTAGTGTTGTTTCATTTCAAGCCGGCGTATACACCACTCTTATGCCACTGTGCCATCTGTTCCGGATATCAGCCAAATCCAGTGGAGACTCATGAATAAGACTCGATCATTTCCCCAGACAAATGAGCCATCCTTCGAGTGCACAGGCCACACGATCTGGAATTCCTTCTCTACGGGGGTGGCGCAGCGGTGGCCTTGCTGCCTTACAGCGCCAGAGACCCGGGTTCGATCCTGTCCACGGGTGCTTGTCTGTCTGTAGTTTGTACCTTCTCCCCGTGACCACGTGGGTTTTCTACGGGTGCTCTGGTTTCCCCCAACACTTCAAACTCGTGCAGGTTTGTAGGTGAATTGTCTTCGGTAAAATTGTAAATTGTCCCCAGTGTGCAGGACCAGTGCTAGTGGGTAGGGATTGTTGGTCGGCACAGACTCGGTGGGCCGAAGGGCCTGTTTCCACGCTATATCTTTAAACTAAAGTAAACTAAACTAATATCCCTCTCCTACTTTTAAATTTCTTCTTAAAAGATGCACGTATCTTGCCCATTGCCAGCGGCTCTGTCAACTTTTATATTCTGCCCGTCTTTTAAAGCAGCTTGGAACATTTAGCCTTGTAAATGCACTGTGTAAATGCAAGTTAATGACATCGATCTACTTCTGATGCAGTCGTCTTGATCTGCAACTCACAGTGGGTAGGAGTAGTGGAAATGGAGTCAAACAGGGCTTTCTGCTGGAAATTGGATCAGCATTTGAAGGGAAAGTAATTTGCACAACCATGGGGGATTGACAGCACTACTCTGCAAAGAGCAGGAATGATTTTGATCGGACTTTTGTGTGTAATGATGCTGGAATATAAAATTTCTTACAGCAAACCAACTGTAATGTAAAAGAAGAACTTGCCTGAAGGCCCTTCAAGTCCCATTGTAATTCTGCAGCAGATACAGTATGATTTATCCCCAGGTGTATCTGAATTTAAAGATGCTGCACTAGATAGAAATAGCCATCCTACATCCACTTTAATCCCTTTCTCTTAAACACTGCATGACCAAACCTTTCATTTAGGTCCAGGTTCATTATTATTGTCATGTGTACCGAGGTACAGTGAAAAGCTGCGCTTTGCATGCAATCCCATCAAATCAATTAAGCAGGGCCTTACATCGCAGGCACGGCCTTAATGGTCGCGGGACTTACCATCGCCCGCCGGAGTCTTTGACATCGGGAGCGGATGGAGAGCAGGGGAGGGACAAGACTTTGCCTTCCATCACAGTGAGGAGGAGATTCACTGTGATGGATGTCTGTGTGAATTGAGTTGGTTGTGTGTCCTGTAAAATTGTTTATTTTTCTTTTTCTTGTTTGGCTGCAGAAACCAAAGTTCCTAACGGAAAAATAAAGTTCATTGTATCGTACTGATATCACTCTGCTTGAATACATTCAGGCCAGATTCAAGTACAATAGGTGGGGTGAAGGGAGAGCTACAGGGTACAATATATAGTTCTCAGCATTGTCACAGTTCCAGAGACAAGGTTGAGCATCCGCAATGGCGGTCGACACAAGGATGCAGGCATCTTCAGTGGAACACAAAGTGCTGGAGTAATTCAACGGGACAGGCAGCATCTCTAGAGGACACAGACAGGTAACGTTTCAGGTTGGCATTCTTCATTAGACTGGATGAAGAAGGGTCCCGGCCCAAAATATCATCTATCCATGTCCTCAATGATACCAAAGACAAACACAAAATGCTTGAGTAACTCAGAGGGGGCAGGCAGCAGCTCCGGAGAAAAGGAATAGGTGACGTTTCAGGTTGAGACCCATGGGTCTGAGGAAGGGTCTTGACCCGAAATGTCACCCATCCATGTTCACCAGAGATGCTGCCTGCCCGCTGAGTAATTTCAGCATTTTGTGTCTGTTTTCAGTGTAAACCAGCATCTGCAGTTCTTACACTCTGCAACGAGAATTGTTCTCGTCCACTCCCGCTCATAGAAGCGGTTTAGAGGGATATGGGCCAGATGCTGGCAGGTGGGAACTAGTGTAGATGAGACATGGTTGGTGTGGGCAAATTGGACCGACTATGAGTCAAACAGCACGGCCCTGGATTGGGTGGAGAGTCTCGGCCCAGTGGCCACAGCTCAGAATAAAGAGACATGCCTTCAGAAAGGAGATGAGGAGGAATTTCTTTAGTCAGAGGGTGGTGAACCTGTGGAATTCTTTGCCATAGAAGGCTGTGGAGGCTGTCAATGGATATTTTTAAGGCGGAGATTGACAGATTCTTGAATAGTACGGGTGTCGGGTTTTGGGGAGAAGGCAGGAGAATGGAGACAATAGACAATAGGTGCAGGAGTAGGCCATTCGGCCCTTCGAGCCAGCACCGCCATTCAATGTGATCATGGCTGATCATCCGCAATCAGTACCCCGTTCCTGCGTTTTCCCCATATCCCCTGACTCTGCTATCTTTTAGAGCCCTATCCAGCTCTCTCTTGAAAGCATCCAGAGAATCTGCCTCTACTGCCCTCTGAGGCAGAGAATTCCACACTCACAACTCTCTGTGAGAAAAGGTGTTTCCTCGTCTCCGTTCTAAATGGTTTACCCCTTATTCTTAAACAGTGGCCCCTGGTTCTGGACTCCCCCAACATCGGGAACATGTTTCCTGCCTCCAGTGTGTCCAAGCCCTTAACAATCTTATATGTTTCAATAAAATTCCCTCTCATCCTTCTAAACTCCAGAGTATACAAGCCCAGCTGCTCAATTCTCTCAGGGAGGGGGAGAGATAGTTCAGCCAGGATTGAATGGTGGAGTTGACTAGATGGGCCGAATGGCTTAAATCTGCTCCTATCTCTTATGAACATGAAACTGGCCCTTCGGCCCATCATGTTCATGCCACCATGATGCCCCATCTGAGCTGGTCCCGTTTGACCGTGTCTGGCCCGTATCAGGGCTGGATCTATCAGTGATGTCTCATCCTCTCCCTGCTGCTAAACTGCATTGATCTGATTATGCCGTGAGACATTGCAAATGCTAAAGACCTGTTCATCGATTCAATCACTCATGCAGCCTTTAGCAAAATCTCACATCAGAACGCCTTTAATGATTTAATTACCATTGTCAAGAATGGTTATTTACACAAAAAGCTGGAGTAACTCAGCAGGTCAGACAGCATCTCTGGAGAAAAGGAATAGGTGACGTTTCGGGTCGAGACACTTCTCCAGACCTGAAACGACACCTATTCCTTTTCCCCAGAGATGCTGTCTGTCCCGCTGAGTTACTCCAGCTATTTGTGTCTATCTTCGGTTTAAACCAGCTTCCGCAGTTCCTTCCTACACATGGTTCCTCCATGATTCCTATTAAGTCATATGGTATACATAGAACATAGAACTGCACAGCACAGAAACAGGCCCTTCGATCCGCGATATCCACACCGAACATGATGCCAGGATAAACTCTTATCTGCCTGCGCATGATCCATATCCTTCCATTCCCTGCATATCCATGTGCCTCTCCAAAAGCCTCTTAAATACCACTATTGCATCTGGCTCCACCACCACCCCTAGCGATCCACCACCCGCTGAGTAAAAAAATGAATACATCTTTAAATTTTGCTTCTGTTATGCAGCTACTGATTGGAAATATCCAATGAGTAGGAATATCGTGTGTGTGGTTATATTGCTAAGTGGTCTACGAAAGGATAAGGGCTGAAACAGGAGATGGAAGATATCAGCCGACCCTCCGTTTTAGAAGGTGGTGGCGCAGCGGTAGAGTTGCTGTCTCAGAGCGCCAGAGACCCGGGTTCAATCCTGACTGTGGGTGCTGTCTGTATGGAGTTTGCACGTTCTCCCTATGACTGCATGGGTTTCCTCCCACACTACAAGGATGTATGGTACATGTTTGCAGATTAATTGGCTTTGGTATAAAAAATTAGTAAATTGTCCCTAGCGTGTGGGATAGTGCTTGGGTATGGGGTGATCGTTGGTCGATGTGGATTCGATGGGCCGAAGGGCCCGTTCCCACTGTGTATCTCTGGAATCTAAAGCAAAGTAAAGGTGTTGTTCATATCTTCCTCGGTTATTGCTATATGGGTAAATCAGGTACGTATCTCCTTTGGAGAGTGAGGAAATTCTCCAATTATTCTTACAAAACGTCTACAGATGCACCGTAGAAAGCATATTGTTGGGTTGCAACACAGTTTGGTTTGGGAACATCTCTGCCCAAGACCACAAGAGGGTTGTAGATGAAGCCCAGTCCATCACACAGACCAGACACCCCACAAAGCAGCCAACATAATCAAAGACTTGTCCCAACTCGATCATTCCTTCTTCTCCCCGCTCACATCCGACAGAAGGTGCAGAAGCTTGAAAGCCCACACCACTAGTCTCAGAAACAGTTTCTTCCCCTCCGTTATCAGGCTTCTGAACGTCCTTCCACATGCTAGGGTACTGTCCGATTCACTTCACCCCATTGCGGACATTGGACTTTGTCTATGGAACTGGTGCGTTACAATGCTGAGAACTATATTCTGCACTCCCTTTTCTCTATCCATTGTAGTTGAGTTTAATTTGATAGTATTTGTGTACAGTATGTGTGATCTCATTGTTTGGCATTCAATAATGTGTTTTCACTGTACCTCGGTACACGTGACGATAATAAACCTGAACATAAACCGAGCCTGTCAACTCTGTCAACGTGATCTCAGTTATAATCAGCTCTCCATGGTTGATTCCTGGAAGCAATTTTCAAATATTTAGATTTCAGGCTTCACTTAAGGAGTGCCTTACATTGATTTAGCTTAGCCTAAGGGAGAAATGTGCATCATATGCTTACAATAATTATTAGTACAAAGTAGATGTGGCAATTTCCACTCATTCATGAGGCCAGTGTATTTTTTATTCTTACCTTAATCCTTGGTAACATTTATCTCCAGTTGCATCGACCCTCAGTTATGTATTATAAAAATAGAGATAGAATTTGGGGTGGCACAGTGGCACAGCAGTAGAGTTGCTGCTTTACAGCGCCAGTCAGCCAGGTTCGATCCTGACCATGGGTGCTGTCTGTACGAAGCTTGCTACCCACTGCGCCATGTTTATGTGGCATGGTACTATAACAACATTGAAAAGACATTTGGACACGTTCGTATGAAGAAACTGAAAGTGTAATTCAGACAGTATTTCCTGCTAGAGTCTTTCCTGGTCAGAAGAAGGGTCCCGACCTGAAACATCATCTATTCATGTTCTACAGAGATGCTGCCTGACTCACTGAGTTACTCCAGCACTTTCTGTCCTTTCTTGTTATTGTGTTGTTCCTCGATCCTGCTGTTTAGCTATCAGATATCCACAGTTCAGTAACGTAAAATGATTTTTAATTCTTTGAGACTTCACTCTGTGTTGAAGCCTATTTTGTCTCTGTCCTGTTTACTCAAGGCATGGGGCAGTCCTTCCTCAGGGAGTTGAAATGACTGCTTGTTATTGGGCTGGGTTGGTGCAGACGGCTAGTTACAGCTTGAAGAAGTATTTTGGGCAGGCGGTGTTTAAAAATGCGTCACGAAGCAAATCTGCGGGACTGTGCACTCCCCTGTAATTACACAGGTCTCTGCATGTGATGCGTGGGTGCTCGTAGCCCAAGGCCACGCAAGGTTCTTGATTGGAACAGGTGTCAAGGATTATGGGGAGAAGGCGGGGAAATGGGGTCAGGAGGCAGGGATCAGCCATGAGTGAATGGCGGAGTAGACTCGATGGGCCGAATGGCCAGATTCTAATCCTATAACTTGAGTAAGGCACCAGACTCCATGCTGCCTTATCCTTTGTTACTGGAGGTGTTTTGGGAATACCATTCTCCAACCCCCACCGCTGCAATGTTGGACGAATTTGCTGCACTAGACATATCTCCATTGATGCTGAGTTTCACCCAAACTCCCCTGTTTCCAACATAGGGAACAACTATTCCCTACAACTATCAGGCTATTAAACACTACAACCGCTGAATAGGCTCTGAACTACTGTATATGCAGTATCTGTCCCTCTCAACCCGATTCTGCTGCCTTTTCCCCCCATAACCATAGACACATGTACTAACAATCCGGTGGCACGGTGGCGCAGCGGTAGAGTTGCTGCCTTACAAGGCCAGAGACCCGGGTTTGAAACCTGACTATGGGCGATGTCTGTACGGAGTTTGTACGTTCTCCCTGTGACCCCGTGGGTTTTCCCCAGGTGCTCTGGTTTCCTCCCACACTCCAAATACGTACAGGTTTGTAGGTTAATTTGGCTTTGGTAAAAATTGTAAATTGTCTCTCGTGTTAGGATAGAGCAAGTGTAAGGAGATCGCTGGTTGGCGCAGACTCGGCGGGCGTGTTTCCACTCCGCATCTCTAAACTAAACTAAACTAATTTTTTTCCGTTTAGTTTAGAGATACAGCACGGAAACAGGCCCTTTGGCCCACTGAGTCCACACAGACCAGTGATCCCCGTACATTAACACTATCCTACGCACACTGGGGACAATTTACACTTATACCGAGCCAATTATCCTACAAACCTGTACGTCTTTGGAGTGTGGGAGGAAACCGAAGATCTCGGCGAAACCCCACACAGGTCACGGGGAGAATGTACTAACTCGGTACAGACAGAACCCGTAGTCAGGATCGAACCCGGATCTCCGGCGCTGCAAGCGCTGTAAAGCGGCAACTCTACAGCTACGCCATTGTCCCGAGCTGTCAATCTCGGCCTTAAATATACCCATATGTCCTGAGTGGGTACATTGTCTTTGCCACAGGAGTTGGGTGGGGTGGGTGTTGGACAAGGGAGGGTAACCTTTGGGAAGGAACCAGAAGGGTGTGGTTGTTGAAAGTCCAAGTGCTACTTCATCCTTTCCATTTACTTCACAGAGTAGAAAGTCTTTAAATACTTGCAGTTAACTGGAATGCACACGTTCAGAAGAAAATACTAAAAAATACTCTTGAGGTAGCACCCTGGAATCATTCTGCTTGGTCTGAAATGCTGGAAGCAAGTCTGTATTTCAGCTTAGAGTATTCTTGCACTTTGTCATGGGGGGAATCCGAGTGATTCCTGCTTCAGGTAAATAGCCTGTTTCGCTACTTGTTTTCATAACTCCAAAGACTGATGATTAGGGACACACTTAACCTGTCAGCTTTTTATGGCCTGTGTCAGTTTCCATGTGTCTATTTGTGAGCTTGTGTTGGCTTCTAAATGCGTTCTATAAAATTAAGGCTCATTCTACTGCTTCTCCCCAGAAATTTCCAGTTTCATTTCAGACGCATTAATTTTTTCCAATGTTTTTGTCCACTTGTATTAACTGAACTCGACGAAACGCTCACTTAGTATTCAACTTCGATTTGCATCCGAGATGTTGTACATCCCCTGGGATGTTGACTGACCGGATGGGAATTTATTTGGATTTATCTTTCTGTGTCACAGTCCCAGCCTTTGTGTGGGAGTATTTTGTCTTCTCTTTAGTCTGGCTAATCGGAATAAATCTTGTGCTGTTGATGTAAATGATACACAACCGTATCTGTGATTCATGGATGAATATAACTCATTTGTGTGATTCCCATCTCCAGCTTCAGGTGTTGGCCATTCTAGGGCAGGAATGTTATGTGACTAACAGCATGTGATTACGGTGTTTAGTTTAGTTAACTAACACATCTCTTCGGCCCACCAAGTCTGCGCCGACCAGCCATACCCACTCCCTATCCTACACAATTTACAGAAGCCAATTAAACTATAAACCTGAGGTAAACACAAAATGCTGGAGTAACTCAGTGGGTAAGGTTGAAGAAGGGTCTCGACCCGAAACGTCGCCCAGAGATCCTGCCACACCCGCTGAGTTACTCCAGCATTTTGTGTCTACCTTCAATTTAAACCAGCATCTGCAGTCCTTTCTTAAAACTATAAAAACCTGTGCGTCTTTAGAATTTGGGAGGAAAACGGAGCACCCGGAGAAAACCCATGGGGTCACAGGGAGAACGTGCAAACTCCACATAGACAGCACCTGTGGTCAGGATCAAACCCGGCACGTGTGGTCAGGATGGAACCCGGGTCTCCTGCGCTGTGAGGCAGCAACTCTACCACTATTCATGGATGGATGTACCTCAGTTGTGTGGCTCGGTGATCGATCCAAAGTGGAAATCAAATGCAAAGTGTGATTTGGAAATTTAAGTTCAAGTAATTAAATAAGTCCAGATCCAAATCCAGCCGCATTGATTGAAATCACGGATTGTGCTAATAACACATCCAGTTCATTAATGTCCTTCAGGTGAGGAACTCCTCTGGTTCTTGACCCAGACTTTAGAGATACAGTGTTCAATCCTGACTGCTGGTGCTGTCTGTACTGAGTCTGTACGTTCTCCCTGTGACCACGTGGGTTTTCTCCGGGTGCTCAGGTTTCCTCCCACACTCCAAAGATGTACAGGTTTGTAGGTTAATTGGATTTGGTATAATTGTAAATTGTCCATAGTGTGTGTAGGGATAGTGTTAATGTGCGGGGATCGCTGGTCGGCGCGGACTCAGTGGGCCAAAGGGCCTGTTCCCGCACTGTATCTCAAAACTAAACTATAAATCTGAATAAGGTTGATATGAATGTCTTTAATAATTTATCCTTTAAAAGAGACAAGGGTGTTGCCATTAATAAGCCGGTTACTAGGTTTGCTACCCACGCCCAGAGATCCTTAATAGCCTTGTGCGCCGAGAAAGACATTGATATTTAGGAGTGAGAGTGAAAAGCCCAGGAGCAAGTAGCTCTATTTAAATGGAACTACCTTCTTCTGCAGAGAAGGCCACAGGGAACTGGATTTCAATTGTACTGAGTTTGAAGGTAATGAGATGCATTAAGCAGTGTATTATTAAAGGGCTGCAAAATCCCTTCACTTATCATTGATTGTCCTCCAACTATACAATGTCAGATAGAAGTGATTGGGTTCATGTCCATAAGTGGCAGTAGCAGAATTAGGCCATTCGGCCCATCAAGTCTACTCCGCTATGCAATCATAGCTGATCTATCTTTCCTTCTCAACCCCATTCTCCTGCCCTCTCCCCATAACCTCTGAAGAATCTATCTATCTCTGCCTTAAAAGCAGCCATTGACTTGGCGTCCACTGCCTTCTGTGGCAAAGAATTCCACAGATTCACCACCCTCTGACGAAGGAGGTTTAGAGAAGTAACAACATAGAACATAGAAAAGTACAGCACAGGAACAGGCCCTTCGGCCCTCAATGTCTGTGCTGGACATGATGCCAAGTTAAACCAGTCTCATCTGCCTACATGAATATACTTGGAATGGAGCGATGCATATCCCTCCATTCCCTGCATATATATGTGCCTATCTAGAAGCCTCTTAAAAGCAACTATCATATCGACCTCCACTAGCACTCCTGGCAGCATGTTCCAAGCACTCACCATCGTCTGTATATAACAACTTGAGCTACCTCTCTGCAAGACGCCAGTGTGTGGCCACTATGTCTGGCATCTCTGGGAGAATGCCAGACTCTAGTCCCAGAGGAGGATCTACCATCATCCGATCCAATCGACCAATTCTTTAAAAAAATCTTTTGTACTCTTTTAAATCATTTATATTTCTCCCTTCACTCTATCTATGTACTTGAGATTGGCCTGATTGTATTTACGTCTAGGATTTTCTATGTCGGAAGGAACTGCAGACGCTGGTTTACACATAAGACAGACACAAAATGCTGGAGTAACTCAGCGGGACAGGCAGCATCTCTGGAGGAAAAAAGGATGAGTGATTTTCTGGGTTGGAACCCGACTCAAAGTGAGTCCAAAGAAGGGCTCCGACCCGCAACGCCACCCACACATCCTTTTCCTCCAGAGACGCTGCCTGACCTACAGAGTTACTTTAGCACTTTGAGGCTATCTATAGTTTAGTTTAGTTTATTGCCACATGTACAGTGATAAGGTTTTGTTGCGTGCTAACCAGTCAGTTTAAAGACAAAATGTTTAGGAAGAAACTGCAGATGCTAGTTTACACCGAAGATAGACACAAGATTGTGGAGTAACTCTGCGGGACAGGGCAGCCTCTCTGGGGAGAAGGAGTGGGTGATGTTTCGGGTCGAGACCCTTCGTCGGGTTGGATCGTCACCCATTCCTTCTACCCAGAGATGCTGCCTGTCCCACCGAGTTCCTCCAGCATTTTGTGTCCATCTTCAGTGGAAAGACAATAGACAATAGACAATCCAGGACAAGGGGTCACAGCTTAAGGATAAGGGGGAAATCCTTTAAAAACCGAGATGAGAAGAACTTTTTTCACACAGAGAGTGGTGAATCTCTGGAACCTCTGCCACTGAGGGTTCGAGGCCAGTTCATTGGCTTTTGAGGTCCATCTTCAGTGGAAAGACAATAGGTGCAGGAGTAGGCCATTCGGCCCTTCGAACCAGCACCGCCATTCAATGTGATCATGGCTGATCATCCCCAATCAGTACCCCGTTCCTGCCTTCTCCCCATATCCCCTGACTCCGCTATTTTTAAGAGCCCTATCTAGCCCTCTCGTGAAAACATCCAGAGAACCTGCCACCACCGCCCTCTGAGGCAGAGAACTCCACAGACAATACATGATTATAATAGTATTATCTGCTTTGATTGTATAGCATGCCAACATAAGCTTTTCGCTGCACCTCAGTGCACGGGACAATAATAAACCTCCACCTAATAACACAGCAAGTCGTGTGCAGTCTTGCAAGTTTTGCAATTATATTTCTCCCATCAGCACGAAAACAATATACTCGATGATTTCTGTGGTGGAGAAGTTGATATGAGGATCATTATGTCCTCCAAGAGTTGCGGTATGACCTATAAAATCCTGCCCTGTAACCTGATTCTCGTAATCCATTAATGGCGCCCAAGACCTATCAACTCTGAAAGTGGATATGGAGTGAGTGGTTGGTTAGTGGGAGGGTCTGTGTGTCTTTAATTTATTGGTGTGTTGTGCTTGTGAGCTCATTACTGCATAGCGAGGGCAACCTCAGAGTGCCTTGGGCCTGCACAGGAAATGCCATTCCCCCTGTTATTGGGATAAGATACAATTCCCTGGGAATGTGCTGCATTCCAGAGATTTTCACAGGAGTTTGTTTCCGAAGGGGCGAGGAGACGGGATGGGGGAGGGGGTATGTGGGGGTGGTAGAAGTACGTGAGGTTCTGGAGAGAGCTCTTTATTTCTGATCAAGCCAATGATTTACACTGAAAACAACATTTTACAGCAGAGTGTTTCAGTGTTGTGTTGGGGAAGTGGGTGCCGAGCAACAGACGGTTCATTGTACTTTTTACGACTGCTTGCTGTCACTTCTTCTGCACTAACTTGGGTCTTGGTAAATTTACACTAAATGCAGCCTGGTCCAAAGAAAACATTCCAAAAGGTGATTGGAATCTCCCTGGAGCATTGGGATCCTCCTGATATTAAAACGTTTGTAATTCAAATGTCACTGGCACTTCCCTTTTCTAATGGCCCATAAATTGCAAGGCTTGATATGCATTTTCAAGAGACAGAGGAGGGTCAAATTCATTGTGCTATGTCCAGAGCTACCTTGGTAAAGGTCTGCTACATAGGGTAGGACTTCAGTCTGAAGAAGGGTCTATGGGTGGTGCAGTGGTAGAGTTGCTGCCTTGCAGCTCCAGAGACCCGGGTTCGATCCTGACGACAACCGCTTGTCTGTAGGAGGTTTGTACGTTCTCCCTGTGACAGCCAGGGTTTTCTCCGGGTGCTCCGGTTCCCACCCACATTCCAAAGACGTACAGGTCTGTCGATTAATTGGCTTCTGTAAATTGCCCCTAGTGTGTGGGACGCAAACACGGGATAACATGGAAGTAGCGTACAGATGATCGATGGTCAGCGTGGACTCGGTGGGCCGATGGACCTGTTCCCCAGCGGTATCTCTGAAATACCCTCTCGATATGACATTCGCAAACTAGATGAGTTCTCACAACAGTTCAGTGATTATATGGTCATCGTTTCTGAAATTATCTCGTTTTAGAATTTCAGATGTAGCTGATCACTGAAATTTAAATTCCCCAATTCCTGTGATGAGATTTGAACTTTGGTCCATACTTACGAGTTCAGGAATTGATGTTGCTGTGGGAAATCCAAGGACTAGATTAAAGGATGATTATTGTTGATCACTTATTAAACCATTGGGGATGGGGTAAATATCCATTTCATTGGATTAGAAAGGTTGGGTTTAACAGGATATTAATCGAACGCCAGGAACACGTGAAACCAGAGCTGACAACCTCAAGCAACTAAGAGAAAGGTTGTTAAGTGTAGGAAGGAACTGCAGATGTTGGTTTAAACCGAAGATAGACACAAAATGCTGGAGTAGCTCAGCGGGACAGGCAGCATCTCTGAATAGAAGGGATAGGTGATATTTCGGGTCGAGACCCTCTTCAGACCCTTCTTCTAAAGAAGGGTCTTGAGCCGAAACGTCACCCATTCCTTCTCTCCAGAGATGCTGCCTGTTCCGCTGAGTTACTCCAGAAAGGTTGTTAACTTTTGCTTATTCTACAGATCAGGCTGGCCAATGGGAAAGTGGGAGATGATTTAAAGAGAATAAGCTTAATATTGCTGGCGTAAACTGGCATCACAAACAATAGTAGAACATAGTTTGCCTCCCCATGCACTTTCGCAACTAGATATGCAACGGCTTTCCAGCTGACAGAAATGAAATGGATTAACTTTATAAATAACAATATTAAAACCCTGGCAGTTTAATGCACGGCAGTCCCTAATAGATAAACTGCAGAGGTTGAGGTTCATTTACTTCATTTACAAAGTACTTTCACTTTCCAATAGTATAATTGATCTGGGCATTGCAGCCAATGCTTAAAACTGCTGGCTTGACCAGCATTCACCATCGAGATGAACTCAGTGACGACCTTGTTAATATGGAGAAGAAATCTAAATGTGACCACAGAATGCTGGGGTAACTCAGCGAGTCAGGCAGCATCTCTGGAGGAATTTGGCCATTCGGTCCATCGCATCTACTCTGCCGTTCAATCACGGCTGATCTATCTTTCCCTCTCAACCCCATTCTCTTGCCTTCTCCCTGTAAACCCCTGACACCTGTACTAATCAAGAAAATACAGTGTCCAAATGTAACCATGTATTGAATAGTGAACGTTGAGATTTTCTCAGGGTAAACCCAGTGAAAAGGACATCTCTGGTTAAGGCTCTGGGGAGGGAGGGGGAGGGGGGGGGAAGTATTTACGACATCCTTACACTGAACAGAAGAGCCACCGTGTACTATAGGTGAAGTGCAACAATAAATATTCAACCAAGTTCATTCTGATTCTAATATCTGGTCATAAGATTGCACATAGTGTAACAATACTTTCTTTGGGTTTGCTTAACTTTACTGAAGCAAAGTGTGAAATTGGTGATCACAATTTTTACAGATTCATTTAGCTTTTTTGCTAACGAGCTGCTTGTAATTTCTGCTTGGCCGTCACTGAGCTGAGTCGAGTGCCCATTGTCACGGCAGCAAGCTGTAAAATGCACTTGAAATTGGACATTGCCATCTGGAATTAACGGCTTTGCAAACAGCACCTTGTCGGTGGGGAAACTTGGGAAGAGGTGTAATCGTCCCTCAGCTGCTGCTGTGTTCCAGGGGAGTTCCGTTACGGGGTCTGTGGGGCCAGGACGACAAGCAGAGAAAAGAGCACGTACTGCAGGAAGGAACTGCAGATGCTGGTTTACACCGAACATAGACACGGCATGTTGGAGTAACTTAGCGGGGCAATTGAAAGGCATAGATAGAGTGGATGTGGAAAGGATGTTGCCACTGTTGGGAGAGTCATAGCCTCTGAACTAAAGGGTGCTTTTTTAGAAAGGAGGTGAGGAGGAACTTCTTTGCTCAGAGGGTAGTTAATCTGTGGAACTCATTGCCATAGGAGGCTGTGGAGCCCGTCAGTGGATATTTTTAAGGCAGAGATTGACAATTTCTTGATTAGAACGGGTGTCAAGGTTGTGGGGAGAAGGCAGGAAAATGGGATTAGGAGGCAGAGATCAGCCATGATTGAATGGGCCGAATGACCTGATAACTTGTGAACTTTGACAAGAGGGACAGACAGCATCTCTGGATAGAAGGAATAGGTGACGTTTTGGGTGGGGACCTTTCTTCAGGATCCAGAGATGCTGCCTGTCCCTCTGAGTTGTCCCAGCATTCTGTGTCTATCACACAGCACAAGAGCAGGCCTACAATGTGTGTGCTGAACTTGATGCCAAGACCATCTCTTATCCATCTGCACATGAACCCTATCCATCCATTCCATTCCCTCCCCCCCCCATGTGCCTATCCAAAGGTCTCTTAAATGCTGAGACAATAGCCAAGCAATGAGTCAAGAGTGTCTTATGTCCCGAAACGGCAGCACAACAGATATGTAAACATAGTACTCTGTAACCACCATAATAAACAACAAAAATGAGGAGTAGATTTTGCTGTCTTCCAACACCATAGACCCGGGTTTGATCCTCACCACGGGTGCTGTCTGGGTGGGACTGTGTACATTCTCTCCGTGACCGCGTGTGTTTTCTACGGGTGCTCCGGTTTTCTCCCACGTCTAAAGATGTGCTGGCTGCTAGGTTAATTAGGTTCTGTAAATTGTCCCTGGTGTGTAGAATAGAACTAGTATATGGATGATCACTGGTTGGCGTGGACATGGTGGGCCAAATGCTGTTTCCGCGCTGTATCTCTAAACTGAATCAGTAAAACTGTACAGGTAAAGATTTGGCTCAAAGAGGAAATTACTTGAAGGGTACAAGATGGCGATAAAACACAGCGACTCTTGTGAATGGACTCAATGTGGTCTCCTATCTTACAATCTTGCAATTAGTATGATTATGCCTGATGTGTAGCAGATTGTCACTGAACTGTTTGCAAAAAAAGTAATTTCACTGTACTTAGGAAGACGTGGCATTGAAGTACCAGAGAACCATACTCAACTGATCTTATTTTAACATGTCTTTCACCAGTTTTGTGTTTTGTTTAATTTTCTCTTGCCAGTTACCTGATTGAGCTGTAGAGCGAGTTGCCGTGTCCACTTAGCATGGAAAAATGGAGAATGTCTAATTTCGAGGCAGGGGTGTTCATGTTTAAGTAGGTGCTTTTAAATGAACACGTTTGTCTGATCAGCTTAAAACCAGATTATAACAGGGATGACGAGTGCTCCAATACTCTGGACTATCCCCACTTGGTAAAAGGTTTTAAAATGGAAAAGGGTTGACAATATTCAAAGTGGATCTTTACTCTGAGCTGAATTATTGAACCACGGGCCTCAATTCAAGATAAGAAATCTAATGTAAATAAACAGAATTCTACGGAATTTCTTTTGCAGAAGGGCATTCGGAGTGTGGAAGAATGCTTGAGGTCAAAGAAATGTTGGCATTTCAAATAGCCAAATTTTGTGCATTGAGAATAATCAATAATCATAACATTTAATATATAACACTCTCATGAACGAAAGCACATAGTTGGATTGTCTGATGACTTTCCTGTTTGAGTTATCTTATTGTGTCTTTGCCTCTCAGAGTTTATTTAAAAAATCAGTATAGATCCATAGAAGACTAAATTTGTGACCTTAATCATGGCTGACCTTGGTTAAGGAGATCTCTAGGGTACTGCCAGTGCCTGTATTCAGAGTCTATTAGTAAGCAGTGTTTTATTTTGAATGTGTTTAAGAAGGAACTGCAGATGCTGGAAAATCGAAGGTAGACAAAAGTGCTGGAGAAACTCAGCGGGTGCGGCAGCATCTATGGAGCGAAGGAAACAGGCAACGTTTCGGGCCGAAAACGTCAGTCTGAAGAAGGGTTTCGGCCCGAAACGTTGCCTATTTATTTTGCTCCATAGTTGCTGCTGCACCCGCTGAGTTTCTCCAGCACTTTTGTCTACCTTTGATTTGAATGTTTGGTTTACTCATATGTTGAGGTGAGAAGGAGGAGGAGGGTGCGGTAATTTTGTTGGATCTATGAATGGGCATCTATGGCTCAATGTCTTTCCATTAGGTACAATCACAAGCTAAGTGGGCTGACGGTATTATAAATGCAGAGATCGTGACATGGATCGTTATATTGGGAGGTAATGATCAGATGACTATCTAGGGTCGTGATTTTCGACAGCTAACACAGGTTCAGCTGAGTGGGGATGCAAGCTTAACTGATCACAGACCTCTAAAAGGAAAGATCCTGCCTCTTTGACCTCTGGATGTCTTGGGGCATTCCACAACCATGTACTTTTGAGATGTGATCATTGTTGCAACAACACGCTGTAGACCCTTTCAAGGCTCTATAAATACAATGTGATTCATGGTAGATAATGTACTTTAGTGATGTTGGTTGAGGGAGAATATTGGTCACTGCACTGGATGTTAATCCTGGTCTTTTGAAATAGTATTATGATTTATCTTTTATAGCCATCTGACAGTGCAAGACTAGACCACATTCACTTCCTCTTTAGATAGACGCAAAATGCTGGAGTAACTCAGTGGGACAGGCAGCATCTCTGGAGAGAAGGAATGTGTGGTGTTTCAGGTCAAGACCCTATTCACTCCTCTATGCTGTTTGTAAGGCAAGGCAACAGTGTTCTTTAAAAAAAATCCATATATTAGTCCAGTATGAGGTATTATAACAGCATTTAAAAAACAGTTGGACAGGTATATGGATTTCATAAGTTCATGTGATAGGAGCAGAATTGGGCATTCGGCCCATCAAGTCTACTCTGCCATTCAATCATGGCTGATCTATCTTTCCCTCTTAACCCCATTCTCCTGCCTTCTCCCTGTCACCCTGCCTGCCACCCATATTAATCAAGAATGTATCAATCTCTGCCTTAAAAATATCTATTGACACAGCCTTCTGTGCATTGAATTCCACAGATTCACCACCCTCTGGCTAAAGAAATTCCTCCTCATCTTCTTCCTATATGTCCGTCCTTTTATTCCGAGGCTATGGTCTCTGGTCCTAGACTCTCCCACTAGTACTCTCCCTCCCCCCTGACTCTTAGTCAAGTCAAGTTCAAGTGAGTTTATTGTCATGTGTCCCTGATAGGACAATGAAATTCTTGCTTTGCTTCAGCACAACAGAACATAGTAGGCATTGACTACAAAACACATGAATAAATAAACTGATAAAGTGCAAATAACAGATAATAGGTTATTAATGTTCAGAGTTTTGGCCGAGCCAGGTTTAATAGCCTGATGGCTGTGGGGAAGTAGCTATTCCTGAACCTGGTCATTGCAGTCTTCAGGCTCCTGTACCTTCTACCTGAAGGTAGCAGGGAGATGAGTGTGTGGCCAGGATGGTTATGGGTCTTTGATGATACTGCCAGCCTTTTTGATGCAGTGACTGAGATAAATCCCCTCGATGGAAGGAAGGTCAGAGCCGATAATGGACTGGGCAGTGTTTACTACTTTTTGTAGTCTCTTCCTCTCCAGGGCGCTCAAGTTGCCAAACCAAGCCACGATGCAACTGGTCAGCATGCTCTCGACTGTGCACCTGTAGAAGTTAGAGAGAGTCCTCCTTGACAAACCGACTGATAGTCAATAATCAGACAATAGTCTGAAGAAGGGTCTCGACCCGAAATGCCACCCGTCCCTTCTACCCAGAGATGCAGCCTGTCCCGTTGAGTTACTCCAGCATTTTGTGTCTATCATCAGTGGAAACATCCTCTCCACATCTACTTTGTCCAGGCCTGATAGGAAAGATATTGAGAAATATGAGTCAAGCAGGGGCAAATAGGATTAACGCAGATGAGGCATCTTGATTGGCACAGACAAGCTGAGCCAAAGGGCCAGTCTCCGTGCTGTGTGTCCCTATGACTCTTTGACACCTTTTCACTATAGGATGGCAGGTACACATTCCACTTCCTCTCTGCTGTTTGTAGGGCGAGGCAACAGTGTTCTTTAAAAAAAATCCATCCACTCAAGTTCTTATGGAACAAGTGCAACTAATAAAAATAATAAAAACGTTATCACGTTTTATAACAGGAAACTGGAGTGGTTTACGGTATGGCACTGCCAATAAAATGTGTCATTGAAAATGGAGTGCGTTGCCTCGGAACAGCAACCAACATACTGTAAGCAAAGTCTTGTCCCACGCTGGCCATTCCGTTTTCTCCCTGCTCCCAGCCGGGCAGAAGCTTGAAAGTAAGCACCACCAGACTCAGGAGCGGCTTCCTCCCCTTTGTTACCAGGCTTCTGAACGGTCCTTCCATAAGCTGGAGGTCCTGCCTGATTCACCTCTGCATCATTGCACACATTGGACTTCATTTATGGAACTGTTGTGCTACAGCATAGGAAGGAACTGCAGATGCTAGTTTAAACCGAAGATAGACACAGAAAGCGGGAGTAATTCAGCGGGTCAGGCAGCACCTCTGGAGAAAAGGAATAGGTGACGTTTCGAGTCCGGTCTGAAGAAAGGCCTCGACCCGAAACGTCACCTATTCCTTTTCTCCGGAGATGCTGCCTGACCCGCTGAGTTACTTCCGCTTTCTGTGTCCAAATATTGCGCTGCAGTGCTGAGAACTATATTCTGCATCCTGTATCTTACCATTGCTCTGCCTTTGTACTCAGGTTTCACATGATTACTTTTATGTACGGCATTATCTGATCTAATTTGGATAGAATGCAAAACAAAGCTTATCACTGTACTTCAGTACATGTGACAATGATAAACCTAAACCTAAACCGAGTGTAAATGTTACTTAAACTATGCACTTTATGTGCCAGTTTACTGTGTCAGTCACCAAAGGTCACCATTGCTTCCAACTTCTAGTCGAATGCATCAAAGATTGATAGAAGCAGGCCCTTTGGCCCAGTTCGTCTATGCTGACCAAGTGCCTATCTAAGGTAATCCCATTGTTTCTGAGTTTGATCCACATTCCTCGAAACCCTATCCTGTCCACGAACCTGACCGTGTTTTGTGAGCATCGTAATTGTACCGGTCTTCACCATCATTCCACACACACACACTCTCTCTTTCTCCAATAAACTTGCTTCTCAGATTCCCTTTCAGTCTTTCCCCCCACATCTTAAACCTAAATTAATTTAGACTTTAGGAGCGTGGGAAAGGGCCCTTCGGCCCACCAACCTTGGACTTGTACAGCGGTGAATGAATGAATGAAAGTTTATTATCACATGTGACTTGTCTTGTGACATTCTTTGTTTTGCGAACCATACACCAAGTGTAGAGGGTCGTCGACAAAATTACAGAGTGTTCAATATAGTCTAATTCATTTTCACCCCCCCCCCATGCAGGGCCCTTCTTTGTTCTCTTGGTGGCATGTCCTCGACTGACCTCCGGCATAAATGCTGCCATTTATTTTGAGAGGGCTTGTTTACAAAACCAGGGATGTGATGCTGAGGCTATATAAGGCGCTGATCAGGAATATTGTGAGCAATGTTGGGCACCATATCTGAGGAAGGATGTGCTGGCTCTGGAGAAGGTCCTGAGGAGGTTTACAAGAATGATCCCAGGATTGAGTAAGTTAACCTGTGGTGAGCATTTAACGGCTGTACTCGCTGGAGTTTAGAAGAATGAGGGGGAACCTCATTGAAATGTACAGAATAGTGAAAGGCTTGGATAGAGTGGAGCTGATGTTTCCGCTAGTGGCAGGGTCTAGGTCATAGCCTCAGAACTAAAGGACATTCTTTTCAGAAGGTTATGAGGAGGAATTTCATTAGTCAGAGGGTGGCGAATCTGTGGAATTCTTTGCCACAGAAGGCTGTGGCTGCCAAGTTAATGGATATATTTAAGGAAGAGATAGATAGATTCTTGATTAGTATGGGTGTCAGAGATTTATGGGGAGAAGGCAGGAGAATAGGGTTAGGAGGGAGAGATAGATCGGCCATGATTGAATGGTGGAGTAGACTTGATGGGCTGAATGGCATAATTCTCCTATCACCTATGACCTTTGACCCACTGCGAGCCCTGACGTTTCAAGTCGGGACTCTTCTTCAGACCTCAGAAGGGGACTAGTGAAAAGCTTTTGTTGCATGCTAGCCAGTTAGCGGAAAGACAATACACGATTACTTCAGTTTAGTTTATTGTCACATGTACCGAGGTACAATGAAAAGCTTTTGTTGTGTGCTAACCAGTCAGCAGAAAGACAATACATGACTACTAGAGCCAGGATGTTTAGGCACGAAAAAAGCATTTATTGACAAAAAAAAGGCATAAAAAGGCATGTATTTCTACCACCAAAATATGGTTAAAAATGATAATATAAAGGTATACTCCATTAAATGACCAAAGTTGCTGGTTGCCCATAATTACTAGCATGTTTTTCAAATTATCTGGTGTTAAACTATGCCGCCTGTCAGACAGAATATGCTTTAGTTGTGAAAAACTTATTTCTACCTCAGCTGAGGTCACTGGTGCATACCTGAAACAAGCTACAGACTCTATATTCATGTCGATATCTTGTGCATTACAACTACCTTTGAGAACTTTAGCTATGTTTTGTATTTCTTCAAGATCTTTGTTAGCTAAAATCACTCTCTCACATTTTCCTTGTATGTCTTTACCTACATCGCCAGGAACTTTACGAATATCGTCAGTTACTTTGTTGAAAACCTGCAAGTTTATTCTCTAATGTTTCGCCACCTTTCTCAAGGGAAGTGGTAGCTTGTGGGAAGTTTGCAAAATTGGAAGCAATAAATAGATCTTGGAGAAGGTTGAACCAGCGCGCAGCGGCACGAACGATTGAACGACTGACGGTGGCGACCCCGGTTTTGCCCCGGTGGTGGAAATGTTCTTGTAAGTTATACTATGTTATCACGTTAATAATAATATTAATATTAACGTGTTAACATAGAAAACGCCATTGTAATCACTGTGCAACTAGAGAAAATAGCACGACACTTTTAGCAAAATGGCAAAAAAAAGGCTGATTTAGGCACTCGATCATGCAAAGGGCATTATCCTGGTGAAATCATTAAAAAAGGCATGAAAAGGCACTTATGGCAAAATCCTGCCTCCAATGATTACAATCGAGCCACAGACTCAATATGTACAGAAACATGAAAAAGGGAATAACGTTTTGTGCGAGACAATGTCTAGTAATGTTATTGTGATGTTGTTGCTCCACACTTTTAAATCTTTATTCCAACAGCAGCATTTCTTACACTAACCATACTACACTGTGATGGCTCCATTGTAATCATGTATAGTCTTTTCGCTGGGTGGATAACATGCAACAAAAAAGCTCTCTGTTCTGTACCTTTTCATACCTCTAGTTTCCCTCTCCCCTGACTCTCAGTATGAAGAAGGGTCTCGACCTGAAACACCACCAATTCCTTTTCTCCAGAGATGCTGCCTGACCCGCTGAGTTACTCCAGCACTTTGTGTCTGTAGTGCAGATGCTGGTTTAAACCGAAGATAGACACAAAATGCTGGAGTAACTGAGTGGGACAGGCAGGCAGCATCTCTGTGAGCGAAAGGATTTGATGGGGGAGACTGCAGTTGTACAGGGTGGGGTCGAGACCCTTCTCCAAATCAGAGTCAGAGGGAGTGCTGAGGATGTCAGACTTGATCTGATACACTCCTCTCTGAATTTAGGAGATCCCAAAATTCTTAAGGGGTTCAGACTAGATGCGGAGATGCCCGATGCCCGTCCAGCTGAGTTTAAAACCGAGATGAGAAGAACTTTTTTACACAGCAGTTTTTCTGCGTCTATCTATCTGGCAAGATCAGAGGGTGGAAAAGGCAGAGGCATACTTGGATTCAAGATCATATTGAACGGTCGCTTCCGAATGGCCCTTTCTGCAGTGATTTTTCTATTATTTCCAGACAGCGCCATTCCTGTGGATTGGAGGATGCTAATGCTATCCTCCCTACAAAAAGGAGCAGCGCTTAGCCTGACTGGAAAAGTACATTTACATTTGGAAAAAAAGCATTAGTCGACTGGATATCAATGCATTTATCGCAATCACAGCCGGAGACCTCGGGTGGTGGAGAGACCTGAATGCTGGGGAAAGTGTAACATTACCTAAGCAGCATTCAGTCCCGGGCAGTGCGCTGGCTAGCAACTCGCCCAATCTCATACCACACTAGTGAGATCACGCTACTGGATGATGTATTAAACTTAACGCCACTCTGCGGGAAAATCGGCGAGGGAGTTTTATTTGCAGGGTCCGGGGAAGGAGGAGAGCTTTTCACAGCACGGTGGGGAAAAGGGCGACCGTTCAATGATGAACTACTTGGTGAGTGTGGGCCGTGAGGGACAGCGGATACAGTGGAGGGGAAGGCTGGGAACTCGCTCTCCTCTCGCCAGGCTGAGCTGGGCTGTGTCGGGCTATGCCGTGCCGGGCCGGGATGAGCTGGGCTGGGCTGTGTCGGGCTATGCCGTGCCGGGCCGGGATGAGCTTAACGGGGAAAAAAAAGGGAGGGAGTTTTATCTTTGTGTCGGGCTATTCACAGCCGTGCCGGATGATGACAGGGTGATGAGGGCCGTGGGGACAGCGGATACAGGGCTGGGATGTGCCAGGCTGAGCGGGTTGTGGTGTCGTTTGCTATGCTATGCCGTGCCGGGCCGGGATGAGCTGGGCTGGGCTGTGTCGGGCTATGCCGTGTCGGGCTATGCCGTGCCGGGCCGGGATGAGCTGGGCTGGGCTGGGATGTGCCCGCTCTCTGGGGTGTGTGAGCGTGTTCAGCGCTGGGAGATCTCCGTTTACCCGCCCGCCTGAACATTGCCGCTGCTCCGCTTTCCTGCTCAATTTCACTGTGATTTTCCAAGCGCCGCCAGTCTCTCGGGCGCTTGCTGGATATATATGTGTGTGTATATGTATGTGTGTGTGTATGTGTGTGTGTGTATATATGTATGTGTGTGTGTATATGTATGTATGTGTGTGTGTGTGTGTGTGTGTGTGTGTGTGTGTGTGTGTGTGTGTGTGTGTGTGTATGTGTGTGTGTGTGTGTGTGTGTGTGTGTGTGTGTGTGTGTGTGTGTGTATATGTGTGTGTGTGTGTATATGTATGTGTGTGTGTGTATGTGTGTGTGTGCGTGTGTATATATATGTGTGTGTGTGTGTGTGTATATGTATGTGTGTGTGTGTATGTGTGTGTGTATGTGTGTGTGTGTGTGTATGTGTGTGTGTGTGTGTATATATGTGTGTGTGTGTGTGTGTGTGTGTGTGTGTGTATATATATATATGTTGTGTGTGTGTGTATATATGTGTGTGTGTGTGTGTATATATATGTGTGTGTGAACCCAGGCCCCATTCTCTACACTGCACATTATCAGTGTCGGGATTTCCAGCTCCTTGCTCCCTTTGACTTTTCAGTGCTGGCGAAACAAAGTAGCCCCGTGTGTTCAAAAGAGTGGAGTTCACTCTAACCCTTTTGTCAAATGTATCATTTCCAAGTTTGTTCCCAACATGTCCATTGACTTGCAGCGACCAGGAACTGCAGATGCTGGTTAATACACAAAAGGACACAGAGTGCTGGAATAAACCTGTGGGTCAGGCAACACCTCTGGGTGTCTGAGGAAGGGTCTCGACCCGAAACGTCACCCATTCCTTCTCTCCAGAGATGCTGCCTGACCCACTGAGTAATCCAGCTTTTTGTGTCTAACTTCGGTGTAAACCAGGATCTGCAGTTCCTTCCTACACTTTGTGTTTAGCTCTGCCTGGATGTGCTTCATGTTCGAGTTTTGTGGGGGTGGGAAAAGATTTTGGAAGTTTTTTTTTGTTGGGGTGGGGGGGGGGGGGGGGGGGGAGATATATTGGGCATATTGTGGTTGCGTTCTGGGGACTGATGGGGAAGAAAGGGTTTCAAGCTTTGGGCAAAGCCTTGTCAGGGCTGTAGGCGGGCAGGCAGCCAGCCAGTTAGTCACATCTGCCGGCGGGAAGGGGCTGGCTGTGCAAGTTGGCGTGTGTATTACGATGGTGGAGTGAGATTTGTGCCTCAGGGGCATGAAATCACAGCTCATCCCAGCTGATGAATCACAAAAGGCAGGTGTCGGCATACAGTCAAGGTGAGCTGAATAGAGGGGTGTAATTTAAAACTGTGTGTGTGTGTGTGCTACACATACCTGTTTTTTTTTTAAAAAACAACTTTACATGTTACTCAAACTAATTTAATGGGAGCTTTCCTGTGGAGAGGATATTAGTAGAAATTGTAAACTGGTTTGTCTGAATCGTGGATTGTACAGCAAATGTAACTTTAAAGGAAAATCTTTTCCATTCTCCTTGGCAGAGATTTCTTGTCAATTGTCTCATGTCCAAAATAGCAGTGGTTAACACCGACACCCACACAGACTGTTGGGCTGTGTAACTATACTACATTTCCTTATCAGCATCTGCTTTGATCAGTTGTTTTCACACTTTACCCCTCCATATCTCTGGACTCCCTCTCCCCTGACTCTCAGTCTGAAGAAGGGTCTCGACCCAAAATGCCACCCCTTCCTTCTCTCCAGAGATGCTGCCTGTCCCCCTCTGAGTTACTCCAGCATTTTGGATCTATCATGGGAACTGCAAATGCTGGTTTACACCAAAGATAAGACACAAAATGCTGGAGTAACTCTGCGGGTTGGGTTCAAAACCCTTTTTCAAGTTGAGGGTTTTTTCAAGGGTTCGAAACCCTTCTTCAGGCTCGACCCGAAACGTCACTTGTTCGTTTACTCCAGAGATGATGACTGCCCGCTGAGCTACTCCAGCTTTTTGTGTCTGTTAATTGTTGGGAAAAGGCCACCCAGGTATTGGAGCAAGGTGGGTAACTGCAGGGATGATACAGAGATGCGGATCAGATGTGAGGAAAAAATATTACTGAGCATGGATGAGCTTACTTTAGAACCTTTCTCTATAAAGCAGGTGAACTCCACATCTCTAATGTAGCTAAAAGCATTTGTAGCATTTGAAGACATTCAGCTTTCGAAGGCCATGTCTGTGTGTCCCTCTAACTTAAAAGCTTGAAAATCAACCCTCCTAGATAGGTATACAGAGATCTAATTCTGATCTGAGACCAACTCCATGTGTTTGGGCCGGTTTGCTGTGATGTAGTACGTTCCTTCATGCAATGGGTTGAACCGTGTTTGATTTGACACATTCCCTGTGCCTGGAGCCTCTTATTCCTGTTGCTTGCCTTAAATTTAAAAGCCTTGGGTCGAAGTGCCCGCCAGGCCTCGTTGGCATGGCAACCGGGCTGCAGATGACGGATGTAGAGGCCCCACCCTTTGATCAAACTGACCACTGGCTTTTGATAACTTGCTGCAGTCAAAATGCCAACATTAATTTTTTTTTCTGAAGAAGTAACGTTCAGAATTAAAGGGCGCTCTTTTAGAAAGGAGGTGAGGAGGAACGTTTTTACTCAGAGGGTAGTTAATCTGTGTAACTCATTGCTTCAGAGGGCTGTGGAGGCCAAGTCGGTGGATATTTTTAAGGCAGAGAGACAAATTCTTGATTAGAACTGGTGTTGAGGTATGGGGAGAAGCAGGAAAATGGGATTAGGAGGCAGAGAGATCAGCCATGATTGAATGGTGGAGTGGACTCGATAGACCGGGTGGCCTAATTCTACTCCTATAACTTGTGAACAGTGTCGGCTGTGGGTGGGATAGAGCAGAGCGATTGGACTTGAGGTGTGCCCGGCCTCTGAGATCAGCATGTTGTGAGCTTTGCTCCTGGGACTGGCCTCAGAGTCCAGGAGCACAGCGGGAGATCAGCTGCCTCTCTGACTTGCAGTGTGTGCGGCCACATAATCAGCCACGCGCTGAGCCATGCAGTGCTAACAGCCAGTGCTTCTCTGTGGAATTGTCTGTGTTCCTGAGCTGCAGCTATTTTAATTTCCAAAGGTACTTCATTCTAAAATAAGCACATCATCATAGAGTCATACAGCATGGAAACAGGCCCTTCGGCCCAACTTGTCCATGCCGACCAACATGCCTCATCTACACTAGTCCCACCTGCCTGCGTTTGGCCCATATCCCTCTAAACCTATCCCATCTATGGCTCACGGAGTCCACCCATTCACACTCGTTCTATG
Organism: Leucoraja erinaceus; assembly: GCF_028641065.1. Taxonomy (NCBI): domain Eukaryota; kingdom Metazoa; phylum Chordata; class Chondrichthyes; order Rajiformes; family Rajidae; genus Leucoraja; species Leucoraja erinaceus. The sequence continues at coordinate 9,603,222 of NC_073393.1, read as the reverse complement.
TTATCGCACTTTCGCATCCACTCCTTTCACACTGGGAACAATTTACAGAGGGTCAATTAACCGACAAACCTACACGGCTTTGGGTTGAGGAAGGCAACCGGAGCACCCGGAGGAAACCCACGCGGCCGTAGGAAGAACGTGCAAACTCCACACAGACAGCACCCCGAGGTCAGGATCGAACCTGGGTCTCTGGCGCTGTACGGTAGCAGCTCCACTTGCTGTGCCACCGTGCCACACAAGTAATGCACATGGCACAAGAAAATATTCGTTGTCCAGACCAGCATGTCTGGTCAACCAGTCTGATCTCTGCTGGTCTGAATTGACCATTTGTATCAGCGCACCTTAACCCTCAATTCTTTAAACTTTAAATATATATCAATCTCCACCATATTCCATTAAGCTTGGTCTGTTTATATCCTGGAGAACAGGCATTGGAGGGATGTCTGTAATCTCCTGTGGTGGGTCTGAAGAAAGGTCCTGACCTCAAACATCACCTGTCCATGTTGTCCAGAGGCATGGCTTTCCCGCTGAGTTACTCCAGCACTTTGCGTCTTTCAGATCTGTGATTCTGTGGTCAACATAATGCCTACAGCTTTACCGACTAGATCCTTGCTGACAATAATGTACCGCTGACACCTTCAGAATATTGCTTTCCCCCTCGAGATATATTGGAACAACTTGGGTGCAAGAACGTTTGAGCACTTCAGAATTTCAAGTGAATTGCACAGCAGCTTGTGGTTTGTCTGCTTACATTACTGCACCCCAGGCTGTTAAGAATACACGCTGAATGCCAAAACCCTACCTTTTTAGATGACATGTTGCAAACTCCAGCACGCCCAACACCACAGCTACAAGTTGGGACAGATTGTTTTGTTTGGTGTAGGGAGGAGGGAAGTGAGCTTGAACAGAAGGCTGTGGAGGCCAAGAGTGGATATTTTGAAGGCAGACATAGATAGATAGCTAGATTCTTGATTACTACAGGTGTCAGGGGTTATGGGGAGCAGGCAGGTGAATGGAGTTGGGTGGGAGAAACAGATCAGCCATGATTGAATGGCGGAGTAGACTTGATGGGGCGAATAGCCCAATTCTGCTCCTATCATTTATGAACTTATGACCTTATATGGAATAATAGCACAGAGAACCTGAACCTTCTCCAACTTCAGTGAACTCTGGGTCGAGCAACATGGCTATTTAATCCCATAGATCTCCACATATTGTGCCGGTCACTTTGTTCTCTCTCTGACCATACAGTACGAGATTCCTATCAAAAATCAATATGGATCAGCCCTTGTCTTATTTAATGCATTAATGCTTTTTTTGTGTGGCATGTCAGGGAATGTGAAACAAGCCTGTCTTTTGGCTTCACGCACAGAACCGAGGGTCTGTGAATAAAACAGAGATTGAAAGCCCCTTAGGAATCAGTTCACTTTTTTTCATATCATTAACCAAGATCTCAACATTTAAGAAATCTCGACGAGTCTATTTTTGTTACTAGTTTCTGTGCAACTGTGATTACTGCGGTCTCTGGAACCAAGGTAGCCATAACAAAAGCGACCTGGGAATAGGGGAACAAAATTGCCTCCTTATTAATTTGAGCAGAACCTTGCCGTGACCCTGGGGAAGTGCATGCATTTTAGTGCGTGGCATGTGTATTTTTAAACCAACTTTTCTTTAGTTTTCTATTAAAAACTATCCCCTGGATTCATTTTACAACAGTGTGTTTAATGTTCTTTAATGAGAATTTAAAAAAAATCAAATTGTAGTTCGGGTATGAATTCAGGATTTGTCACGATTATGTCGTCTAGTTGTAATAATTGCGGTGACTTGCATTTATACAAGGACTTTACTGTGTGAATAAAGTATTGATCTTTCGAGCGGCACGGTGGCACAGCGGTAGAGTTGCTACCTTACAGCGCCAGACGCCCGGGTTCGATCTTGACTACAGGTGCTGTCTTTACGGTGTTTGTACATTCTTCCCATGACCTGCGTGGGTTTTCTCTGGGTGCTCCGGTTTCCTCCCACACTCCAAAGACGTACAGGTTTATAGGTTAATCGGCTTGGTCAAATTGTAAATTGTCCCTAGTTTGTGTAGGATAGTGTTAGTGTGCAGGGAATTGCTGGCCTGCATGGACGTGGTGGGCCGAAGGGCCTGTTTGCGCACAGTATCTCCCAACTAAACTAAACATGTGTGCTTCACTGATCCCTAATTGAGATTAAAATGTGATATCGCTCCAAATATGACATTAGCTGAAGTGATCACAGACTTGATTGAAGAGGTGGGTTTTTAGAAGTGATGGAAGTAAACAGAGAGAATTGGAACAGCTTGAATTCAGGGTTTAAGATGCATATCTTCTAGTCTTGGATAAAAGGTTACAAGAGAAGTAAAAGGCTGATTGGGAAAGGAATGATGTAATGAATGATACTGTTGAGTTGAGTTTAGAGATACAGCATGGAAACAGTCCCTTCAGCTAACCGAGCCTGCACCCAGTTCTATCATACATTCTAGGAACAATTTACAGAACCTACAAACCTGTACATCTTTGGAGCATGAGAGGAAACCGGAGCACCTAGAGAAAATCCACGCGCTCACGGGAGAACGGACAAACTCCGTACAGACAGCACCCATAGTCAGGATTGAACTGGGGTCTCTGGCGCTGTGAGGCAGCAACTCTGTTGCTGCACCACCGTGCTGCCTTTGGGGGACATTACGGAGGAAGGAGAAGGTGCAGCTAAAAGTGTGGAAAAGCGTTTGCCGGGTATGCTGTGAGACCCAGCAGGGACTCGGTGGGCCGAATGGCCTGACTGCGGTCTGGAATTTACACTACTCCATCATTGTCAACAGTCTCGACACAGGAACCAAGCTACATTATGAAATGCCACATGAAGGATAATACATGAATCACTTTCAGTATTGCACCTTAAGCAATTGCCCATTTTTCTCTCGTCTACTCTAAATCATTTGTCTCTCAGTAATCCCGTGAAAAAGCCCCGTTTCTGCTGTTCCTGCCTCTGGTTTCATTTTAAAGGTGATTACTTACTGACGCATACTCTGGGTTCTTTTTGCTAACAGTGCATGGAGCTGAAGCTCATGGATTTGATTGATTAGAAGTGGGTGCGACTGAGTGTAGCAATGGGTGAATGGATTGTTCTGAAGAGAGGGGGGGAGAGCCGTTGAGCCTTTGAACAGCACGCAGTGAGCTGTTTACAGTGGCATGCAGTTGTGCAATGTCAGACTGTTACTAAAAGCTCCTGAGTAAAAGGGATGGAATGTGTCCAGATTCCATTCAGTAAATCAGTAGATCAGGATGATTCAGAATGAGTTTGGTTTGAATTCCTCATAAGGACTTGAATCTCCTGCTGAGGTAAAAGAAAAGAACGGACGGTGAGGCCACATCTTCGTAAATCGTGGTTTATTTTAGCACAAGGTTAATGTCAATGGATATGTTTAAGGCAGAGATAGATTCTTGATTAGTACGGGGGGCCACGGGTTATGTGAAAATGCAGGGGAGTGGGTTAAGAGGGAAAGATGAAACATGATTGAATGGCACAGCAGACTTGATGGGTTGAATGGCCTAATTCTGCACCTATCACTTATGAAGGGAAGATTCATGAGGTCTCATTTTAAGCTGTTTTATTTCAATTGTGTTTTGGGGGGTAACATGAGGTCTGGCAGTCCCACTATTCCGTCATTGTCAACTATCTGGAAACGGGGACCATGCTAACCATTTTAACCCCCCTTCCTATTCCCATACCAACCTTTCAGTCCTGGGTCTCCTCTATTACCAGAGTGAGGACACGTGCAAACTGGAGGAACAGCACCTAATTTCTGCTTTGGTAGCTCACAACACAATGGTATCAACATTGAAGTTAGACACAAAATGCTGGAGTAACTCAGCAGGACAGGCAGCATCTCTGGAGAGAAGGAATGGGTGACGTTTCGGGTCAAGACCCTTCTTCAGACTGAGGGGTGTGGGCTGGACAGATAGAATGTAGTCGGAGACAGTAAGACTGGTGGGAGAACTGGGAAGGCGGAGGGGATGGGAGGGAAAGCAAGAGCTATTTGAAGTTAGAGAAGTCAATGTTCATACCGCTGGGGTGTAAGCTGCCCAAGTGAATTATGAGGTGCTGTTCCTCCAATTTGCGCTGGGCCTCACTCTGACAAAAGGAGGAGGCCCAGGACAGAAATGTCAGATTGGGAATGGGAGGGGGAGTTAAAGTGCTGAACATTCAGGAGATCGGGTAGGTTAGGATGGACTGAGCGGACGTGTTCAGCGAAATGGTCGCCGAGCCTGCGCTTGGTCTCGCCGATGTACAGAAGTTGTCACCCGGAACAGCGCATACAGTAGATGAGTTTGGAGGAGGTGCAAGTGAAACTCTGCCTCGCCTGAAAAGACTGTCGGGGTCCTTGGATGGGTCCGAGGGGGGAGGTAAAGGGACAGGTGTTGCATCTCCTGCGGTTGCAGGGGAAAGTACCTGGGGAGGGGGTGGTTTTGGTGGGAAGGGATGAGTTGACCAGGGAGTTGCGGAGGGAACGGTCTCTGTGGAAAGCAGAAAGGGGTGGAGATGGGAAGATGTGGCCAGCAGTGGGATCCCGTTGGAGGTGGTGAAGGTGGTATGAACATTGAATTCTCCAATTCTCAACTCTACTGCTACGCCACTGTGCTACTCCTCCCCCCTCCGCCCCCCCCAGTTTTACTGAGTACATTGTCACTCTCTAGCCCTTTGTTGGACCATTAGGGTGAGTGGTCACACAGAACCTGAATCATCAGCAATGGAACATATATATTTTTGGGTGGCCCCATTCCCACCATCCGGAAGCTGAACACTCCACGATCAGTGATTGGGGAAAAAAGCGTGGCTCACAGACAGAGTTGTTCTACCAGAAAAATCCGTACCTCTGGGCATTGTTTATTTTTCAAAAGCAAAATGATATTTGTTCTGTTCCTGATGGATTTGGTTTCCTGTTATTCATCCAGGATCCCAGCAGAATTATGGTGCGCAAAGCAAAAAGTCTCACCGCATTTATCCTGTGGTTTGGAATAATGCTTGCTTCCGGGTCGTGTGAATGGGGCCAGGTCTAAATGGCTCAAGTGTATGTGTACAATTTAAAAGTCCCAGCCTGTTGTTGATGTTGGCTGTAAATCACTGGAATATATATATCAATATTCTCAGCAACCAGCTACAGAGAAGGTAACTTGCTTTTTTTATACTGAGGGCACCATTATGTTTTTTCTACTTTCTCCTAGTTTATTTAGTTTAGTGTCATGTGTGCCGAGGTGCTGTGAAAATCTTTTGTTGCATACTAACCAGTCAGCAGAAAGACAATACATGATTATCATCGAGCCATCCACAGTGTACAGACACATGATAAAGGGAATAACATGAACAATGTTTACTGCCAGATAAAGTCCAGTAAGGTCCGATCAAAGGTGGTCCAAGGGGTTCCAATGAGGTAGATAGTAGTTCATGACTTTGTAGTTGTTGGGAGGAAGGTTCTGCATCTTGGATTTGTTGCATCTGTTGCAGTTTACAGCCCAGCGGTATGAACACTGACTTCTCTAACTTCAAATAGCCCTTGCTTTCCCTCTCCCTCCATCCCCTCCCCCTTCCCAGTTCTCCCAGCTCAGTCTACATTCTACCTTTGTACCGCCCATTCCCCTGACATCAGTCTGAAGAAGGATCTCGCCCCGAAACGTCGCCCATTCCTTCTCTCCACAGATGCTGCCTGTCCCGCTGAGTTACTCCAGCACTTTGTGTCATCCTGCAAACCCACGTGTCTTTGGGGTGTGGGAGGAAACCGGAGCACCGGGAGGAAACACACGCGGCCACAGGGAGAACGTGCAAACTCTGCACAGACAGCATCCGAGGTCAGGATCGAACCCTGGCCCCTGACGCTGTCAGGCAGCAGCTCTACCAGCTGCACCACTGTGCCACCCTAATCTAGGTACCATGAAAAGGAGCAGCTCTGTGTGAACTGGCTGTGTAGAACTCCCCAATAAGCAGTCTCACACACACATACATCATTTGTAAACCAGCACAGATTACTGCTGTGAGATTTTTTTCAAAGACTGCAATGCAAAGAATGTTACCCTGGGAGCATTGCTAACACTGCATGTTATGAAATGTGAAGATCCCTCTTCCATTTCCTTTTGTAGTATTGGGAATGAAACCCATACTTCAAGAATTGACCCCACATTTGAGATCCTTCGTCCATGTGGCTATCAAACTGTACCAATCCTCCCCCTTCTGTCGTGGGGTAGACTGAGACCGACTGCCCCCCCCCCCCAATCTTAGCACATCCTCGATCCTTGCCACTCGTCATTTTAATTTCATGTTTCATGTAATTATTTTTTATAACTGTCTGCAGATCAATTTCCCTTCTGGGATAAATAGAGTTGTAACGTATCGTGTCGAGTAGGCTTTGTTCTTCAATCAGGCCTTCGTTGCTGCCTCATCCCCTGCATGATGGAACCGATTTAGTAGAGAGAGAGAGAGAGAGAGGGTGGTGAGGGAGGGAGGTCGCGGGCGTTAGTCTCTTGCAACCTGAACTGAGAAGTATCAAACTCAAAAGCACCTGTGGTGCTGCTGCATTTGGGTCGCTGCGGCTTCTCATCTGCTTTCGCTGCTCCTTGGCGAAGGGTCGAACAAAACCAGACAAGCATCATCTTGCACGGAGCCTTTTAGTTACGGCTCAGCCTGACTCCCAGCCAAGGAGGAAAAAATAACTTGTCTGGCTTTGCTCTGAAACGCTGCCTAGTATTTTGTGTACAAGGCTTCAGTGTAACTCAGCCATCTGACTCACTTTGTGATGGAGTCAGCAACTGTAGAATGATGCACGTACTTGTTGACTTTTATTACGTGATCATTAGGGTGGGAAGGTAAGGAATTGAGCGGGATGGGAGGGGAGGGGGGGGGTGATTGTTGAGGAGGAAAGCTTATCCAGCAGTGAGACGTGAAGAATTTAAAAAAATAATTAGATACTTTTAAAAAAACGCACATCCACCCAAATTACAACGTGACTGTATGTTTGGGATTGAGTCAATATGTTGGCATGGAGAAACTAGGAACTGCAGATGCTGGTTCATGCCAAAGATAGACACAGCGTGCTGGAGTAACTCAGCGGGTCAGGCTGTATCTCTGGAGAAAAGGAATGGGTGACGTTTCGGGAGGAGAACCCGCTTCAGACTGAATCTTTATCCAGTCTGGCTGTTCTGAGGCTGGCCATTTGTACCGTATCTCTTTTCCGATACTTTCGACATATATCACGGGCTTAGGGCGAGGGGGGGGGCTTGTTGAAAGGAATGCAGTAACTGGTGTAAGTGCTCACAGTTATACTCTGTGTTTCGTATTAAACCATTCTCGCCTCCCGAGTCTTGGTTGAGGGCCAACTATTAATCGTGGTATTTGCATCCGCTGGTGTGACAATTCTCCCAGAGTTTCCTGTTGCAATGAGTAGTCCGGCGTGGCTGTTTAAACTCTCCTGCGCTTTATCCAGTTGAACCTGGATGTGGGGGGGGGGGTGGGGGTGGGGGCAAAGCCTGTGAAAGAAAGCAGGATCACTTCAAATAGTTTAGACTAGCTTCTGAGTTTGAATTCTCTTCCTGTCTGAACACGGATTCTTTTATTTTTGCAAACCGATCATTCATTCCAGGCAACGCATCCACCCCTTTCACTGCCTATTGTTCGTAAAATCTTTCAGAACCACCCATGACATTTATTTCCAGGTAATGTTTGGGAAGCCAAACTATAATCTTTTCATCAACTCTAACCTTGTCAGCAGCCGGAGGATTGGGGTGAATCTGACTGTTATTGAATAAGACCTTTATATCTTGTGTTACTTTGGGCTGAGTATTTAGTTTAGTTTAGAGACAGACCATGGAAACAGGCCCTTCAGCCCACCTGACTCTATGCTGACCATTGATCACCCATTCACACTAGTTCTATGTTATCCCAGTCAGCGGAAAGACAATGCGTGATTACAATCAAAGAGCAAAACTAGTCCGAGAGTCTCCATTTGGGTGGATGGGAGGTCAGGAGAGCTCTCTGGTCAGTAATAGGATGGTTCAGTTGCCTGATAACAGCTGGGAAGCAACTGCCCCAGAATCTGGAGGTTTGCGATTTCACACCTTTGTACATCGTACTTGATGGGAGAGGAGAGAAGAGGGGGTGACTGGGGTGAGACTCGTCCTTAATTATGCTGGTGGCCTTTCCGAGGCAGCGTGAGGTGTAAATGGAAGGGTGGTTGGTTTGCTTGATGGTCTGGGCTGCGTCCACAATTCTCTACAATATCTTGTGATCTTAGATGGAGCTGTTCCCAAACCAAGCTGTGAGGCATCCTGATAAAATGCTTTCTATGGTGCATCTGTAGAAGTTGGTTAGAGTTGCTGGGGACATATAACCATATAACTATAACAATTACAGCACGGAAACAGGCCATCTCGGCCCTACAAGTCCGTGCCGAACAAATTTTTTTCCCCTTAGTCCCACCTGCCTGCACTCATACCATAACCGTCCATTCCCTTCTCATCCATATGCCTATCCAATTTATTTTTAAATGATACCAATGAACCTGCCTCCACCACTTCCACTGGGAGCTCATGCTATCTCTGTGTGTATTGTCCCTTAATTCTGAAGTGTGTGTTTGAATGGGAAAAGCTTGTCCATCAATGTTGTGTGGACAGCTGAACTCCTAAGCCTTCTAAGTAGAGGGGTTGGTATGCTTTCTGAACATTGTTTGATGTATGTGTGTGTGTGTGTGTGTTTTTTATATGTGTGTGAGAGCCTCTGAGTCTTTTGTCTGTGTCACTGTGTAGTGTGCATGAGTCTCTATGTGTAGGAAAAAGCTGCAGATGCTGGTTTAAATCAAAGGTAGACACAAAATGCTGGAGTAACGGCGGGCCAGGCAGCATCTCCGGAGAGAAGGAATGGGTGACGTTTCGGGTCGAGTATGTTCTGTCTGTGTTTGTCTGTGTCTGTGTACGTATATGTTTGTGTCACTGTGTGCGTGTGTGCTTCTGTGTGTACGTCTGTGTGCGAGTCTGCGCGCTGCAAGCTCTGTGTGTGAATCTTGCAGCTAATGATCTAATTCCATCAGTGGTTGCTGCTGACGGTAAAGGCAGAGTGAGCTGGGTCAGACTATACAATTACAGTCCAGACATTCCTAGTGGTTAATTGGAGGGAGGGGGGGGGGGGGGGGGGGGGGGGGGGGGGGGGGGGGGGAGGGGGCAAACGTTATGCTGGAGTGAGCTTGTTGGAATTGCAGCAACAATCACCAGGTTAAAGCTGGAGATTAACTGAGTGAAATGAGCTTTTGCTGATAATGCAATAATGATGAGATTTCTCCCACGCCACCAGCAACAGTGTTTGCTGCTCGAATGGACCGAGATCTTATCCATGGCTGGTCAAATGTAGCAGGACGTGACAGAGGGTTCCAGGTCAGGACCCTCCTAAGACCGAAGAAGTCTGAACAAGGGTCCCCAGCTGAAACTTTACCTATTGGAGAAATCAACGTTAATACCGCTGGGTTGTAAGCTACCCAAGCACAATATGAGGTGCTGTTCCTCCAGTTTGTGGTTGGCCTCACTGTCAGTGGTGTGAACATTGATTTGTCTAATTTCAAGTATCCCCTGCATTCCCTCTTTCCCCCCCCTCCCCCCCGACACACATCTTTCTCTACCACCAGTTCCTCCCCCTCTACTCTCAGTCTGACAAAGGGTTCCAACCCGAAACATCACCTATTCCTTTTCTCCAGAGATGTTGCCTGACCCGCTGAGTTACTTCAGCACTTTGAGTCTATCCAAGGCTTAGAGGGATACGGACTAAATACGGGCAGGTGGGGCTGGTGTAGATGGGGCATCTTGGACAGAAGGGCCTGTTTCTGTCCTGGCTGTCCCTATAAGTAGACATCTTGTCTCACACACTGGGAGATTGGCTGAGTCTAAAACATGTCATGACACATCGATACACACTGGAGAAAATTCCCAAATTTAGTATTCACTGTCATCATTCCCCAGTTTAAAACATTGTTCTTGGGCAATTTGTGCTGCATTTGTGAAGCAGAACTGCCCATGACTCATGGATCAGGCACTTCATGTTTCTGGAAAAAGCTGGGAGTCGCGCTTGCAAATCTAGCAGGAGTGGCGATGAAATGACTGAGTGCCAGCAGCTTAATCAGTCCCACCACCACCCACCCCATGTGGCTGGACTGAGGCGCCAGGAGAGAGTCGGACTGAAATTATTGTACTTTCACCGAGAATAACACAAATGAAGAGTACACCTGAATGGGAAAACTATTGCAGGTAGTCACAATTCTGACTGTCAACCTGAGTATGTAAACCTGGAAGATAGTAGTAGGCCGTTTGGCCCTTCAGGCAGGCCTGCTTCTCCATTTAGCATGATCATGGATAACCACCCTCTTATCCCCTCTCCCATCAGGCAAGTGATACAGACAATTGAAAGCGCACACCTCCAGATTCAGGATCAGTTTATTCCCAGCTGATATCAGGCAACTGAACCATCCTCACATCAGCTAGAGTACGGGCCTGACCTCCCATCTATCTCATTGCAGACTTTTGAACTAAGTTTATCGAACTTTATCTTGCGCTAAATCTTGTACCCTTTCTTTGACTGGATAGCATGCAAATAAAAACGCATGACAATAATATTAATGATAATAGACTAAACTTCTAGACCCTCTTCCTGTCTTCCTTGTCTCCCTGGATCCTTTTGACATCAGCAAATAGATCAACTCCTTCCTTGAATTTGTTTACTGCCTTAGCCTCCACTGCCTTCAGTCCCACACACTCTCATCTCTTCAGAAGATATTTCTCCTGATTGTCAAATGCTAAGAGAATGGAGCGGCTGGGCTCGTATATTCTGGAGTTTAGAAAGATGAGAGGGTTTCTTATTGAAACATATAAGATTATTAAGGGTTTGGACACACTAGAGGCAGGAAACATGTTCCCCATGTTGGGGGAGTCCAGAACCAGGGGCCACAGTTTAAGAATAAGGGGTAAGCCATTTAGAACGGAGACGAGGAAACACTTTTTTCACACAGAGAGTTGTGAGTCTGTGGAATTCTCTGCCTCAGAGAGCGGTGGAGGCCGGCTCTCTGGACACTTTCAAGAGAGAGCTAGATAGGGCTCTTAAAGATAACGGAGTCAGGGGATGTGGGGAGAAGGCAGGAAAGGGTTACTAATTGGGGATGATCAGCCATGATCACATTGAATGGTGGTGCTGGCTCGAAGGGCCAAATGGCCTACTCCTGCATCTATTGTCTATTGTCTATATTGTAGATGGCTTAGGGGTGGCACGGTGGCGCAGCGGTAGAGTTGCTGCCTTACAGCGCCAGAGATTCAGTCCTGACTACGGATGCTGTCTGTAAGGAGTTTGTACGTTCTCCCCGTGACTACGTGGGTTTTCGCCAGGATCTCCAGGTGTCTTCCCACACCTCAAAGACGTACAGGTTTGTAGGTTAATTGGCTTTGTATAATTGTAAATTGGTGTGTGTGTGTGTGATAGTGTTGTTAGTGTTAGTGTTAGTGTGCGAGGATCGCTGGTCGGAGTGGGCTGATGGGCCCGTTTCCACACTAAATCACTAAAATAAACTTTTTTGTTAATTCCCAAATTTGGTATTTCTACTATCTATATTCCACAGTTTAAAAAAAAAAAATTGCTCTTGGGCAAGTTGTGCTGCATTTGTGAAGCAGAAGTGCCCATGACTCGTGGAACAGGCACTTCATATTTCTGAGAAAAGCCGGGAGACACGTTTGGAGATCCAGCAGGAGTGGCAACGAGATGATTGAGAGCCAGCGGCTGAACCAGCCCCTCCACCGCCCCTGTGGCTAGACAGAGTAGCAAGTAGTTGTACAGGCAGCATCTCTTGGTAGAGAAGGAGTGGGGGACATTTTGGGTCGAGACTCTTCTTCAGATCCGAAACGTCACCCATTCCTTCTCTCCAGAAATGCTGCCAGTCCTGCTGAGTTACTCCAGCATTTTGTGTCTATCTTTGGTGTAAACCAGCATCTGCAGTTCCTTCCTACACAGCAATTTGCCACTAACTAATAGATCTACATCCTCACTGAGTGTATTCACTAAGATGGCCTCCACTGCCTTCAGTGGAGTAGAGTTTCACATATTCACAACACTTCAGGCGAAGATGTCTGCTTCCTCGGATAAAGAGGTCATGAGATCATAAGGAACAGCAATAGAATTAGGCCATTCGGCCCATCAAGTCTACTCCGTCATTCAATCACGGTTGATTTATCTCTCCCTCCTAACCCCATTCTGCTACCTTCTCCCCAAACACCAAAAGTGGTTACAAACCTCCAGGCAGGGAATCACCATGGCCCTGAACAAATGCAGCGGGATATCATCCTTGCTTCTGTATCCTTGCAGCCGTGGTCAACATTACAAATGCCTTCACAGCTGCTTGCTGGGAAGACCGAATTGCCCTGAAACATCACTCGTACTTTTTTAGTCAGAGATAGTTTGGAGGGGGAGGGGAGGGGGAGGGGGAGGCGGAGTGATGGGGGTTGGGGGGAAGCTGGTCTTTGGGCAGACCTGTTCGCAAACCAAGCATTGAAGCAAAGGATGGTGGAGAAGAGTTCTTTGAGCGTCTGACTAATGTTAGAAAGCTCAAGTTCTTGTCACCAGGAATACTTCTAACATTTCTTCATGATTCCAGGTTTGCATTGGAAGTGTTTGGGCACATGCTGCTCCCTATTTATCACAAGGCCCTTATGGCCAATGGAGTAATTTTGAAGGATGGACATTAATTTGTTCTTCTGCTGGTCCTGGACATTTCTGGCCAGTTGGCTTTCGCGGAGTTAGATGACGGATGCTCAATAAAAGGGAATGTGCTGGGACACAACTGAGATTGATTAGTTTTTGCGAGAAACCGCTGTTATATTGATAGATGGTAGAAATCGTGAGAGACTTGGGAGTGAACCTGGTTGCCAGCCACACATTTCTGTACAGGTCAGCTTTTCATGAGTTGTATCATCAGATAATGACAGCTGATGAGCGCTGGTTGCAGGTGAATGTTTGCTGCAGGAAGCAACATGATGATAGATGGGTGTTCCTTGTTTTTCCCTGCCTTGCAAATGTTTTCTTAGAGGGCAGACACAAACTCCAGGTGTACCATCGACTTTCCGGCACCCTTGGTTCCAAATCCCTGCCAGGTTATCCATTTTGTCGGACCAACAGAGGTCACGTAATAATAATAATTCAACAATACAAGGTGGCGCAGCGGTAGAGTTGCTGCCTTACTGCGCCGGAGACCCGGGTTCGATCCCGACTACGGGTGCTGTCTGTCCGGAGTTTGTACGTTCTCCCCGTGACCTACATGGGTTTTTTCCGGGATCTCTGGTTTCCTCCCGCACTCCAAAGACGTATAGGTTTGTAGGCTAATTGGCTTGGTATAAATGAAAATTGTCCCTAGTGTACGATAGTGTTGGTAAAGGTTTAATTGCCCCTAGTGTGTGTAGGATAGTATTAGTGTGCAGGGATCGCTGGTTGTGGTGGTACTTGGTGGGCCGAAGGGCCTGTTTCCGCGTTGTGTCTTTATCTCTAACTAAACTAAATACACCTCTGACCCACTAATTATACTCCCCCCATATCTCCAAAGCACTATAGACTTCCAGAAACTTAAATAAAGAATTAATAATTAACAAAGAAGCAAACAATGAACTCTTTCAGGATGGAGGCGCACACATCCCGATAGAGCACGAGCCAAATGCAATGGTCTCGTTAGGATTCAAGGAGGTTCCAGACCATGTTACCGGACCAATCAGGAAGGCTGAGACGCAAAGTGCTGGAGTAACTCTGGGGGCCAGGAAACATCTCGAGAAAAAAAGATGGGTGATGTTTCGGGTTGGGACCCTTCTTCAGACACAGGAGCCTAGGAGTTTATACGTACAATAATAGACACTGAGGAATATGTTATCCACAGCATGTGGAATCTAATAGAATGTGGAACAGTACAGTTCAGGAATAGGCCCTTCAGCCCATAACTGCAGGGCCATCCATGATGCCAAGCTAAACCAATTCCCATTGAGTCTGAAGAAGGGTCCAGACCCAAAACGTCAGCTATCCTTTCCCTCCAGAGATGCCGTCTGACCCACTGAATTACTCCAGCACTTTGCGTCTTTGCTATAAACCTGCATCAGCAGCTCCTTCCAGTTAGATACATGGATGTGTTTGCCACTGGTGCTCCTGAAGCAAACCACCCACAGAATAATTGTCGTTGGCCAAGACGGATCATCCCGATTATCCTATCTCCAGACTGGTGCACTTCCTGTAGATTTATGTGCCACTTCCTTATGTACATACGAATAAGCATTGAGGAGCGAACATTGACCTGTTAACTTATTTCTGTAATGCCTTAACTTCGCCATAAAGATCTTTATCTCTATGTTCTACTTGAGAGTTATTTCAAACAATTAATTCCGTTTTACCTGATGTTTTTATGTATCTCACCGCTTTCCACTTATGCTCGTTGTTCCTTAATGTCCCGCTCTCTAAGAGCACAATTTTACACGATGTGTAGCTCTCTGTGTTTGTTAAAGATGCCATTTGAGACACAATATTGGACAAATCAGTGAGGAATGTGGAGGTCACTGTGGTGGATGTTCATGTTAAAACGTAATTTGTGTGTTTTGTTGCTTTTTAACGGTATGCCTGTATGGCTAATCAAATCCGTCGAGTGTTGCAAAACATGCTTGGCTAATAAAGTATGATTATGATCTTTTCCTTGCACTTTCGTACTTTGGGTGTACGTAAGTTGCAGGAGCAGAATTAGGTCATTCGGCCCATCAAGTCTTTTAAAAAAAATATATATATATTTTTTAATTTTTTAAATATTTTTATTAGAAGCCATTGTACACGAATAAAACATTCGGCATGTAAAATTATACAATTATTGTACAGCAATTTTAACCTTTTAACCTGAAAATGAGAGAAAGAACAAGAGGGGAAAAAAGTGAGAAGTGAGAAGATAAGCCCCCTCGACTACCAAAGTAGTGTGGCCAAAATGTGAATGAAGATATAAGAGAGAGAAAAAAAAAGAAAAAGAAAAAAAGAAAGTGGAGATATACCTGCCCCTCGTCCCCCCCCTCGCCCACCTCACCCAACCCAGAATCGGATTTAAATCCAAATTTGTGTTGCACCATACTATCCTTGTAGGAATTCGGTAAAGGGTCTTGAAAAATTGATGGGTCCCATCAAGTCTACTCCGCCATTCAATCATGGCTGATCTATCTTTCCCTGCCTTCGCCCCATAACCACTGACACCCGTACTAATTAAGAATCTGCCGATCAGATGAGCTCCGTATCCATACTTGTTGCGACACAGAAAGCAGCCATTGGGCCCATTGAGCCGATGCTAGCTGCATGAGGGGTAATCCCAGCAGTGGAAGTGGATGGACACAAAAAAGAGTAACTCAGCGGGTCAGGCAGCACCCCTGGAAGAAAGGAATAGGTGACCTGAACTGCTGTGTTACTCCAGCTTTTTGTGCCTATCTTTGGTATAAACCAGCATCTGCAGCTCCTTCCTGCACAGTGGAAGTAGATAGCTGAGCTCATAATTGGCCCTGGCAAGATGCAGCGGGTTATGAACAGGTTGGGGATTTTGGGTTCCTGATTCTGCTCACCTAAAGCCTGAAGCCAACCAACAGTAAATGGGCAAAACATGCAGATAAAGGGGGATAGTTAACTTAAATGGCAAGTAGCGGCAGGCGGAACTATACTCCACAGAGTTGCAACTGCTCAGACAGGCCCTCTTGTTTGCTTACATAGAACAGTATAACACAGGAACAGGCCCTTTGGCCCACCGAGTCCGTGCTGTGCATGATGCCACTAGACTGACCCCTAGTCTGAAGAAGGGTCTTGACCCGAAACGTCACTTACCCATGTTGTCCAGAGATGCTGCCTGATCCACTGAGTTACTTCAGCACTCTGTGAAATGTCACCTATCCATGTGCTCCAGAGATGCTGCCTGACCCGCTGAGCTACTCCAGCACTCTGTGACCGAACTGTGGCAAGTTGTAAGTTAACATGAGAAATACTTTAAAACCAAGTATTTTTTTGATTTTTTTCATACAACTATTTGATTTGAAACAGAGAAAAAAGGTGCAGGAGTAGGCCATTCGGCCCTTCGAACCAGCACCGCCATTCAATATGATCATGGCTGATCGTCCAAAATCAGTACCCCATTCCTGCTTTTTCCCCAAATCCCTTGATTCCCTCATAGCCCTAAGAGCTAAATCTAAATCTAACTTGAAACCATCCAGTGAATTGGCCTCCACTGCCTTCTGTGGCAGAGAATTCCATGGATTCACAACTGTCTGGGAGAAAAGGTTTTTCCTCATCTCAGTCCTAAATGGCCTTATTCTTAAATCTGGTCGTGATAAATGTTTTTTGCAGTGAATGTTTGTGTGGTATAAGTTCCCCATTATCATGAACCCCTAACTCAGTATGAAGAAGGGTCTCGACCCGAAACATCACCCATTCCTTCTCTCCGGAGGTGCTGCCTGTCCCACTGAGTTACTCCAGCACCGTGTGTCCATCCCCATTCATGTGACAATGAAGTTTTTGTTCATTTGTTCATTCCTAAGCAGTGTCCTCTTTCTCTTGCAGAATGTACTTGCTAAAGCCTTGTACGATAATGTGGCTGAATCACCAGACGAGCTGACGTTTCGCAAAGGGGACATCATGACGGTTTTGGAACGGAACACCGGGGGCTTGGACGGCTGGTGGCTCTGCTCTCTACACGGACGGCAAGGTATCGTGCCCGGAAACCGGCTCAAGATCTTGGTGGGAATGTACGACAAGAAACAGCCGAACTCCAGCCAAGCACTGCAGCACCCCCAGTCACCACAGCCTTACCAGCAGCAGAATGTTTACCAAATGCCATCTCAGTCCTCGCAGTACACAGCCATGCACCCAGCCTACGCACCCCTGGGTGACGATGTCTACATGATGCCCTCGTCCAACAAAGCGCAGCAGAGCGTGTATCAGGTCCCCCCCAACCTGCAGAACCAGTCGAACAAGTACCCAGTCACCCCAGCGAAGCAGCAGCAACAGACCATGTATCAGAAGTCCACATCTCAAGGCCAGTTGACCCAGTCCATCAACTCAAGCCAGGAGATTTACCAGGTGCCTCCGTCTATGAATCAACCGCAGGACATCTACCAGGTCCCATCAATGAGTCCACCTCAGGATATCTATCAGGTGCCCCCATCCATGGGCCCTGCACAGGACATCTACCAAATACCTCCATCTATGAATCCAGCCCAGGACATCTACCAAGTGCCCCCTTCCATGAATCCAACCCAGGACATCTATCAGGTACCTCCTTCCTTGGAGAAGAGGAACTGGGAAGGAACAAAACCAGTTGGAAAGGTAAATTAATTCCTTAAACTGATATCCTTGGTGATTCATCCTGCAAATTGTTTTCTGCCATTATTGTGCACTGGGAACATATTGTTCAGTCTTGACATCATACGCAGCGTCCCGACGGCGTACGCCTAGCGTGGCGTTGCGTGATGACGTCACCGCACGACGCCGTGCGACGCCCAAAGTCAGTCCGCACTTTTGAAGCCAATCCATTATTCTCATTCTAATCACACAGGCAAAGCTCGAGCCTGAATATGGCCACAGTACTCTTGGCTGTCTGCTTCAGGCAGCCAAATCCATCCTCTCTCTTTATTGTTAATTAAGTGTCATGACCCGAATCTGTGAATTTCTCGATATCTCTCGTGTTGATTAGAATTTTTAACCTCAGTCCACCACTTTTCAAAGCCATCCCACAGTCCACAATAACAGCTCATTTTGGCCTAAACCAAATCACCAATACAGTTTCCAGTCCAAAATGCCTTTGCTTTTGTGTGAATGAAGTGAAGGCTTGGTGCTTAGAAGTGCATATCTGTGGTTTATAACAACACGTTTATATGCGTAAATGACATCATGCGCGACCTCCACTTCCGGTTGCTCGCCCCAAATGCACGCAGTCGCATGCAAGTGGGACAGGCCCTTAAGAAACAAAGCATGTGGGGATGAGGAGTTGATGGAGACACGTTTAGTCTGTGCTGGAGACATGACCGCATTCCCCGCTGATGGGGAGATACAAAAATCTGACACTTTAATGATTGTAAGCCAAGAGGAGCTGAAGTTGAAAAACCGTTGAAGCGGGCAGCGTAAATGTGTCCGAGACAGTGGAGAGTGTTTCTGGGGAAAAGCGGTTGAAGGATGTGTAAAGAATTGCTGAATAATGACCACCTCCTGTTTTTAGGTAAAAAATTCTAATCAGTCTTCATGGTATTGTTTCCATAATGGCTGGAAGGGTAACCAGACAAGATGAGTTAAGGCACTGTGTTTCAATGACAAGACTGACGAAGCACTTCTTGGTTAATAAGTCTTTCTCTTCTAATGAATTAATCTCCCACTCACTGCAGGGCTCCAGTAACTCTAAACAAGCCAATTTTCCCTGATGAAATCATTTATGCCTGATAAGTAGAAATTAAAATAGAAATATCAAGGATGTTGAGCCTAATCTCAATTCCTTTTAATTGCATAAATTCGGAAGGGGTTCCTGATGAAGATATCCTACCTTCGTGAATTTAGAAGGATGACCGAATAGTGAAATAAATAGAATGGATGTGGAGAGAATTGTTTCCACAAGTGGGAGAGTTTAGGACCAGAGGCCGTAGCCACAGAATTAAAGAACGTACCTTTAGAAAGGAGATGGGGAAGGACATCTTCAGTCAGAGGGTGGTGAACCTGGGGAATTCATTGCCACAGATGACTGTGGAGCCAAACATTTGGGTATTTTAAAGGCGCGGATTGACAGATTCCTGATTAGTGTCGGTGGTTATGGGGAGAAGGCAGGAGAATGAGGTTGAGAGGGAAAGATAGATCAGCCATGATTGAATGGCCGAGTGGACGTGATGGGCTGAATGGCCTAATTCTGCTCCGAGAACATGAACGTATATACGTTGTGGTATAATACGATGCTGTGACCTGTCGGTGGTAGATTTTCCATTGTGTGCACAAAATATGGAAGCTTTTACCAACCAACCATAGCGGTACTTGCACACTTTCACGCAGTCTATTCCAGATCATAACTGCTCACTGCATAGAAATGATTCTCATTTATCATCACCCACTCAGTTCCTCCAATAATTAACTTACACTGTGTCCCGTCCGGTTATTGTCCCCCCTTCACTGGAAACTCTCCATATTCAGCCTAACAAATTTGGAACGTCCCTTTTAAATCTCCAGCACTTAGTAAATTGCATTAATGATCATTAATGGGTGGCGCAGTGGTAGAGTTGCTGCCTTACAGCGCCAGAGACCTGGGTTTGATCCTGACGACGGGTGCTGTCCATGCGGAGTTTGTTAGTGTTTCCCCGTGACCTGCGTGGGTTTTCTCCGAGTGCTCCGGTATCGCCCCATGCTTCCAAGGCGTACAGCTTGTAGGCTAATTGGCTTTGGTAAAATTGCAAATTGTCCCCAGTGTGTGTTGGATAGTGTTAGTGTGCGGGGATCGCTGATCAACACAGAATCGGTGGGCCAAAGAGCCTGTTTCCCTGCTGTATCTCTAAACCAGACTAAACTGGTTAGATTGAATCTTTGGGGCTAATGGAATCAAGGGATATGGGGAAAAAGCAAGAACGGGGTACTGATTTTGGATGATCAGCCATGATCATATTGAATGGCGGTGCTGACTCAAAGGGCCGAATGGCCTACTCCTGCACCTATTTTCTACGTTTCTCTGTTCTATGTTCTATATAATATAAATTCTACACATTTCCTAAACTGTGTAGGAAGGAACTGCAGATGCCAGATTAAACCGAAAATAAACACAAAAAGCTGGAGTAACTCAGCAGGTCTGACAACAGTTCTGGAGAAAAGGAATGGGTGGCGTTTCGGGTCGAATCTGTAGAAGGGTCTCGACCCGAAACGTCACCTATTCCTAAACTAAACTCATCCACTTGCAAGTGAGTCCCAGGAGGGAGTGGACAATTTGGTGCTTGGAGTGTAGCCCAGCTTTTGTGCCCTAAACAAATTAAAAGTGTCTTTTAATTCTCTGATCCTAATTCTCACGTGAAGGAAAGTGTGCGGAACACAGGCTGAAGCAGAAGGGTCACTGCCAGCAACCAGCTGGTGAACAGGCAATCCATGTTGATGGGGAAATAATTGGTAATATGGTTCATTTAATGTCAGAAACAGATGGGGACCCGCAACAGTCTGCAACAGTCATACATTGCTCATTATGTTTTAAGGTCGGGGAGGTCAATCTATTTCCGCTTTTGTGCCTTTTATTTTGGGTAACTGAAGGTCAAGTTCTTAAGATTCCCATGAACAGTCCATTCGAATTAAGGTCAAACACAGACTCCAATCTTTGATTTTAGGTTTGCTATCGACATTACTCCTACAAGGAGAATCAATAGGGCCGTTCCAAATTTTTTTTTTTAGCCTCAGTATGGAGAATTTCCAATGGAGGAGGAGTGTCAGTGAACAGATGAGACGGATTGAAGATAATTGATGAAGGAACAGGATGGAAGGGTGGGTGTTGCTAAATGGGGAGAGCTCTTTATAAGCAGCAAGCTGTTATGATTTGGAACACATTTCTTGAACATACAGTGTTGGGCAGCACGGTGGCGCAGCGGTAGAGACCTGGGTTCGATCCTGACTACGGGTGCTGTCTGTACAGGGTTTGTACGTTCTCCCCGGGGTTTTCTCTCGGAGCTCCTGTGTTCTCCCACATTCCAAAGACATACGGGTTTGTAGGTTTGTAGTCTGAAGAAGGGTCTTGACCTGAAACGTCACACATTCCTTCTCTCCAGAAATGCTGCCTGTCCCGCTGAGTTACTCCAGCTTTTTGTGTCTACCAGGTTTGTAGGTTCATTGGCTTGGTAAAATTGTCCCTAAAATTGTCCCTAGTGTGTGTGTGTGTGTGTGTGTGGGACAGTGTTAACGTGCGGGGATCGCTGGTCGGCGTGGACTCAGTGGGCCGAAGGGGCTTGTTTCCTCACTGTATCTCTAAATTAAACTCTCAACTAAACTAGACTAGTTGCAAAGGAAGTATTTGCAGAGTAGTGGGGAAGTGCAAATAAGCAGAGCTAATTGATGGAATAGACATGATGGGCTGCAAAGAGATGGAACAGGTTTGTATGTATCGTTAGCTTTTAGAAATGTTTGAATGGTGCACTGACTGGCTGACATTTTTAAATTTTGTTGTACATGGTTCATGTTACAATGACAATAAAGAAACTATTCTATTCTATTCTGATGGGCTGAACGACCTATGACTCTTTGATTCGGGAACAGGCCAATATGGGATTTTCCACAAAAGCGACGTTGAGCACCACTTGCAAAGGCATAATAACAGATTTCAGTTCCAAACAGATGGGGCTAATGTGTCACAGGCCCAACGGTGGGGAAAGCCATCCATTGAAACTCATTTACGTGACAAGTTTCTCACGCTGAGCTACTGAAATAATTTAGAAAACTAACAAAAACTGGCAATCGTCATTTAAAAAAAAATAAAAATTGACACAATCCCAAAAACCCAGTCACATCGAAACAGCATGGAATTGGAACCTGTGATGTAGTTACACCAAAGCTGTGGGGTGACACTGGATTGTCTCAATATATGTGTTCTATTGACAATATAATTTTGGAAGGTGCAGCTAAACTGCGGCAATATTGCCCAATTTATTCAGAAGAAATATTGAGCTATTCCACATATTCAATAAGTTACAAAAAACAATTGATCAGGGATGGTCATGTATCCTGTTAGAGTTATACATTGTAGAAACAAGCCCTTCGGTCCAACTTGCCCACACCAACCAATATGTCCCATCTACACTACTCTCACCTGCCTGCATTGGGCTTGTATCCAATACTACCTGCCTCAACTACCTCCTCCGGCAGCTCGCTCCTTGGTGTGAAAAAGTTACCCCTCATGTTCCTATTAGATCTTTTACCCCCTTCTATTCGATCTGTCACTTTAAGCCTATGTCCTTTGGTTCTTGATGCCCCTACTCTGGGCAAGAGACTCTGTTTGTCTACCTGATCTATTCCCCTCATGAGTTCATTTAAACTTTGCTCATGTTCAATAGGAATTGGTCTTAATCCTTCACAATTTACTTCTGGCATGTTCTCCATGTCTCAAATCCCTCTCCCTACCCACCCCTCTCCACCATCACCACGATTTAGTTAGGAAAGATACAGCATGGAAACAGGCCCACCAAGTTGACCATAAATCTCCTCTTCACACTAGTTACGTCATCTCATTTTCGCATCCACTCCCTGCACACTAGGGGTGAATTTACAGAGGGCCCATTAACCTACAAACCTGCACGTCGTTGGGATGTGGGAGGAAACTGGAGCACCTGAAGGAAACCCACAGGGTCACGGGGAGAACGTGCAAACTCCACACGGTAAGCAACCAAGGTCACGATTGAACCTGGGTAGCTGGCGCTGTGAGACAGCAGCTCTGTGTGAACTGGCTGTGTAAAACACCCCGGTCTCACAGCCAGGGGATACCTATGGTTGCCGTGAAACCGTGCAAACTTCACACAGACAGCACCCATGGTCAGGATCGAACCTGGGTCTCTGTGCCGCCAGATTGATCCTGACCGTTGCATTTTGTTCAACAGGAATTTGTTTTCATTGCACTGTCACAGTCATAGAACTCCATGTGGAGGAAGAGGAGAAATCTGGTCGATTTATTTTATGATGTTCTGAAAAAGCAAAGGAACAAAACTCAGGCTGGAATTCACATAGAACAGGGAAGTAAATATCTCGATCGCAGTGCATCCTGATGCTCACTGTTTAGTTTAGAGATACAGAGTGGAAACAAGCCCTTTGGCCCACCGAGTCCCAGCGATCCCCACACACTTAAGCCCCTGTCCCACTTAGGAAACCTGAAGGGAAACCTCTGGAGACTTTGCGCCCCACCCAAGGTTTCCGTGCGGTTCCCGGAGGTTGCAGGTGGTTGCCGGAGGTTGCAGGTAGTGGAAGCAGGTAGGGTGACTGGCAAAAACCTCCGGGAACCGCACGGAAACCTTGGATGGGGCGCAAAGTCTCCAGAGGTTTCCGTTCAGGTTTCCTAAGTGGGACAGGGGCATTACACTATCCTACACACACTAGGGACAATTTACAATGACACTAACCCAATTAACCTACAAACCCACACGTCTTTGGAGTGTAGGAGGAAACTGGAGCACCCGAAGACAACCCACGTGGTCACGGGGTGAACGCACAAACTCCGTACAGACAGCACCCGTGGTCAGGATCGAACCCGGGTCTCCAGCGCTATCAGGCAACAAGTCTACAGCTGCGCCACCTTGCTCCCATTGACTTGTTATGCTGGCGAATTGAGGACAGCTTCGCTGGGCTTTGCTGATTTATTAGGTTAAAATGGATCAAGTTCTGACAGAGAGCCTCTCGTGTCCTGGAGCATGTTGTCAGGCTGTGATGTGCACTCGCAGGAACCAAAGCACACGTTGAAAATGGGAAGTCACGGGTATTATAAATCAAAAAAAAATCTAGGCCGCTGCCCCCAATGGGGAACGACATTAATAACCAGACACCAGCGCACTTTTTAATACGTTTGTATTTTATACCAAATGTAATATTTTGTCATCCTTTGACGGATTGTAATTGTCTTCTCTGGACGCAGATTTATTGTTGAGCTCCCTTCCCTGTGAGGGTGAGAAATGTAACCAGCCTTCTGAGTGGTTTCAATGCAAGGATCAGTGCAGTCCGGCTAATGAGAAGTCTGAAGAAGGGTTTTGTCCCAAAATGTTGCCTATTTCCTTCGCTCCATAGATGCTGCTGCACCCGCTGAGTTTCTCCAGCATTTTTGTGTACCTCCGGCTAATGAGAAGTTCAGACGGACACGGGCCGCAGAGAACAAAGGGGGGACCCTGCATGGGGGGCTGCCGAGAACGATGGTGGGGGGGGGGGGGGGGGTGTGAGGGGCTGACAGGGGAGTGGGGGCGAGACTGGAGATGGAGCTTGGGGGGTGGGGGGGGGGGGAGATGCCTGTGGCTATGTGCGGCAGCAGTCAGAAGATAGGACTGATCGGCGGACTTTTGTAGGTTTGTTGGCGCCAGGGACGTGGCGACTCTTTGCGTGCTGTCCAGGTGAGGTCTGCTGTGTGATTTTATCGGGTTGTATGCCAAGCAAAGGATTTCACTGTGCCTAGGTACGTGTGACAATAACGTATCATTGAATTGGATGATTGAAAATGCTGTAGTAACTAACTCAGTAGCATCTCTGGAGAAAATAGACAGGTGATGTCTTCAGACTCGAGAAATGTTTAATTTCCCCTTCAAATTATATTGTGTTGATGGAAGCTGAAGCTGAATCTCTTGTAATGATCTTAAGTGTTCAGATGAACTGTAGTATTGCAAGTTAATATTTTTGTGCCTGCTACTTGAGCAGTTCCTTGGGTCGAGGATGAAATCCTAGAAGGGTTTCGGCCCGAAACGTTGCCTATTTCCTTCGCTCCATAGATGCTGTTGCACCCGCTGAGTTCCTCCAGCATTTTTGTGTATCTCCAATTCCTTGTTTCTACAATAGTTCGTAGGTACTTTATTGTCACGTGCACCTAGGTACAGTGACATTCCTTTTTTTACATACAATTACAATTCAGTAAAACGATATCCTACTCTGCATAGACACAATCATATTTGACATCAGTTGCGGACCTGATGGCGATGGTATACGGTATGTCTATGGTCTACTCATGGCCTGGAGAAAGGTTTGCCAAAGGGACCTCTCTTGCTGCTTATGCTAATGCAATATTTAAACCATGGGGGGTTGTGGGAAGGTGCTAATTTATTCTGCACAGTCTCTTCCACACCTTTTAATCATTCAAAGACATCTGGCAGACAAAGTGCTGTGATGAGCGCCATGTTTAAAGCGCTAACACTCTAAAGAGCCACAATCATGCTGAGTCTGGCTGACAAAGCCTCATTGCTCAAGGCAGAAGTGCACCAACCTTACAAATCCCACCCATTCTTAATTGGCTAAGCGCTGGGGATGAGTTCAGCTTTGACCCAACTTGTTCGACTTTGACACAACTTGTTCTACAAAACACATTAAAAGAATGATCGATTAAAAGCAGGAGGAACACCTTGCAGCTCGTGCCTGATCTTATATACTTTGTACACAGAAATGTTTACATTGGTGCAGATGACAGGTACTGAACATATAATCAATTGGTGGCGCAGCGGTAGTGTTCCTGCCTTACAGAGACCCAGGTTCAATCCTGACTACGGGCGCTGTCTGTCTGGAGTTTGTACGTTCTCCCGGTGACCTGCGTGGGTTTTCTCCAGGTGCTCTAGCTTCCTCCCACAGTCCATAAGCATGCAGGTTTGTAGGTTTTGCTTAAAAAAATATTGCAAATTGTTCCTAGTGTGTAGAATTGTGCTAGTGTGCGGGGATCGCTGGTCGGCACAGACTTGGTGGGCCGAAGGGCCTGTTTCCGCGCTGTATCTGTAAACTAAACTAATATAACATATAAGCCAGAATGGAGGTGATTCAGTAGTTTAGTTTAGTTTAGAGACACAGCATGGATCAGGCCCTTCAGCCCATCGAGTCTGTGCAGACTTGCCCGGACTCGGTGGGCAGCGGTAGAGTTGCTGCCTTGCAGCGCCAGAGACCCAGGTTTGATCCTGACTCGGAGTTTGTACGTTCTCCCTGTGACCGCGTGAATTTTCTCCAGGTGCTTCGGTTTTCTCCCGCATTCTAAAGACGTGCGGGTTTGTAGGTTAATTTGTAGCTAAATTGTCCCTAGAGTGTAGGAACTAGTATATGGGGTTATTGTTGGTGGGTGTGGGCCGAAGGGCCTGTTTCCACACTGTATATCTAAACTAGACTAGTGACAATCATAGTCATAGCTTCAGAATTAAAAGACGTTCTTTTAGGAAGGAGACGAGGAGGAATTTCTTTAGTCTGAGGGTGGTGAATCTGTGGAATTCTTCGCCACAGAA